>NC_031974.2:35125356-35438997 GCF_001858045.2 Oreochromis niloticus
TGATTAAAAATAAAAGAATGCAAAGCGTGGTTTTCCTGTGTCTCTTTGCTGCTTGCTTTTTCTCTTTTTCAGCTACCCTTCTCCGGCCCTCAGTTGTGGTTGCTCCTTTCTGCAGGCGCGGCGACCTCCTCCTCAGCGGTTCTTCTTCTTCGGCCTTTCGGTAGACTACCGATCGGCCCGTTGCACAGGGAGAGGATTTATTTTGCCTCTTAGATTGTTGCCCCCGTGTCCGTGGAGCCGGGTCCTCGTCCACTAGGCTCTCGTCTGCCGTCCCAATGGAACCAGGTGTCGCCTTTTCCTTTCAGCTGGACCGCTGTAGCCGTCCGGGCTGTCACCTCGTATGGACCGGTCCACCGGGGTTCCTTCCACTTGCGTTTGATGACCTTTAGCCACACCGCCTTAGCATCAGGGACCTCTCCTTTCTCTCTGGGTTCTCACACGTCACCTGTTTTGTGAAACTGGACACAAGGGCTTTCAACTGTTAAAATATTCAGCGTGAGACCTGTTCCTTTTCTGGGGCTGCTCGCCGAGACCACTGTCCAAGGGCTGGAAACTGTCTCCCGGTCAGCAGCTCGTACGGGGTAAGCCTGTTGACTGATTCACAGAACATCGTATGGTCATCAAAGCAATGGGGAGTGCGCTACCCAATTAACCCTGTTTGTGCGCATATTTTAGCCATCTTATTTTTTAAGTTCAAATTCATTCTTTCTACTTTTCCTTGAGACTGGGGATGATACACTGTCCCAAATTTATGCTGCACTCCCAACATTCTCTCTACCTCTTGCAGATCCTGGTTTTTAAAGTGTGTGCCATTATCTGATCTAATCCTTCGGGGAAACTCGTGTCGCGGAATGTAATGGTTAATCAACACTTTATTACACTCTTGCGTCTTCCTTCCGGGTTGGCCAAGCCTCGGGCCAGCGGTCAAGGCATCAACACACACCAACAAATACCTCACACCACCGGGCCTGTCTCATCATGTCAGTGAAATCAATAACAATCTCCTCTCCTGGTCTCTCAGGCATCAAAACTTACCCGGCTCTGGTTTCACTGCTGGTTTGGGATTGTGTGCTCCACAGATTAGACATGTTCTGGCCTTCTCCTGTACCATGTTCCTTAATTCCGGGTGCCACCACCGACACAAGTTTTTCTCCATTTGTTTTATACCCACGTGGCCCAGTCCGTGAGCTTCACTTACCTTTTGCTTTGCCATTTTGGTCGTAGACTGGCGCCCGTCCGGGCTCCTCCACAGACCTTCCTCCTGCCAGGCTCCTTTAGCCTGCCACACCCCCTTTTCCTCTGGGGCTGCTTCCTTCTGAGCCTGTCTGACCTCCTCCAAGGTGTTGGTGCTCACCTCCTCTTCTGCCGTTACCTGCACCATTTGTCTCTGTCCTTTGTAACCTGCGGCCTTTTTTGCAGCTTCATCAGCTGTCGGTTTCCTCTTGCCACCGGGTTTCTCCCTGTGAATGTCCTTTGCATTTTACAATACTCACCTCATCTGGATCCTCTAGGGCTTCTCCAGTTCCTCCATCTCCTTTTTGTGGCAGATCGGTGCGTTGGTCGCGGTTCTGTATCCAGCTCTCTTCCACTGAGCCAGTTCCACATGTGCGGCTCCAAACGCATATGCTGAGTCCGTGTAAATGTTCACTTTCAGGTTCTTGGCCAACCGCAGAGCTCGATCAGGGCTATCACTTCAGCTCTCTGGGCTGACTGCTGTCCCTCAATCCTTCCTGCCTCTATTACCTGGTACTCCTGTCCTACTCTGCGAACTACAGCATACCCTGCTTTAAGTCCTCTTCATCTCTGTGGCAGCATCCACTGTGAACCACTCCTTGCTCCTGCTATGGGTTCCGCTTTTAGATCCTCTCTACTTTCTCTTCAACCTGGGCTCTTTCACACAATCATGTGGTTCCCCTGACCCCATTAAATCTGCCATGTTAATCCTTCATGTGTGAATGTCAGATTAGGTGCATCTAGAACTTTGCTCAACCTCTGTTTTTCAGTGGGGTCATTGTGAACGCCTGTGAGTTCACATAAGCCACTACACTGTGTGTGGTGAGCACTTTCAGTGGGTGTTCCCTTACTATGTGTGCTGTTTTCTGGATGATTTTTGTGACCCCTGCTGCGTGTCGTGTGCATGTTGGGTGTCTTGCTTCTATTGGGCCCAGTTTTATGCTGACATACATGAGCACATCTCTACTCCCCCCTTTTTTCTGAAACAATACACCATTTACAATGTCATTTGTTTCAGAAACATCCAGGTAGAATGGTTCATCGTAATTTGGTGTGGCCAAGTCAGTGGCTCTCGACAAATCCTGCTTCAACGAAATGAACGCGGACTCTGTGGCCGGCGTCCAAGACAACTCAGCCTTCAGGTTTCGAGCGCCGACTTTCTTAATCAGGTCCCTTAAAGGGGCGGTTTTACCTGCGTAGTTCGGAATGAACTGTCTGCTGTAACCTGTCAAACCTAGAAAAGAAAGCAATTCTTTCACAGTTCGCGGTTTGGGATGCGTGAGAATTTGGTCTCTGTGTGTGTTCATTAACCCCACGGATTTGTGTGCAATCACCCGGCCCAGAAAAGTTACCTCCGGTCGGACCAGCTGCAGTTTTTCCTTACTGACCTTGAAGCCGCATTCTGCCAGTCGGTTCAACACTGCGAGCGAGGCTGCCGTACATGCCGCCACGGAAGGAGCTGCAATTAGGAGGTCATCAACATACTGGATTAGTGTGCAGCCCTCAGGCAGTTGACATGGTGACAGGGCTTCTTTCAGCACCTGATTGAAAATGCCTGGTGACAGTGCAAAGCCCTGTGGCAACTGTGTGTATCTGAACTGTCTGCCTCTGTATGTAAATGAAAAAATGTCTCTGAGTGACTTGTGCAGTGGAAGACAAAAGAAGGCATTAGCCAAATCAGTGCACGTGAACCATTTCTGGTCCCATGTAATTGCAGTAAGAGCTGTGTATGGGTTAGGCACAGGTACAGTTTCAGTGCGTAGTATGGCATTAATAGCTCTCAAATCATGTGCCATTCTGTATTTCCCCGTGCCCTGCTTTTCAACTGGTAAAATAGGTGTGTTCCAGTATGAGTGTGATGGTTCTAACACCCCTACCTGCAACAGCCCTTCAATGGTTTCTGCAATACCTGCGTCAGCCTCCGGTTTGTGCCTGTACTGTGGTTTATTGATGGGTGCATCCGATTTCAGCTCAAACAGAACAGGCGAACAGGAAGCTAAACCCACATCCGTTGGCCCTCTGGACCACAGTGTGTCAGGCAGTTTGGGGAGTTCAGCCACCGCGTCTGGATGATCTGTTTTCTCCCTGCCATGTGTTCTGGAAATTTCTTTATGTTCTAAAATCACAGCATCGTTAGACCAACAAAGTATACGATAGATTTTACGTTTAGGAGCATACCAAACATTTGGAATTTGCGTACCTTGCCACCAAGAGTTGTCCAGCGCCCGCTTGACCATTGGCCCTAGTTCTCATGCCTCATGACCAACATGGACCGCCAAAGTAATGTGAGGGGCTGAATCCTCTCCCACATTGTACCAGGGCAATTGTTCATCCGTTAATTTGACAGCCGCGGCGACACCTTCTGGTCCAATATAAATATTGTGTGTTTTTACATTCCAAGTTTCTCCCTCTAGATCACTCGCAAATTGCTCCCTATAGGTGTCGTCTTCTTCCTTATCATAAAAAAGGGTGACGTGGTAAGGATCTCTAGGCTCAGAGTAGACGGCCAAGCTCATTATCCAGGGTCTCCATTGCTGGTATGTTCTCAGAATGCCTTCCTCCACCAGCCGTCCCCAGTATATGTCTGCTGTGGACTGCTCAGAGTCTCTGACCAGATATTGAGTCTTTGAAGGCGATCCCAGGCACGGGAATTCTTTTCCTCCTGGCAGAGTGACCGTCAGGCCGTCTGCCGAACACATAATAGTTGCTCCCAGTTTCACAAGCAGATCCCTGCCCATGAGATTTACAGGCACCTGTGGTGACACCACATATTGGTGTTTCAAAGTCTGTTTTCCCAGCTGCGTCAAAGCTGGATCAGTCAGTGGCAGAGTCATCGGGATCCCGGAAAAACCCACAACACTAACTGTGCTACTTGAGAGTGTTGCACAGTCAGGTGTGTCTCTCAATGTAGAATAGGTTGCTCCAGTGTCCACCAGGAAGGGTAGTTCTGTACCGTCCACGGTCATCGACAGCATGGGTTCTGCCGCACCCACACTGTTCGGTCTCTCCGGGCGACGTCAGTATTGCTCCGCGTCCCAGCCCCAGTCAGCGACTGGATACTGGGCGACAGGCGCTGCACTGGGATTCGGAGCTTGGTGCGCCCCCTGTACGCAGCTCCTCCTCTGATGTTTCCACGTGCCTGGGGTTGGTAGCCCCGCCGTGGATAGTTACGGGGCCTCTCAGGGCATTCTCGAGCCCAGTGTCCCTCCGCTCCACAGAAAAAACAGCCACTCCAACCGTCATTGTTAGCTGGAGACCCCAGAGGCCGAGCTCTTAGTCTGCCCCTGCCGGATCCACCACGCCCCCTTTGCGATCCACCGGTCCCCCAATTCCCAGCGGGTCTACGTTGCCCTGGTGCATTGGCGGGCCAGCGGTCATCAGGATAGAGATTCGGATCCAAATCCGGCCAGTCAGGCACCGGATCAGCCCCGGGCCTTGCCACCATTATTTTTTTGCTTTGTTCTTTCAATTCCTTTTTCTTACTGTCAATTTTGTCGCGAGCTTCCCCCAACTGTAACCTAATAAGTTGAGCCTGTGCTTCCTTGAGCTCCTTCTTTTGTTTATTCACCAGATCCTGTTCCAGCTGGACCCGATGCGCCACGTGCCTCTCCCACTGCGCAGAGTCTGCTACTGCAAAGTCTGGATTCTTCTCTAAGTCTGCTGTGACCTGTTTTGGCAGCCCCGCTAGCACGGCCGAACGGAACCACGCTCTACTTTCGCCCTCTTTACCCGGATGTATGCCTGTTTCGGTTAGCCACTGTTCCTTAGCCTTGGCTAAAAACTCCCCTGGTGTATCTTTAGGGTCTCAAATTATTTTAGGTTTCGTCCCAGTGTTGCGTGTTGGATACTTTTCGCGAACGGCATTAGACAGGGCACTTTGGACCTCACAGAGAGGTAGGTCATTAGCATACGTAGTGGTACGTGCTAGCCCCTCTACATCAGCTAACCCCCCCCCCCCAGGAGACAGCGTCCAGCCACAGCGCGGAAATCACCAATAGCAAGCTCTTCTCCTTCGGTCAGTGTGGTCAGTTTCCTCAGCCAACTAGCCCCTCCTTCTGTTATGGGCGGAAGTTGTTTAACCAATGCTTCCAAATCTCTGACTTTATATGCTCTATACACTGGTTCACCACATGGACCAGACATCAGAGGCATATTCAGTTGTCCGTCCTGTACTCCTCTGTCAAAAATCACTTTACTAGTTTTTCACCACCTGTGTCTTTCCCTTTGACTGCCCAAACATTGATCTCCTCCGACCTGCAGTGCCCTGCTTCTGTTTCCCACCTTCATCCTTTTTTACTTCGCGGTTTCTCAGCATTATGCTTGGCCCTGGGTCTGACTCAACTTCTCCCTCTTCGGCTGCTTCCTCTTCATCGCCTTCCTCCTCTTCCTCACTCCAGGAGACCTCGTCCTCTATTTTGTCCTTTGACCCGTCCTTAAGTATTTTCCGCTTCACCATTTCTAATGCTCTGAACACTTTCAACAATGCCTCAGGCTCCTCATACATAGGACCATGCACTTCTCCTTCCCAGCGTTCCCGGTCGGGCGTTTTTTCTGCTCCACCCGATCTCCTCATCTGGGCCTGTCCTTCCTTCTGCAGACCTGGCGATCCCTTGTGCTTGGGCCGGGCTCCCAGCTCCGTCATGGGCCGCCCCTCCTCTCGGGTGTGCGTCCCCTCCACCTGTCTGTCCTGTCTGGGCTGTTCTACCACGCGTTCCTCGGACGGCGTCAGCTCATCACTCATGATCCCCCTTTGTGGCGAGGTTGGGCCTTCATCTGCAGCTGAGGCCTCCAGTCTCCCACCTTCGCTAAAGGGCTGACGCCCCCTGCTCTTGCTTCTTCCTCCTGACTCCCTGTGTCCACCAGTGTAGTCAACATTCACCACCCCCCCCAGGACTATTCCTGTTTGTCCTTCAGGCCCACGAACCTGTCCTCCATCCACAGTCATCACCGGCATGACATAGGGTGGGGGTGGGGCACTTGGCATTAAAGTGGCCCATGGGTATATTTTGGGTGTGGAGTGTCTACCAGTTTCCTCTGTTTTTGTGGTCAAGTCCCTCATCTGATCCTCCAACTTCTTATTTTCCTCTTTCAGTTGTTTTACTGAGGCCATTATACTCACCATGTCCCCTGCTCTGGCCATGTCATCCTCCTTCATCCAAGATTTTGCGGCATTCCACAAAAACAGCCACTTAGAGCACTTGTCATGCACTTCTCTGAGGTCTTTCATTGCTGCTTTGGTCTTTCTATTCACTGAGTGACCCACAGACTCCTCCTCCAGTTGCTTCAGTTCTCCTTCACATCTTTTTCCTTCAGTTTGGAACACCAAGCTCAGAGCTATTTCATCACTCAGTTTCTTTTGTTGAGATGTGATGAGCTTACTTACCTCAAGCTCCATAACCTGACATTCTTTTTCAGCCGCTTTTAATGCCCAGGCATTAGCCAGTCGAATAGCTTTCTTCAGCTGTTCAAGCTGAGCCTTCAAGGGCTTATACCCTTTTATTTCACCAGAGGTCGCCTTGTCACCCATTCTGCCACACACTCACTTACCTCCTCCAGTGACGTTTCTGACTCCTCCTCCTGGGTTACTCTGTTGTACTTCCCTTTCGGTTTCCACAACCCGTCTCAACACTCTGACAGCCACTTCCTCGTCTTCTCCTGCTTGGCGACACACAGAGTTTAACCCAACTTGACATAAGCCATCCATGACTTGGCCACCCGTTCATCACAACACACTTCATTTGTTCTGACCCGGGTTCCACCTTAACACACCCTCATCCAAGCATGTCAAAATCGGAACCCGTCTCCGCCGCTTCTACCAGGGAGAAAAGAAACGCCGCCGCGTCAGATGGCACCCACCCCGGGTCATCTTCATTCTCCGCCAATTCCACTAATCCCGTAAACAATAGAAAACATTTATTTACATACTCATCCAAATCATCTAACTCAACTTCTGCGCATATGGACAAATCATACGGGGCGTCCTCCGTTTCTCCATGGCAAACACAGTTAACTTCAAAGACACCTTCCACAAGTAAAATATCCACTTTACAGAACGCCTCCAACAGCATTTCAGTTATTTTCCAGCTGATTGTCCCCTACCCAAACCTTTTTATTTTATTTTACTGCTAAATTAACGCCAACTTCCCCTCTATTGTATAATTCTTTACTCCTGATAAGTCCACTTTATTGCGTGCTCATTTTACTGCAATCTTATAAAACTCAATCCTGTAATTTTATATCTGTTAATCTGTCACGCTTATTAGTGGCTCATGATTGCTTAAGGCTTATGTCTGAACTTGACCACCGAGCCAGAGCATCATTCGATCCTAACAGGACGACCACTCCATTTTCTCTGCGTCAAGACAGCTCATTCGTCTTTAACAGTTCTCTACTGATATGTCAGCATGCTACAGCTCAACATTATTATATGGCCATGTGCTTAACAAACTCAAATCATCCGATTAAATTTTGTGTACTTTATCTTATCTCCACAATTTAATCTCAAAAGTTCATCAATTTTTATAATCAGTCCTATAACCACAGCATAGGCCGCAGTGAGTTATACCTAAATGCACCATGTCTCATTATGCACAGTAAAATTTGACTGGGTTTCTCAGAGGTGCTAATTTGTTTATTTAAGCCTCAGGTAAAAAACACAAGAAAACTCAAGCGTCAATATCACCAGCTATGTATTGCCTAAATTAAAACAGCTTCAACTTCAAAACATCCAGCTTTGCATCACAACAACAATATTCCAAACCCAGCTCATCAATTACGTCATCGCAGCAATAACACAAAGCCTCATGAATATCCCCATAACAAACAAAACAACGTAATATTTACAGTCAGTTAACAATATGTGTAAATCATGCTTATGACCTCAAAAACACTTTAAACCAAAACCGGAATCCTTGTGCGTTTCACAGCAGCCAGCTCATTTGCATATACTCGCAACTTCACCGTCCGTTACCCGGTCCACTGGTACTTGTTAAGGTTCAGATATTGAGGAGGAATCCAAAATAACCACAGATCCGGTCTGGTGCAATTAGACGACATTTTAATGTACACACGTGCGGAGTCCAACACTGTGCAGATTTCAGTATTGAACTACCTTACAATAGTCAAACAAAGGCTTTATAGGGTTGGGGGTGATACTGCTCCCCCCCCCTCTCAGACACAATACAGCATACGTGAATCCAAAACCACAAATGTTCTGTCAACCCTTGACACAGTCCAGAGAACATCATCTTCGGCTCGGTGCTTCCCCTCAGCTCGTCTTCGCTGTCGCTTATCTCTGGGACATCTGGTGTACTTCCTGGAACAGACTAACACGTACGCACCCCAACTTTGCAGTCGCAAGCAAAACATAATTAAACTCTTACCTATATAAATGAGTCTATCTAATATGTATGTGTATGTGTGTCAGCTTCTGCTGCCCTTTGTTTCACCTCTCAGCTCCCCAGCTAGACCTTGTAACCTTTCCACTAGACAGAAGGCCAGCACAACTGAAACTATGTGTGTGTGTATGTGTGCAATAATCTTGACTGATATATAAAATATATAAAACAAATGTTTCAATCTAATACAACTACTTGAAGCATAATCAAAGCTTAATCAAAGATAAATGCATAATAAAATAACCTGCTCAAAATTCTTGCACTCAGACTCTGCTTTCGGTTTCACTTCTGCAGAAGCATGCCTTGCAGAAGTGTTTCCCGTCTCATTTTGGCACAGAGTTACTCTACGTGGGGGCCTTTTCTTTCACCATGCAGTCTGCATATAAACATTTAAGATTATAAATTCAACTCAACAGTTTAAAGTGGTTCTTCTTGGACCTGTAATAAAGACTAATATAATACCAATATATTTGAACATCTGAATGCATCTGAATGCAACATCACTATTAATAATGAAATGGTAATGATGATTATACTAATAGCAGCAAATAATAGCAGTAAAATATTTCTCCTCTTGACAATTCCCTCCCTCGACCTCTGGACCACCAGAGGTCGCCATACATTATGTTGGGTCACTCCTTGGCCCATTCAGCTGCTCCCATGTCCATCCAAGACATCATGGGCACCTCGGTCACTGTTCCTGCTCTGACCCTCTCTAGGCATACAACCTCATGTCATCTAGGTGGTCTTAGTAATAAAATACCCGCTCCCACTTGAGAACACTTCATGCTTAAGTGGTCTCTGCTCCTCTTCTGGGTCCCTCTCTAGTGGAAATCTGGCCTCCTGCAAAGGATAGAAAACACCTTCTCCTCCTACGGCTTTAACTTACTCTGTTCCTCAATTGCTCTCTTTATTCAAACCTGATTCAACCTAATATTACTCAAAACATGAACCTAATTTCGTATTTGGTTTTTGACTTTTATTTCTGTATATTATTCAACCTTACTCATCATTTGTAAAACTCTTAAAGCGCTGCTTGCACGTCTATGCATGTGCTTCCTGTTGCTCCCCTATCTGATTATCAACATCCTGTGCACAAAACTGTCGCTGCTGCTAGGAGCTCTCACCTAACGTCACCTTTCACAAGCAAAATCATCATAACCACTTATTCTACTAAAGGATCAAAGAAAAAACAACCACTTTAATCACTAAGTGTAAGCACATTATCAATAGCTCCTAAATAAATTTCATCATAGCTAAAAGCTGAACTCTAACTGTATTTTAGAACTCACATTTCCTGTGTTATAACCTGTTCTTGGTATATCATTTTATTTCATTTTTGCTGCTCTTAATGTTATGATACATTCTAATTTATACTCTATCAGGCTTAAGCAAAAATATATAAGCTTTCTCCCCTTTTGCTTCTACTTTAAAGCAAAAACTTGGTCACTTCAACAAGCATTTGTTATTCTATAACTGCATTTTATATAATAAGACTAATTTAGAGCTGCATGTGTTATCCCAACATTTTACATGTCACACAGTTTAGTTACAAGCAAACTCCTATTCAGTTCCTTCTTTCTGTCACTTGTTATTGGGCCAACTCAAATTCAGATAAAAGCTAAAGGAATTTCAGGCCCTTGGCCTCAAATCAATACTGTCATGTGTGTTAAGAACTCCCTATGTCTGTAAGCGTGCGCAATCCTTCAATAACTCAGGTCATTCTCACAGTAGATTGGCTAATCATTAACGCTAACCAAAAGTTTTTGACCCTCAAGAGACAACTCTCTGAGCCACAACTCCGTTAAAGGCACAGAATGCAATGTGTATGATATCATCCTCATAAAAAGCTCTCCTCTACCCTAGAAATAAATCTATTTAATATCTGTTTCTAAAGCCTACATTATAACAACTTATTCTAAAAGTCAAAAGAAATCACACATTTTCTACTCGTAAAATCTTCACTAATCTTCCCCATTATTATTATTATTCCCACAGTTTCCCTCTAAGTTTGGTGTACAACTTCTTATGAACACCGCATTTTATCTTCTAAACCGAATTCAGTTCATTTTACTCCTTTCTTTAGAATTAACACTCTCTGCCCCAGTTTTACCATATCTAAATTATCAAAAAACCCCACTAAAATCATCCTAAACCCATTTCAAATTAAACAAATTAAACCTTAAATCCCTCTCTTTTTTGACACATCTCATGTGGCAAAAAACTCAAAATGCTCCACCCAAGCTTAGGAAATTAAAAGAGAAAAAAGGTTAGTCATATCATTTCTCAGAACAGCTCAGCCATCTTCCTCTCCGGTATTTTGCTCCAGCCCTGAAAACCTGTACTTAAGGAATAAAATCAATTTAATCATCATGTCAAATCTTCTCAAACTCCTCGCTCCATCCAGAGCCTGTATCCTTGGAATTTCCTGGAAACAAAACTTGTACTTTACATTTCATACTCAACTCCCCGTTTATGATCCAATCTGTGTCATGACAAAAATAAACTTAAAACAGAACCGTTATTAATCCTGTGTTACTTCAGTTAATGGTAACTTGAGTTATATCAAAAATGTTTCCCTTTTAGCATTTAGCATTTTATAATGTAATAACATGGTCTAACCCAAATCAATAAAACAGAAATTCACTCAAAGGAAACATCAGCATCCCCAGAATTAAGTCTTCCACTCTTCCTGTTTGTCAACATTTTATTTATTTCCCCCCTTGGTCCAATCACTCACATTCACTCACATGCATTCACACATGATATTTTTGCTGATACTGCAGCCTTCTGCGCACGTCATCAGATGCTCCACATCAGCAAAATGAGCTCAACCATTTGTTTTATTTCGTTTTCCTTTTTAGGAAAATAGTTCTCTATACTTTTGACTGGATTGAATCGCTACAATCCTTTTTTAGACAGAGACTCGCCGCCAATCAGGTCTCCACCGGTAGACTCCTCCGCCGCCAATTGTGATCTGGAAAGCCCACCTGATTTTCGTACTCGGTAATTTTGTCAGCGCCGTCAGTTCACTCTCTTCCAGGCCTGCTTAGAACAAAAATGAAAAAAGAGAGCTGATTATTAGCTCATCAAAGTACAAAACAAAATCACCTGACAGGTTTTTTCTGAGTGCACTACTACAAAAATTTTGGGCCCCTCTCAGACATATCCGTGTCTAATCAAACTCCCTCTCTCGAAATAGAAACAACAGCCTCAAAAATCTAAAACAATCTCAAAGTTCACCCTTTCAGTGCAACCTGGACCTCATCACAAGCTGCACCATTTTACACACAACGATGTCTCAGGCTCAGACTCAGCCTCAGATATAAGCCCATTCCAACAACATAACCTCACTAAATTATAAATTTCCTGTTCACATCTGCACCTCTGAACAGACCTGATCACCGTAATCAATTATCGTGTTACTTTACCATTATATTTCACCAAATGATCCTCCCCAGTCACTGCTCCGTTTCTTCAACTGAAAGCCTCAGACACACACGCACACAGGAAGTGTCTTCACTCCAGCTAATTTGCATACTGATTCATCACTACAAGTCAACTTGCCAAGAGAAATACATGTTTAAACCTTAACACATTATTGAATTATTTTCATTTTCTCTCTATAATAATCACTGGTTTTAATCACTCAGTACGAGAGCACTCCTAAGGCACTCTTTTAGACTACTTTAATCACTTTTCTTTTGTTTGTTTTTTCCATAACTCACTCCCCTGTCATCTAACTTCTTTGAGTCAACTTCAACTTCAAGCTTTAAGTCTATTTTATTAAACATTCACACCATTCTATCACTCATACAAGTAGCAAGCTGATCTTCATTGCGTATGCTTGTTTTCTTAGCCAGGTTTAATCAATGTCTATGCATTAATCTTCATGAGCTTGTCTTTGTAAGGTTAATGCGTTCTCTGTTTGTGTGTTATTTTTGCATCTATGGCTTCGCAGTCTCCCAGGCACTTTCCGAAATTCTCCAGTTAAACAGTCAGTTTTCTCCTTCCCCGAATTACTAACCCAAATTTTAATTTCCCACCTTGAATAAAAGCCCTCCTGGTCTTCAGCCAGGTGTTAGGGCTTGCTTTTCAGGTTCATGGACACATCATGCTGTGAACAATTCAACCAGAAACTTGCCTTAACTTATCCATTGATGTTAACCTCTAATTTCCTTCCGACTGCTACATCTGGAGAATTGGTCCGGGTCTGCTTTACTCCTGAAAATAACAAAACTAAGACATTTTCATTATTATCACGAGTGCTTAAACGACCCACTTCTCTCTCTTTCCTGTCACAAATACCAATGATGTCATGTTTATGTCATGAATATAAATATAAGCGTTTTACTCGTTGCATTTCATGTTAATTGAGTGTAAGCTGCTTTCTTCGTTGCATGCCATGTGATCATCTTAATTAAGTGTAAGCTGCATCTTCATTGCATCCTATTTGTGCTCTTCATTGCATTTTTTCATGTATTCATATTTACTTTATGCATCTCTTCACTGAGCTTTAGCTTCAAACTATCTCACTTCTGATTCATTTCACAAATAATTTCACATGTAACAATTTGTGTATGTGTGTTTTCTATTCATTAATATAGTTGTCAGTTATTTTCTTTATTTTTACCTTTTGTATTGTTTACCTCTTTGTTGTGATGTGGTGGACATCCCTAAACAATCATGAGTTCAGGCTTCAATTTCAACCCAATCATACCCTGTATTCTCGCAGTCTTACTCGTCCAGCTTCATCTCTCACTGGTCCTTTTTCATTCACAGTGTCCTGTTCAGGCTTCAGAGCTCCAACAAACACAGTCTGTTTCTTCTCTGTTTTGATCTTTCAGTATTCTTCTTCGAAATTAAGTTCCAGTCTGGCAAAATATCACCTTCAGTGCCTTCAGTCTTATTTTCATTTGCTCTGTTTTCTTCTCCATTCATCTTTTCAGTCTTCTCTTCCAAGATTGCTCCAAGCTTGGCAAATATGAGAGTCAATGCCTTCAAGCAGACATATCACACTGTTCTTCACCAGCATGCATGTTGCATCACGTGCTTTCTTTCATACTGCTGGACTCATCAGTCGTCGTCAGTGTTACTGCTTTCACTTGCACTGTCTTTTAGCTTCAGTTAATTCTTCAAGTCCACGATGTTCTGTCGGTCTTCATCAGGAAATTGACTGTCCTTTGCGTTTCTTCTCAGTTTCAGGGACAAAGTGAGAGATCAAGCCGCACAATTTCGAGCCAAAGACTGGCTTATTTTCTCCCAATTCTGTTAATCTATTGTTCTGCCGCTGTACTCAAGGTTCCAATGTTGAGAGAAGTCCACCTGTATTGGCACACTAAAGCATATAATTAGTATCATATTCATTTTTATCTTAAAACCTCCATTTGCTTCATCTGCCTAGAGTTAACTTGTCTGTCTCTCTTCTCTGGGTGCGTCACCGTGAGTTTCCCCTTTTATGGGCATGCAAAGTTCCTGTCCCAGACACACACACACACTTCCTGTTTCTGCAGACTCTGCAGAGACTTTCTGCAGGCAACAGGCAGACTCTGTCTCCCTTTGAATTTCACAGTGTA
This sequence comes from Oreochromis niloticus, assembly GCF_001858045.2. Lineage (NCBI taxonomy): Eukaryota > Metazoa > Chordata > Actinopteri > Cichliformes > Cichlidae > Oreochromis > Oreochromis niloticus. Next base: position 35,139,563 of record NC_031974.2, read on the forward strand.
CAAACAATCAGTAATTCTACTAAATCTTGATCTAAAAACAATACACCTTCATTTCACTCACACACATTTAAATAGAGCTCTTTCAAACATCAGGACAATTAACACTTCTTCACACACATCACCATTCCTTAGGTCAGTTTTGTAGCGTATACACTTATGTGTTTTCAATCAGAAAAAATAAACTCAACCTCTCATAACATCACTCATGGATTTCTTGAATTAAAAGCACTTTCAAACTTTAAAACATCCTATTTTACATCACAAAAGAAATATATATCATACACACTTTTAAACGTTCTAACCTCTTTCAGACATGAATCGTCTCACACACCCTGCCTTTTCTCTCAAACTTCAACCTTTTCACTCACTCAGACAAATCACGCAGAGTCACTCAAATCAAATACTGACAGCATTCACACGGTTAAAATCACTCAAAATACACTTTCATACGAATATTTTGGACATGGCTTCCATAATCAGAAAGAGCAAGTCAAAAAGAAAAGAAAAAAAACCTGAAACCTCTCATCATCCTCACGGCTTCTCACCACACACACATAACTAAAAATAAAACACACCACCATTTATTACTCAAGAGAGAGTACTACAGGAAAATATATAGTGGTCTTAGGTACTGTACAATACACTCAATCTATATATATGTCAAAACTCAGTCAATGACTATACATCCACAGTAATGAATTCAAACTCTATTTATACTCTGGTAATACGCAAAACCAGCCTCTTCATTACAGGCATTTAGCAACATTTTCAAACAATAGTTACAAAGCTCCATACACTCGAAACTGAAAGCAACACCCTTCATGCACGTCACCGCTGCTCATTTACATTCTCACACACACACCATCAGTGCACATCCGGCTGTGCACTGCTGACACAGAGACTGATCTCACACATAGATCTCTTATTTTATTACACAGACGTCTTTTAATTACAACTGCACAGATTTTAGGCCTTATAGCTCCTACAAATTTCGATAAATTTACCATAACGGCTCCAACCGATAAAGTCCCTGACTTTATTGCGACCAATTCACCAGACCAGACTCTAACTGCTCTGTCCAGGTTTCTAGCCCTAACTTAATTTACAGGTAGCCAAAAAAGCGCAAAATAGGAGACTCTAACTCCTAGCAATTTTGAAGATTCCCAAGTTCTTCCCGGTTTGTCGTACCGTACTATCCCTACTCTTCAGGGTAGGTCAAGGGTCAGCGTCCTGCCCAGGCGCAAGCGTTACCAAGGAGAAAAATGCGCTTCTTAACAGACGCCGCTGTCGTTCTAGAAAAATTTAGAATAATTTGAACCAACTCTCTACACTCCCAAACAGGAGTAAGATTTAGGCAGACCTATCCTTGTGGACATAGGGGACTCTAACCCACAAAATGACCATCACAGAATAGGGCCAGTGACCAATGGGACTCTAACCCAAAGACTGACCAAATTCCCTACTTTCTACGTGAGATTCTAACTCACTTTAACTCTTTTTCCTTTTCCTTCGGGACTTTAACCCGGTACCTTTAGTGAGACTCTAACTCACTTTTACTTATAACTTATCATTACTTCAACCAGCATGCTCATGACATTACCATCAAAATCAAAACAGACCTTCACCAGTAATTTTCAGTGAGTAGACTTTAATTTGTCATAACCAATTTGGCACAGTTTGGAAAATTCAACAGGTATGTGCCTTACCTTTGTATAAGCCGGCTTGTCTCTCACTTCAGACCACTGACTCGTATCTGCCCGTCTAATCACCACAGACCCGGATCTCTCCATCTACACCAAAATTCCCCCTCTCACCGGACGATGCCCCCAAATGTTAAGGTTCAAATATTGAGGTGGAATCCAAAATAACCACAGATCCGGGCTGGTGCAATTAGACGACATTTTAATGTACACACGTGCGGAGTCCAACACTGTGCAGATTTCAGTAGTGAACTACCTTACAATAGTCAAACGAAGGCTTTATAGGGTTGGGGGTGATACTGCTCCCCCCCCCCCCCTCAGACACAATACAGCATACGTCAATCCAAAACCACAAATGTTCTGTCAACCCTTGACACAGTCCAGAGAACATCATCTTCGGCTCGGTGCTTCCCCTCAGCTCGCCTTCGCTGTCGCTTATCTCTGGGACATCTGGTGTACTTCCTGGAACAGACTAACACGTACGCACCCCCACTTTGCAGTTATAGCAAAACATGATTAAACTCTTACCTATAGAAATGAGTCTATCTAATATGTGTGTATGTATATGTCAGCTTCTGCTGCCCTTTGTTTCACCTCTCAGCTCCCCAGCTAGACCTTGTAACCTTTCCACTAGACAGAAGGCCAGCACAACTGAAACTATGTGTGTGTGTATGTGTGCAATAATCTTGACTGATATATAAAATATATAAAACAAATGTTTCAATCTAATACAACTACTTGAAGCATAATCAAAGCTTAATCAAAGATAAATGCATAATAAAATAACCTGCTCAAAATTCTTGCACTCAGACTCTGCTTTCGGTTTCACTTCTGCAGAAGCATGCCTTGCAGAAGTGTTTCCTGTCTCATTTTGGCACAGAGTTACTCTACGTGGGGGCTTTTTCTTTCACCATGCAGTCTGCATATAAACATTTAAGATTATAAATTCAACTCAACAGTTTAAAGTGGTTCTTCTTGGACCTTTAATAAAGACTAATATAATACCAATATATTTGAACATCTGAATGCATCTGAATGCAACATCACTATTAATAATGAAATGGTAATGATGATTATACTAATAGCAGCAAATAATAGCAGTAAAATATTTCTCCTCTTGACATACTCTATGTCAAAGGGACTAAAGGCACGTTCACAGAACAAGGAAAACGCACTGGCAGCTTCACGTGGGTCCCTTTCATGTCTCTCAATGTAGTTTTCCAAGCACCGGAATATCAGGAAACTGCGAAACAGAAAGCTAAATAACTCTGACCGTCTTATTTCTGCAGACACTGTAAAACCATACTGATTCTCCAGCGTTTCAGCCCAACAAATGCATGTCATATAAATAACACTCCCTGTACGTGAATATTCAATCTGACAAGATCCAGAAACAAACATCCCTCTTGTCTAAGAAAAAATCAAATCACAGTTCATATATTCTATCTCAAACCTCAGCAAAACAGTCATACACTCATGTCAAAAATTAAAACTTTACTCACAAAATTGTAATAAACAAAACCAGCGTCTTAAATACAGGCATTCAGCAATACGTAACAGTTTCTATAGAATCCCCAAAACTCTAGGGATTTCGCAGCCACGTTCTTTATTAAACAGCTGTTAAAACCCCTTTGTGCACTCACAGTAGCAGCCACTTCATTTACATAAACACAGGTTATCTAAAAATAACTCACAGACCTGCAGCATTCTCTCCCTCAGTCAAACTCATCACGCACTCACACACTTAAACGGTGACCCTTAAACTCGGTCACTGATCACACATTCACCGCAATTAATTCAAACTCTATTTATCCTCTCGTAATAAGCAAAACCAACCTCTTAGTTACAGACATTTAGCAAAATTTTCAAACAATAGTTACAAAGCTCGAAACTGAAAGCAACAATCACTATGCGCGTCACCGCTCCTCATTTACATGAACACACCATCTAAAAATAGAAATCAACAGGCAGTGCGCTGCTGATGCAGAGACTCCCTTCACACGAGGATTTCTTATTATATTACACAGACGTCTTATAATTACAACTGCACAGATTTTAGGCCTCTTAGCTCCTACAAATTTCGATAACTTTCACATAACGGCTCCAACCGATAAAGTCCCTGACTTTTTTGCGACCAATTCACCAGACCAGACTCGAACTGGTCTGTCCAGATATCTAGCCCTAACTTAATTTACAGGTAGCCAAAAAAGCGCAAGAATAGGGGACTTGAACCCCTAGCAATTTTGAAGATTCCCAAGTTCTTCCCGTCTTGTCGTGCCGTACTATCCCTACTCACCGGTAGGTCAAGGGTCAGCGTCCTGCCCAGGTGCAAGCGTTACCAAGGAGAAAAATGCGCTTCTTAACAGACGCCGCTGTCGTTCTAGAAGAATTTGTAATAATTTGAAACAACAATCTACACCCAAAGCAGGATTAAGATTGAGGCAGATCTACCTTTGTGGACATAGGAGACTTGAACTCACAACATGACCATCACAAGACAGACCTAATGACCAACGGGACTTGAACCCACCAAAATGACCAATTTCCCTACTTTCTACGTGAGACTCGAACTCACTTTAATTCTTTTCCTTTTGTTTGGGACTTGAACCCAGTACTTCTACTTATAACATTACTTTAATCCACATGCTCATGAGATTACCATCAAAATCAAAACCAAAATCACAACAGACATCCATCCATCCATCCATCCATCCATCCATCCATCCATTCGCTTCCGCTTATCCTTTCCAGGGTCGCGGGGGGCGCTGGAGCCTATCCCAGCTGTCATAGGGCGAGAGGCGGGGTACACCCTGGACAGGTCGCCAGTCTGTCGCAGGGCCAACACACAGGGACAGACAACCATTCACGCTCACATTCACACCTAGTGACAATTTGGATTATCCAATTAACCTATCCCCTTAAACTGCATGTCTTTGGACGGTGGGAGGAAGCCGGAGTACCCGGAGGGAACCCACGCAAACACAGGGAGAACATGCAAACTCCACACAGAAAGACCACGGCCTGATGGTGGAATTGAACTCAGGACCTTCTTGCTGTGCGGCAACAGTGCTAACCACCGTGCCACCGTGCTGCCCATCACAACAGACATTCACCAGTAATTTCAGTGAGTAGACTTTAATTTTGCCATAACCAATCTGACACCTTTTGGAAATTCAGTTCAACAGGTAGTGTCTTACCTTTTTAATTCACCGGCGAATGTCCCCTCACTTCCACCACTGATTACCGTCTGTCCGCCTGACCACCTCGGACCCTGTCCAGCGCCTCCACTGGTCTTCTCCTTCTCCAACCACCGGAACGAGCCCCCAAATGTTAAGGTTCAAAAATTGGAGAAAAGGAGTACGGAGGGCTCACAAGCAAATAACAACTCTGGTCCAGAAGATGTGATCAAAGCAAAGATTTATTGTTTACACGCGTGGAGTCCGACGCTGGGCAAAGTCAGCGATCGAACTGAACTTACAATAATTAGACAAAGGTTTTATATGGGTAAGACAACAAAGCCCCCTCTTTTGCAAAACAGACAAAGTACAGCTTACGTCAACCTAAACCACAAAATGTTCCGTTAACTTTTACCATAGTTTTAAGAACATTACGTCTCATCTCCATCCCAGTGTCGCACCATGAACGCATTCTTATCTCCCAGAACATCAGGCGCACTTCCTGTAACCATCTGACAATATGCCGGCACAATTTGCAATTGCAGCAAAAACACATCTTAACTTCTTACCTACTAAAGTGAATCTACTATGGTGTGTACGTGTGTGTGTGAGTGTGTGGGTGTCTGCTGTGTATGCCATGTATGTGTCATGACCTCTCCTGCACCCCAGCTCACCTCACACCTCTCGTCCTAGCCAGACATAAGGCCTGCGCTCATACACAGCTGAACTATGTGTGACTTCTAGACTAAATGTCACACTCAAATGATGATACTCAAACCATGAAGGAAACTTGCTTAAAATGAACATAAATGAAACTTACAACTTACTTAAAAGGATATAAGTGATAAATGATACAAACTTAAATCTTAGGCCTAAAGGATATAAGTAATAAAAGATAAAAAATAACTCCAGGCGTAGGTCATGTAAGCAGGTGTGTTGCAATTCCTTTCAGAGCTCCTGTCCTCCTCACCGTGTATTGGCTGATCATTAACGCCTGCCAAGAGTTTCTGACCCTCACTTGACCAGGAGCCACAGCTCTTTAATAAGCTCAAATGCAATCATGTATTAAAGATTAAAATCATTTTCATAACAAAGGTTCTTTCTTCTCAGATCTGCCAATATGGTTGCTCGTCTCTACTACAGTTTAATCATTGAAAATCACACTGATCAGCATACTATATGGAAATTACAGATTACATAATGGCAAAAGCATTTTGTCAGACCCCTCAGATGCCAGTGTTCACATTTGGACAGAGAAGACAGATGGTTTGAAAGAGGATTAAAAAAAGTCATCTATGTCAATTGTTAAAAACTATCTTTGAACAGAAGGGGTGGCTTACAACACCAATTGCCTGCCTTCTACAATGCGGTTGTTTGAGAGCCCTTGTATCTGGAAGTCCCACAGGATTTTTGCTCAGTCATTCTCCATCACCCTAGGGGGCGTCTCCCATTCTGACCTCGGGACTTCCAGGCCATACTCGACACAGATGTTTCTGTATACTATTCCAGACCGTTCTCACTCCTGAGGCGTAACATCCCGACGTTTTGTCACGTCCTGCGGCGTTCCTGAGGAACGCGAAAGGTGACCTTCTGCGTTCTGATGGTACGCGCCGGGTTATGGCTGAATTCCAGTGGAATGACAGTCCCGTGGTAATATACGTTCCAGCCATGTATTCCAGCCCTAAACCTAACCTTATCCCTAACCATAACCATAACCCTATTCCTAACCTTAACCAGCACAGAAATGACATGAAATAGTGTTTTCCAAAGCGATTTTAAGAAAAAGAACGAACATGTGTAGATTGAGTCCAAACGGTTCTCATGTTTTATCATTTTTCCGATGTCGTCATTTAGGAACGTGTTGGGTGCCCGAAAACGTAATATGTTGACGATTTGTCACATGGCGTAAAATATTACGCTTAGGGAGTGAGAACGTGTTGACTATGCCGGCCACTTGGTTATGGCGTTCCATGTATGCCCTGCCTGCTAGCATCTTGCACCCTGCTGTTCTGTGCTGGATTGTCTCAGGGGCATCTTTACACAGCCTGCAATCGGTGTCTTGCCTGGTGTGATAGACCCCAGCCTCTATGGATCTTGTGCTCAGAGGTTGTTCCTGTGCTGCCATGATTAGTGCCTCTGTGCCGTCTTTCACTCCAGCTTTGGCCAGCCACTGGTAGGATTTCTGGAGGTCAGCCACCTCTTCTATCTGTTGGTGGTACACACCTGCAGGGGCCTATCCTTCCATAATGGTTCCTTCTCTTTCTTGGGTTTCTGTTGCCTGAGTTAGCTATTTGTTGTCTCATCCTGGACAATGGTTCTGAAACTCATTAGTCCCCTGCCTTCCTCCTTTGGCTTGGCGTACAGCCTCAGGGTGCTGGATTTGGGGTGAAACCCTCCACACATGATCAGGAGCTTCCTTGTCTTGACGTCAGTGTCTTCTATTTCCTCAATTGGTTAGCATGGTACCTGATCACGGGCAGGGTGTAGGTGATATGACATTCTGATGTCATTGCTGTATATCCTGGTGGTGTGGATCAGTGAACTGATGTCTTGTTCACTCTTGGCATAAAGCTTGATGTCATCCATGTAGAGGAAGTGGCTGAAAACTGCTCCATTCCGTAGTGGGTATCTGTAGCTATTCTTGTCTTGTAAATAAACTACCAGTCAAAAGTTTAGACACACCTTCGCATTCAGTGCTTTTCTTTATTTTTACTACTTTCTACTTTGTTGATACTGTCCGGAGTGGTAAAATATTATGCTGCTATTATTTGCTGCTATTTCTATAATCATCATTACCATTTCATTATTAATAGTGATGTTGCATCCAGATGCATTCAGATGTTCAAATATATTGGTATTATATTAGTCTTTATTACAGGTCCAAGAAGAACCACTTTAAACTGTTGAGTTGAATTTATAATCTTAAATGTTTATATGCAGACTGCATGGTGAAAGAAAAGGCCCCCACGCAGAGTAACTCTGTGCCAAAATGAGACAGGAAACACTTCTGCAAGGCATGCTTCTGCAGAAGTGAAACCGAAAGCAGAGTCTGAGTGTAAGAATTTTGAGCACGTTATTTTATTATGCATTTATCTTTGACTAAGCTTTGATTATGCTTCAAGTAGTTGTATTAGATTGAAACATTTGTTTTATATATTTTATATATCAGTCAAGATTATTGCACACATACACACACACATAGTTTCAGTTGTGCTGGCCTTCTGTCTAGTGGAAAGGTTACAAGGTCTAGCTGGGGAGCTGAGAGGTGAAACAAAGGGCAGCAGAAGCTGACATATACATACACACATATTAGATAGACTCATTTCTATAGGTAAGAGTTTAATCATGTTTTGCTATAACTGCAAAGTGGGGGTGCGTATGTGTTAGTCTGTTCCAGGAAGTACACCAGATGTCCCAGAGATAAGCGACAGCGAAGGCGAGCTGAGGGGAAGCACCGAGCCGAAGATGATGTTCTCTGGACTGTGTCAAGGGTTGACAGAACATTTGTGGTTTTGGATTGACGTATGCTGTATTGTGTCTGAGAGGGGGGGGGAGCAGTATCACCCCCAACCCTATAAAGCCTTTGTTTGACTATTGTACGAGAGTTCGACGCTGAAATCTGCACAGCGTTCGGACTCCGCACGTGTGTACATTAAAATGTCGTCTAAGTGCACCAGGCCGGATCTGTGGTTGTTTTTGGATTCCTCCTCAATATCTGAACCTTAACAATACATACTGAAGACATCAAATATATGAAGCAGGACATTTCACATATCAACTGTTCAGAGGAGACAGCAGCTATTTGACCATAAAGGCCTGGTTCGCGCAAAGAAACCACTACTAAGGAAAAAACAAGCAGAAGAGATTAGTTTGGGCCAAGAAACACAAGGAATGGTCATTACACCAGTGGGAATCTGTGCTTTGTCCATATCTGAGTTCTTTGGTTGACACTCCCTGTCTTTGTGTGATGCAGAAAACGTGAATGGTTGGTCTCTACGTGCATGGAGCAGGAGGTGTGATGTTTTGCTGGTGAAACTGTTGTTGATTTATTCAAAATTGAAGCTAAACTGAACCAGCATGACTACCACAGTATCCTGCAGCAACATGCCATTCCATCTGGTTTGTGTTTAGTTGAACCACCATTTTTTTTTAACAGGACAATGACCTCAAACACACCTCCAGGCTGTGTAAGGGCTATTTGACCATAAAAGAGAGTGATGGAGTCCTGCACCAGATCACCTGGCCTCTACAGGCAAAAGGGCCAACAAGTGCTCAGCATCTCTGGGAACTCCTTCCAGACTGTTGGAAAACCATTTCAGGTGACAACCTCATGAAGCTCATCCAAAGTTAGTTAGTTATTTCACACTTTTTGTTTACTACATAGTTCAATCTGTGTTCATTCATAGTTTTGATGCCTTCAGTGAGAATCTACAATATAAATAGTCATGAAAATAAAGAAAAACTATTAAATGAGAAGCTGTGTTCAAACTTTTGACTGGCAGGGTATATCTACCAGTTGTGTTTGGGTTGTACTAGGGATGATGACATCTCCACCACAAGACCTGATGTCTTGTCTCTCCCTTGCCATACCATCTGTTGTATCTCATCAATCTCTAGTTGTGATAGCAGTGGCGAACATCAGGAGTTTCACAGAAGGTTCAGTCATTACTGTAGAGAAGGAAGAGTGGGAAGAGGCTGGTGTTGATTGTCTGTTTGTGGGATATGATGCTCCTCAGCCTCACCTGCTGCTTGCTGCCCGTCAGGTGGTGGCCACAGTAAGCTTGGTGAGCTTCTGGTGGAGGATGTCTGGGTGACGGTGTTGAAGCCCAAGCTGGTCCATGAACAGGATGGCATATGTCCCTGGTTGGTCAAGGTGCAGGATGTAGTAGTGCAGACTAATACTGACTGCATCCTGCGACTTCCTCCAGGTGGGTCAGCACCAGTTTTTCATAGGACTTCATAACCACAGACGTCAGGGTGACAGGCCTGTAGTCATTTAATCCTGTGATGGTGGAATTTGAGACTGGGATGATAGTGGAGTGTTTAAGCAGGAGGACACGTCACATAGCTTCAGAGATCGGTTAAAGATATCAGTGAAGATGGGGCAAGTTGGCTGGCAAAGAATCAGGTCCTGGAGCCTTCTTGATTTTCTCTTTGTGGATGAGCAGACACACATCCACAGATCCCCCCTCACGACGGGTGTGTGTGTGGGGTGGGGGTGGGGGGATGGACCCCTGTACACTCTAAAAAGTGTATTTCAGCAGTAGTTGAAGTTACGTAAAGTTCAGAGTGAGTTTCATTAAGATTTCTGCTTTAGTGGAGCCAGTCTACATTTGTGGAGTATATCAACTTGTTATTACGTGTTGTTCCCTCAGTACACATGTAACCTGCTATTCTCATTAGAGTCAACCTGCATCAATTAGGTTTCTCGTGACGCAGTGCGTCTGATGTCATGACGTCTCCGCCTTCTCCAGAATTTTCTACCTGCGGTTGAGAACAACAATTTGAGAGGCACTTGGCTGCAGGCAGGACCTCGTGAACAATTTGGTCAATAAGGTAACGAAGATATTACTTTTTCCATAGTCCTTGAAGGTAAGTCAAATGTAGAACACATATTTTAATATATTAGATATAAAAATATTCCAACTGTATTGTTAAGTTTGTTAAGTGTTTAGTAAACTGACCTGACCAAACCGCTATCATTCAGCCCTGCTAACATTAGCGAAATGTCAGACCTGTTGGTAGTTTGTGCTTGGACATGTAGGTTAAGTTAGTAGTTTGCCGGCGGTACTCTCTTGTTTTAATATCGTAACGCTAGCTTAAAGTTGTGTATTCATGCAGTGTGTCGGTGTTGGCTTACTGTTAGTTATTCATTAGCATTAGCACATTATAGTGGCAAGTTGGGCCGCGGTTCTCTTCAGACTACGTTACTTCGGGCGCGCGTGTAACACACCCCAAGCAAGAGGGCGGTTGACAGATTATGTCTGGTTCTGAAAAGAACAGATAAATCATGAGATGGACGACAGGTAGTGTGTTTCCTCTCTCGCTTCTGCCAGATCTTTATTTAAACACATTCATGTGTTCACAACAGGTTGCAAAAACTTCCTAACATCTCTGTCTCACATTCCCAAAGCCCAAAATCAGAATAAACTAAAACAGTATAAACAAAAATCTAACAGTCATCTCTGTTGTTTGTTACTAAGAGCTATAAATCACACTCTTTTTTCACACATAGTTTGATAAAGCAAACATTCCAATACTTTACCATATACTAATGGCATATCTGTATAGTGGAAATCTCCACATCAACATTGCAGAGCGATCAGAATTATTACTACTTTATTATTACCTTAGACAATAACAGTGACAACACATCAAACTGTCTCTGTGAACACATTAACTCAAATATACAGGAGCCGTGGTGTACTTTCGTTACACGAGGGTGCCTTAAGTTTAGAAAACAACAAAGCCGACGTATACTCCAGCCTGCGGCGAGCTAAGCTAGCTCCTACTCTCGATCGTAACACATTTCAATGAGCAAAACAAACAAATACAGATCTCAGCATAACAAACTGCTGGTTGGGTTTTACCCTTATTTGTCGGGTAAATTATGTGGACCACATGTGTGGTCTTATTACTTACTAACCTGAAAAGAACAGATAAATCATGAGATGGACGACAGGTAGTGTGTTTCCTCTCTCGCTTCTGCCAGATCTGAAGACAAGCAGTAGCGTCACACTAAACCATCTCACTAGGGCGGAAGTGCCCTCCTGTGGCGTAACTAGGGATCACACCACATGTTGGATCTCCAACAAAAATCACAAGATTAAGGCCCTGCCTTAACAAAACTACACCTAAAACTTATACAATATACAAAAATTAAATCACATAATGTGACTACACATTACAGTGTGTCACACGCGCATTTATACACGAGTGGTTGTTCGCAGTATGCCTGTCGGCGCGAATAGTTCATGCGGTCACGGCCACGGGTGATGTAGGAGGTAAAGTTTAGCTGTGGTGGCTCCAGGAAGCATGCATTTACTGCCGCTTGCATTGCTTTCAATGTACATGACGTTAAGAAGGCGAGGAGAAAGGGTGCGTGCAGCGCTCGTACACGCACGGATCAGCCGTGTGAGAGGGAGATGGTGTGCGGCAGAAAATCAAAATTAGAAATCATAGAAGAAAGTATTACGCTATTGAACACAGAAAATACAGCCATCAGATTTCTTGTAGACCTAGCACACTTCTGGTCTGTGTCTGAATACATATATAAGTACATAGATGCAGATGAACACTGTAAACATGATGAAAGATCGACAGACTAACTCGAACATATCTTTAATCTTTAGGACTTTGGGTAGCGCTTCCTTTCCTTCCTGTCAACCTCTCCAGAGGGGTGTCTGCTGATGGCAGAAAGATTACATCACCTCTGGTTGGAACCCTGGACAGTGCCACAACCTTTGGCTTGGTGTCCAATGTGATGCCCCATCGCCACCTTCTGACCTAACTTCTTCTCAGCTCTGTGACTACTTCAAGAGGGGCATTCCTGTGTGGAGGCGTGCCAGGCAGCTCGTTTTACCTGTGAACTTGCGTACTTTCACTTCATCAACAACAAAGGTATGCAAGTTCAAAATAGTAATGTCTCATTTAAACTTAATTCAGTTTTACACTGAACAGGAATCGGCTTTATATATAAAACAATTGCAAAAAAAAAAAAAAATGTACCTATGGGCATTTGGGTTTTGTTTTTAGATAAATACAGAGTTCCAGTGTCTCATGGCTGTTCCTCTTGAGTGGAAGTTCATGGCCCAGTTAGACATGCACTCAAGTCAGCTGATCAAAGTCATACGTGCCAAAGGAGGAGCAACACGCCAAAAGATTGCGAACATCATGGACACATTGGACCAGGTAAATCTGTACCATCAAACAAGATACTTCGTAACTAAGAGGGCTGTCAAAATATATCTGAATCCTTCATAAAGACAATATGGGCAGGCCAATGCTAATCATGGCTTTCATATGCATGAATGTTTTTAGCGACTCAAAAAATACACCACTGAACTCATCCCCTTTTCTTTCTGTAATGAATCTCTGGGCTTGTGAATTACTGTTTTTAAATAAAGTACATGTAAGTTAAGCAATAAGAGTAAGGATGTCTGTCTTATGAAATTTAGAGTTTAAAATTAATCAACATTTGTTGTTCTAGACTGTGGACATTAATCATCGGAGGGAATGTGTGCTGAAAGCCCTCACCATCTTCCTGGGAGAAGATGCAGATGGCCTGATCAAGGAATACCTTGTAAGTTTCAACGGTTTGTCAGCACATCTTATCAAAGCGACACACAAAAAGTTAACTGTTAGAACAAACATAACACGTGAACCATAGTTGGATTGCTGACATGTATTTATTATCATGACCATATTGGACATTATGTAATTCCCAGCAACAACACATTACATATTGGATTGACTTTGTTTTAAGTAAGAAGGGCTTACTTGATTATTTAAGTTCAAAGGAATAGTTTGAGATGTTGGGAAATCTTATCTTTCTTGCTTACAATTTGATTAGAGTCAGATTGATACACCTCTCTCTGCTTTTTCTGGTGTGTGATGACACCCAGCCAAGAAATAGCCCAGCACATAACACATATTGGTACATCACCCAAACACTTAATCACAGTAAGAAGTGAGGCTAATGATGATTTGTGTTTGTGTCTTGTACCCCTCTGTAGGACTGTGGAGCAGATGATGTTCAGAGGGACCTGGAGGAGGTCACCATGGCAGTGTATGTGATTCGGAAGGAGGGGGAGGGACTGCAGGAGCCACCTGAAGACATTGGCATTGTCATTGAGGGTGTGGAAGTGTTGCATGAACTAACTTCGGTTGCCTCAGCTTGTGCCCTGCTTCTAGGTTTGATCTATGCACTCAACCTAGCTTATCCAAAACCCTTTCGCTTCACTTTTGAAGTGCTCCAAAAAATCTTCATGCAGCTTGATCAGCACAAGATGTCCCCCAAAGTCCAAAATCTGTATATCAAACTTCAAAGCTCCCAGTAATGGCACAGAACAATGACCAACAAATGGCCTTGTGCCATAATGCGAAGGAACAACTGTGTTTGGACATATAGCATGTAAAATATGTAGTCTCTTTTGGATGTTGGGCCTTTTTTATGCTCCAAGAGACCTCAAACCACAATTTAATGTGCTTTTATACATACTTTGTATGGTATTTTTATTTATTTTTTAATTTTTTTTCAGACATATTTGCCTTCGTTTCAAGGGAAAGGTTGCATTTCAGGTTTGATGTGCTCAGTTATACAACAAACTGTTGTGACATTCTAAAACTCTAAAGGAGTGTTTATATTTTTTCATCCCCATTGGTCAGCTACACTGTTCAGATATTTATTCATTGGCTATAGCTGAAGAGAAGTTTCTGTATACTCTTGGGGCACTTTTTCATAGTTGACACTATATGTGTTGAGATTGATATTTGTGTAATACTGTGTTGCACTTTACACTTTGATGACAACTTTGTGGTCCTACTAAGCGTTACTTGCATTTTGTGCATATGTGTTTTAAAAAGGACAAATGTGTAATGTGTTTGACCAAAAGCTGTGTTGGTTGCCATAAAGGTAATACTTTATTACATTTATACAATAAAGTATTTAAAAAAAAACATTGGATTTTGAATTTTTGAAAAATATTTTCAGCCAACTTAAAATTTTGATTTAAGCTTTATTAAACAAACTAAAATTTCATTTTAGAGTCACTACAAAAAGTAATTTACACTAAACCACATTATTAGGTTAGCAAAGAGCAATATTTTACTTTTGGGTTATGCAAATTATTGGGTTGGAAAAACTGAAAACTTTAAGTTGAAATGTCTTAATTTTAAGTTGGATTAATGCAAAATGTTTATTTGACAACAATTAATTTATTAAGTACATGTAACTTAAATCAGTTGTGTTAATCTAATGTATTAACTTCATTTCAAAGAACTTAATTAAATTAGGTGTTACAAATTGAAATAATTCAATTAAGTTGGTTCAACTATTTTCTTTTTTCAGTGTAGCTGGTGATGCAGGCCTCTCCAAACTCATGCAGAGTCATTTGCTTAAAAGGCTGTTTTGTAGCTTCTCACTGTAGCTCTTCTTTAACTTAGGTTATCCGGGTTGATGAAAACTGGGGAAAAAATACCTAGACAGGATTGTCCAATGTTTGAGAGGTCCTCTCTGTTGAAAGTGACAAGAGGATAATGACAAAGAGAGACATCCCCATGCTTGATTTCTTGTATCACTCATTATATACTCTGATACAGTGAGCCCTCCAGCTGTGGTTTATGGTCACTGCATATTTTACAAGCTGTCCTTTTTACATGAATAATTCCTTGTCTAAGAGACACAGAATTAAATATACATTTTTTTTTAACAAAACTGTAGTAACATAAATGTGCGTTCTGTTGTTAACTGTGGCCAGCGGGCCGCACAGAGTCTAACAAGCTTTGCTCAAATTCACCGGCTTCATTCCGCAGTCAATATCTGGGATCGATATGCTTTATATTGAGTATTATTGCATCACCATTTTTGTCTAGAACTTTCTTAAATAGTGAGAAAAGAGCATTTGATGCCCTTTTTTCTTGGGTGTATCAAGAAAGTGAAGCGAGTGAAGAAGCAAAATAAAAGATATAAGGGATAAGGATCAAATCATATATAGGCCCTGTTCCCATTTTGCCTAATGATTGTCTGTATGTGACTGGTCCACTGTCAGTTAATAAATCTGAGATAGAAAACAATCCATTGTGTAAAGACTTTTAGCACTGAAAGCACTGACAGACATTTGGCACTATGTTATAACTAGCCCATTAATGTGACCTTGTGGATTTGTCTGCATAGCTTCAGTCAGGAGATATTGCTTTTCAGAGGTCAGCTGCATATTAGCTGAAAACATCAGTTTCACCTCATTTGGGATTTCTGATACTCCCCTGATGCAGACACCACTGCTGATGACTATGTGTTTGGCCCAGAGTTCATGGCCAGAACCCCTAGATTCATGCCATCCTGATATTTAATGATGTACTGCCGAACAAAAGCTAACATCCACTCTGGACAACCCTGCTACAAACTGTTGGCTGTTTTAAATGTCATTCTAATTATCCATGTCTTTGGCACTGAATGCAAAAGTAAATATATGTGGCCTCTCCAGTCACTCTCCTTATCTTCAACACTCCTACTGTGACTAAATATCACACATTTTCAATCAGGTGGATTACCCCAGGAGCCTAGGATTATTGCAGCATAACTAAAGTGGGGGGTGGGGGCTAACTATAAGCTTTATCAAAGAGGAAAGTCTAATCCTAAAAATAGGGTGTCTGTCTCCCAAATCCAAACTGGTATCTGGCTCCACAGAAGAGGGGCCTGAAAACTGAAGGCTCTGCCTCCCATTCAATGTTTAAATACCTAGGGAACCACAAGTTAGCCAGCAGGCTAAGGGTGAAGTGTTGGGGTGATATGGTACCATTAGGTCTTTAAGATGAGGTCTTTATTCAAGCCTGTTATTCAAAGCCTTGTATATGAGGACAAGAATTTTAAATTCATTTCTGGATTTTAAAGGAAGCTTGATTAACCTGAAAATAACAAATTAACTATTAAATATACAAACAAATTTTTTTAGTCTCACTATAAGACAGGATGTTTCTAATTTCAGAAATATTGCATAAATGAAAGAAAGCAGTCCCACATATATTTATGTAACATGTGGTTCCTATGGTATTTAAAAGTAGAGAGGGAGGCAGAGCCTAAAGCTTTCAGGTCCCTCTTCTGTGGGACCAGCTCCCAGGGACACAGACATCTACTTTTAAGATTAGGCTAAAAACCTTCCTTTTTGATGCATTTAGGCCTGGATCAGCTTACTCTGAATCATCCCTTAACCCTCTGGGGTCCAGGGTATAATTATCCATTTTTTACTTATTTTAATTTTACCCTTTATATTTCAACTTTAAAAACTATTTACCTTTCTTTGTTTGGCATCATTCTTTTAGCACAGTCTTGCATGTCTAGATTTACAGGTATTTCTTTTCATTTTGACATACTGTCTGCACTTCCACAAGCCCCGCTGGTTTAGAAACTCATTCTCATTAGCGAAAGAAACAAGACAGAACATCTTCAACCGGTTTTTACTTGCTAGCAAGGGAAGGCTGGTTGGAACCAGGCTCTTGGAGCTCAACGCTCCTCACCTGTCTCCAACCCAACGTCTTCAAAGAGCAGCCCTCCTCGTAGCCTTTTATTCCCATGACAGTTACAGTTTATACAACACAAGCACCTCCCCTCGTAAAACCCCCCTATGGTTACAAAAGACAAGGCACTGTGTGTGTGCATGTGTGTGTGTGTGTGTGTGTGTGTGTGTGTGTGACTTCCTGATCACAACTGTTTTTAACAACATCCTTGGTCAAAAGAGGGTAATCTCCCCCACACCCAATATATGGCTCAATTCCTGTATTGGTTCACCATGCACAACACAGGTGAGGCCATAAAAGGGCAGGAAGTTTACCAAACAACAAACAGAATCTTCACAAGGGATGTGTCTATGATAAAACACTACAGCCTGCCCCACAAAGCAATGTCTTTGATCACACAGTTTGAAACAATGTAGAGATGGTAAGCATAAAAATGACAACATTTAGCAATTCACTTTAACACTGTGTTAACACAGTTGATCTAAAATCACCAAAAAAACATAAAATCAGAGTAGAAAAAAGTTATATTTTTTTACTGTAAAACCCACAAACATATTTAGCAAATCATTTTCATAACTTTAAATGCAATTGTAAAGTATAATATGTAAAAATTGAAACAGAGGTGGAGTGATACAACTCCTGTTGTCAGGCCTATAACCTGCAAGCCTGACAACAAGAGTTGTATCACTCCACCTCTTTTCCACCTGGACACAGCATTTGCATTGCAGTCTGCCTTTGGTGGCTTTTTGGCTAGCATCTGTGACATTCAGTTGTGTACTTGTCACGGTCCGCCAGGCAGACCGTGGGGATGTGGGGAAAGGAGGACCCAAAACGCAGACTCTGCGATGCAAACAGTGCTCTTTATTTACAGTGAAAAACTGTAAACACAATAACTCCCCGTTGCTCCCTTGAACCCCGTGTGCGTGCTTCCCTCCGACGTCTGTGCTCGTGCTCGTGCTCCCCGCGGTTGTGTTTCCGCACCCCCGTGCGTGCTGCCTTTCTGGACCACTCTTCCTCCTGCAGGAAAACCATAGAAGCAGCCGTCAACACTAACCCACGGCGGGCATACACAAACAGCACTGACATATGCTGACACACACTAACTTGGTATGCTAACTCAATGATCCCGCGCCGGTGGGAGCTTCAAGACTCTCCTATGTAGCTCCCCGACGAGCCTTGATCAGCTGCAGGTGTGTCAAGGTCTTCAGGTGTGGCCAATCACCTGCCAGGGCCACACCCACACAAACACACCTACATGCACAGAAGTCTACAAGCAGGGAGAACAGGGACAGCAATACAAAATACATACAATATAATATTAGTCCAACTGCTCAGGGTCCCTGGGTCGCTCAGACCCAGGACCCTGACAGTACTCATTGTTTTCACACACAAAACAAGTGTCTACACTACACACTACCTACACAAAACTGCACACTATACACTATACTATACTATACACTCCAAACACACTATATGTCACAAATCTTGTCATGATCTGGGTGAGTTTTTCCACAGAGCCGGTGTTCTGACAAAACATCCTACCTATCAAGCTGTCCTACTTGTTGTTACTGCGCATGCGCACAATTCAAAACGGCCATATTTCCGGTTTAAATAGTACACGCCTATTATTTCATCCTACCCCAATCTTGTGCCGATCTCGTTGCTTTTGTGCCGATCTCGTTGCTTCGAAAAAAGGTTTGTATTAAAAGCTTTACTTCTTTATTACAAATGATAATTGTTTACCTTAAGCTGCTCAATCGAAGTCATATTCCAAGTGTTTATTTGGTGCTTTTAAAATTTATTTTAGTCCTCCTGCAGTTACTGGACACCACTCGCTGTTGTTATGTTGAATAAACGCTCCGTTTTTATGTCGAAGAAAGTACTTTTGCACCACATACTTGTTAATTGTGTGATAACGTTGTGTAGTCGTTTTATTTACTGTATGGATTCCGAAGCCATGTTGAAATTGTCAGATTTTCTCCTTAGTTATGGAGAACAAATACGAGGAACTGCTCATGTTTCTGTCTGTTGGGTCCTACCCATCTGAATACGATAAGTCCCAGCGGCAAACCCTTAGGAGATATGCCGCAAAATTCAGGCTGAAGGGTCAGTACTGTAATGTAAATAACTAAATGTAATTATTGGTTAAATACATGTTATAATTATTTTACATTTTTTAAATATAGGTGGAGTGCTCTTGTTTGGAAACAGGAGAGTGATTAAAAACAAAAGAAGAAGCCATGGGACTATTTCAAGAGTTTCATTCAAGTCCCATCGGTGGACACACTGGTGTACTCAAGACTCGAACTGCAATGTGTTCCAGATTTTACTGGTATGGAATGTCGGTTAACATTGGGAATTGGGTATGTATTTTTAAGTTGTCATTTATATATAGTATGTTAATAGTGCACCATTAGAAGACCCGTACCAGATTGATGTACAGTAATTAACACTGTATCGCCACTTGATCAAGTATTTTTATAGAACATTTGCAATTTTGTTGTTTAATTAATTGCGATTGTTGGATAATATAACGATCATTCAATTTGTTTAAGGTCCTGGCTTGTGACCAGTGTCAAAAAATGGGAAAGCCATTGGCTGCTGTGCAACCACTGCAGTGTATAAAGGTAAATATCAGTAGCATTTTAGTAGAAAATGGTAATGTTATCATGTACATTATATATTAATGTGATTCTTTTATCACTGACAGGTGTCACATGTCTGGGAGCTAATTGGAATAGATCTAACTGGACCTCTTCCAAAAAGGTCTAGTGGCTTCCAGTACATTATGACTGCAACAGACTATTTTTCAAAATGGGTTGAGGCTTTTCCATTAAAAAGCAAAAGTGCTGCTGAGATAGCTCATCAGTTGTGCTCAATCATATATAGACGTGGCTGCCCAAAACAAATTTTATCCGACCAAGGAAGAGAATTTGTTAACGAGGTAAGTGTTAGGTTTACTTTTCCATACCTCTTTAGGTAAATACTTGGCCACAGTGTGCCAAGTAGCTGCCAGGCCAAAGGTTTTGTGTGATTGTTTTTAAAAAACAATTTTCTTTTTTCTTTGAAGCTCAACTCAAGACTTTGCAGCTTAATGAAAATAGAAAGAAGTGTCACAGCAGCGTATCACCCTCAGACAAATGGCCTCGACGAAAAGACAAATGACAACATAAAAAGGTATGTTTTATTTGTGTGTAACATTTCATTTGCTTTTAAGACACTGTCACTATTGTGGTTTTTTTATTTATGCAACAACTATGATAATGCATAAATTAAATGTAATCTTAATTGGAAATTGTGCATATTGATATTGGCTGCAGCTTTAATATTCTCTGCTTAACTTCTATATGCAAGATACATTTAAAAGATAAAGTTAAGTGACTAGTTACTTCTTTATGTTTGTATCTTTATGTAAAGTAATAAATGTTGAGGAGACCTTTAAGTATAATGTGTTCACCTATGGAAGTGTATCAAGAGGAAAAAGTGACTATACAAAAAATGAGATGAGTCTATCTTTGTGGCTTTCTGTGCTCAAAGCTTTATAATAGTATATTTACTTTTAAACATGAGTTATTATAGTTAGAATTTTCAGTTCATGTTTCACATGCATTATTTGTCTTTATGATTTTAATTGTAATTTAAAATGTGAAAATTTTAGCTGTCCTCCATCATTCTCCCTGAGGAGTCGCGTTACGGTGACTTTGTATATTCTACAAGAGACGCACAAGAGCAAATTAAAAAAACTGTCGAGGAAAATATGGCAAAGTCCCAAGACTTACAAAAGGAAACCTATGCCAGATGAGTCCAGAAGAAGTACAGAAACCTTATGTACAGCGTTGGAGATGAAGTTCTTCTCTTGAACATGAGGAAACGTGGAAGTAAGGGAGGAAGGTTTGATCCAGATTTTTCAGGCCCCTACACTATTCAAGACATCGCTGGCAAATGTGTGAGATTAAAAATCACTACAGCATTGACCATATCAAGCCGTACAGAAGAAGCCACCATGTAAATGTCAGTGACAATGAAAAATACCCAACTCACAGTCACACAGTGAACAACAGCACAGACCTGAAGATGCCCCCCTGCCATCCTACTGCTAACCCTCAGTGCCAGCAAAGTCCAGACGACACCAGACCCTCTATTATTCATTATGCACCCAAAACGGCTGACAAAAGTTGTTGCTCCCACAAGGAGTTTAATTCTGTTCCAGGACCAGAAACGCGTGAACAAGAACTTCCCTCCCGGAAACAAAGCTTAGAAAGTGAAGGTGGCATAGTGAACAACTCTTTTTGACCCGTTGGTCATTTGTTGCCAGTTTGGCGTTGCAACTTGATTGACCGTTGGATGACTTTGTTTGCATTTTGCAGTCTTCAACTCATATTGGATGTAAAGAAACATGCAACGTGCACTGAGCTTGTGGAAGTCTGGAAATGGATCTGCCTGTCAGTAATTTCGTCTTTTGCCCACCCGCTGTACCTTTCTTATTTCTCTGCGTGAAAATGCATGTTTATTGTGTTGATTTTTTCCTGTTGTGGCCCGTTGGCCTTTACCCGGCTTTTCCACTAAAAATCTCATGCATGCCTGAGCTAACTTATCATATTTTTCTTTTAGTAAAGAGGCTATGGGCTGCAAAGGATACTGGGCACTTGGAGTCAGTTGTTGGACCATACAAGTTATTTGATTCCTCTTTTCGAACACTGCAGGGGTCACGGTGGCTTTCTGATGAGGTAAGATAACTTATCATTATTGATTCTGATTTTGAAGTGCTGCTCCTTCTGAAGCATTTGCAGTGCAGACACCATTAATAGTTTAAAATGTGCGGGTAGGTGGGGGGGTTTATATAGCAAAACTCTGATAAGGTTTCACCCATTCACTTCCATAGGAAAGATTGTTATCAACCACAACACAGATGTTGTGACATCTGTGACATCATAATACCCAATTCCAGTATATGCAGAAAGAACCTTTATCAGCAAGTTTTTGTGTACAGCACTCAAGCAGCTACTTCAGAAATTGTTGCTGCTGGTGTATAAACTCTGATTTTTCAAAACAGGTCATTGATGCATACCTGCACCGTGTCATTGAGAGACGAAAGGTAATGAAGTGAGATCGATCAATAAACGACGGAGGCTCCAGAAAAGTGCAATCAAACGATGAGTTTATTAACACAGGAGAACAACCATCAGCATATGGCCTGTTTTGCTCTGACAGAAATACACTGGGTTCTGGTTTTATAGCATAGAGGATCACGCCCCCACGTACATGTCAAATACAGGTCAAAAATACATTATGTACAGTCATTGTTTTCAGACAAGGGTACATCTTGTACATCTCTAATAACTATAAACAGACATGTAACTTCTCTTTTCTATAACACTTGCCTTTTAAGGTAATAAACTTCAAGCTTCAGGGTCTCTGAGAGCTAATAATGGACCCTCGTCATCAATCACTAAGTAGACAGAATCGCAGCAGGTCTCAAAGAAAAGCAGAAGACACTTGGGCCTTCGCTCAGGCCTGCTACTAGATTAATATGTGTATTGTAAGCATGCATGCAATTAACCTGCTATGTTCTCATCTTCCCTCAACATGTATCACCTGGACACTCTCACCAGTAAAGCTTAAAACCCTCTTGGATGGAACATCAACTCTAAACAAGCACAGATATGCACTGTGTATAAAATGAACTCTACCTGTGAATAGAATGGTCAATGTGATGACAAACATATTCAATGCAATATGAACCCTGTAAGGAATATTATATATATTCATATATTATATAATATATGAAGGTGTTAATGACAGGAAAATTCTGCGCAACTGGAGGTATGTATGATACTGAGGTATTATTCTTCTATGTTTTATGTTTAGGTATTAAACATAAAACATTTCTTGTTTCATTACAAACATTTTTGTTCAACTAGGAATTTTCTGAGGATGAGAGGGCATGAAGACACCATGGAGTGGCAGTTACAGACTATGCAACACAACAAGCAACAGGATTCCAGCAGTTGCGGAGTTTTGCTGTTAAAGGTAACCCTTATTCAAATGATTCCATTTATTGTTAGCTACAATTAGGACTTTACATTATAATAATAATGAGAAATCTCACAGTTTGCAGAACAGTACCTTGCTTTTGGAGAGGTCAGTGAGGTGTTAACCACTACAGAAGCAGTTGTGCTGGAGCGAATGCAGATAGCTTGCACCCTACTTGAACATCGAGGTAAGTCCAGTAAAGTCCTTATCACGTTAGAGTGTGTACTTCCAATTTAAATAGTGCTTTTCAAACAGCACAGTACAAATAGTGCTTTTCAAACATTTTCAGATAAGACCCTTCTTAAAGTCTAATTAAAAAAAATTCAGGGGACTAATTTGTGTAAAAAATGTACTATTATTTTTTTAATTAATCAATAAATAATGTTTGATTAAAACCTAACCATGAATGTGTTTCACGGAACGCTGAGGACTACTGCACTGTTTGCTCTATGTTAGATGCTGACGCTGACCGCAGCATGATTGAAATGGTAAAACAAAACAAAAGAAACACATAAGTCTTAGTATCATTACTTGCTAATCATGTTTAAAATGTGGACTAATAGTATTCACCAAACATAATATGAGCTATTTATTTTTCCTTTCCAGGTGCAGTGTGAATCTTGCCAAAGATGGGCACATTTTGCATGTGCAAAATATAAAGAGAGCAACCAAGAAGATAAATGCAAAAAATGTAAGGAAAATACATAACAACTTCAAATAAAAACAGCTGTCTTTTCCCCTCCATGTCTCTTTGTATTCTTTGTCAACATTAGATGATTGTGTGCTGGAGGCATGTTTTGATACCTAAATAAATCCAAGCAGGAAGCATGTTTTGATAGTGTGATTTGGCCATCTGAACGTCCTACCTAAATAAATCAAAGCTGCAAGCATGTTTTGTTAGTTTGATTTGGCCATCTGAACGTCCTACCTAAATAAATCCAAGCTGGAAGCATGTTTTGATAGTTTGATTTGGCCATCTGAACGTCCTACCTAAATAAATCCAAGCTGCAAGCATGTTTTGTTAGTTTGATTTGGCCATCTGAACGTCCTACCTAAATAAATCCAAGCTGGAAGCATGTTTTGATAGTTTGATTTGGCCATCTGAACGTCCTACCTAAATAAATCCAAGCTGGAAGCATGTTTTGATAGTGTGATTTGGCCATCTGAACGTCCTACCTAAATAAATCCAAGCTGGAAGCATGTTTTGATTGTGTGATTTGGCCATATGAACGTCCTACCTAAATAAATCCAAGCTGGAAGCATGTTTTGATAGTGTGATTTGGCCATCTGAACGTCCTACCTAAATAAATCCAAGCAGGAAGCATGTTTTGATAGTGTGATTTGGCCATCTGAACGTCCTACCTAAATAAATCCAAGCTGGAAGCATGTTTTGATAGTGTGATTTGGCCATCTGAACGTCCTACCTAAATAAATCAAAGCTGCAAGCATGTTTTGTTAGTTTGATTTGGCCATCTGAACGTCCTACCTAAATAAATCCAAGCTGGAAGCATGTTTTGATAGTTTGATTTGGCCATCTGAACGTCCTACCTAAATAATCCAAGCTGCAAGCATGTTTTGTTAGTTTGATTTGGCCATCTGAACGTCCTACCTAAATAAATCCAAGCTGGAAGCATGTTTGATAGTTTGATTTGGCCATCTGAACGTCCTACCTAAATAAATCCAAGCTGGAAGCATGTTTTGATAGTGTGATTTGGCCATCTGAACGTCCTACCTAAATAAATCCAAGCTGGAAGCATGTTTTGATTGTGTGATTTGGCCATATGAACGTCCTACCTAAATAAATCCAAGCTGGAAGCATGTTTTGATTCTGTGATTTGGCCATATGAACGTCCTACCTAAATAAATCCAAGCTGGAAGCATGTTTTGATAGTGTGATTTGGCCATCTGAACGTCCTACCTAAATAAATCCAAGCTGGAAGCATGTTTTGATTGTGTGATTTGGCCATATGAACGTCCTACCTAAATAAATCCAAGCTGGAAGCATGTTTTGATTGTGTGATTTGGCCATATGAACGTCCTACCTAAATAAATCCAAGCTGGAAGCATGTTTTGATAGTGTGATTTGGCCATCTGAACGTCCTACCTAAATAAATCCAAGCAGGAAGCATGTTTTGATAGTGTGATTTGGCCATCTGAACGTCCTACCTAAATAAATCCAAGCTGGAAGCATGTTTTGATAGTGTGATTTGGCCATCTGAACGTCCTACCTAAATAAATCCAAGCTGGAAGCATGTTTTAATTGTGTGATTTGGCCATCTGAACGTCCTACCTAAATAACTCCAAGCTGGAAGCATGTTTTGATAGTGTGATTTGGCCATCTGAACATCCTACCTAAATAACTCCAAGCTGGAAGCACGTTTTAATTGTGACATTTGGCCATCTGAACGTCCTACCTAAATAACCTAAATAACTCCAAGCTGGAAGCATGTTTTGATAGTTTGATTTGGCCATATGAACGTCCTACCTAAATAAATCCAAGCTGGAAGCATGTTTTAATTGTGTGATTTGGCCATCTGAACGTCCTACCTAAATAAATCCAAGCTGGAAGCATGTTTTAATTGTGTGATTTGGCCATCTGAACGTCCTACCTAAATAAATCCTAGCTGGAAGCATGTTTTAATTGTGTGATTTGGCCATCTGAACGTCCTACCTAAATAAATCCAAGCTGGAAGCACGTTTTAATTGTGAGATTTGGCCATCTGAACGTCCTACCTAAATAACTCCAAGCTGGAAGCATGTTTTAATTGTGAGATTTGGCCATCTGAACGTCCTACCTAAATAAATCCAAGCTGGAAGCATGTTTTAATTGTGTGATTTGGCCATCTGAACGTCCTACCTAAATAAGTCCAAGCTGGAAGCATGTTTTAATTGTGTGATTTGGCCATCTGAACGTCCTACCTAAATAAATCCAAGCTGGAAGCATGTTTTGATAGTTTGATTTGGCCATCTGAACGTCCTACCTAAATAACTCCAAGCTGGAAGCATGTTTTGATAGTGTGATTTGGCCATCTGAACGTCCTACCTAAATAAATCCAAGCTGGAAGCATGTTTTGATAGTTTGATTTGGCCATCTGAACGTCCTACCTAAATAAATCCAAGCTGGAAGCATGTTTTGATAGTGTGATTTGGCCATCTGAACGTCCTACCTAAATAAATCCAAGCTGGAAACATGTTTTGATTGTGTGATTTGGCCATCTGAACGTCCTACCTTAATAAATCAAAGCTGGAAGCATGTTTTGATTGTGTGATTTGGCCATCTGAACGTCCTACCTAAATAACTCCAAGTTGGAAGCATGTTTTGATAGTGTGATTTGACCATCTGAACGTCCTACCTAAATAAATCCAAGCAGGAAGCATGTTTTGATAGTGTGATTTGGCCATCTGAACGTCCTACCTAAATAAATCCAAGCAGGAAGCATGTTTTGATTGTGTGATTTGGCCATCTGAACGTCCTACCTAAATAAATCCAAGCTGGAAGCATGTTTTGATAGTGTGATTTGGCCATCTGAACGTCCTACCTAAATAAATCCAAGCAGGAAGCATGTTTTGATTGTGTGATTTGGCCATCTGAACGTCCTACCTAAATAAATCCAAGCTGGAAGCATGTTTTGATAGTGTGATTTGGCCATCTGAACGTCCTACCTAAATAACTCCAAGTTGGAAGCATGTTTTGATAGTGTGATTTGGCCATCTGAACGTCCTACCTAAATAAATCCAAGCTGGAAACATGTTTTGATTGTGTGATTTGGCCATCTGAACGTCCTACCTAAATAAATCCAAGCTGGAAGCATGTTTTGATAGTGTGATTTGGCCATCTGAACGTCCTACCTAAATAACTCCAAGTTGGAAGCATGTTTTGATAGTGTGATTTGGCCATCTGAACGTCCTACCTAAATAAATCCAAGCTGGAAGCATGTTTTGATAGTGTGATTTGGCCATCTGAACGTCCTACCTAAATAAATCCAAGCTGGAAGCATGTTTTGATAGTTTGATTTGGCCATATGAAAGTCCTACCTAAATAACTCCAAGCTGGAAGCATGTTTTGATAGTTTGATTTGGCCATATGAACGTCCTACCTAAATAAATCCAAGCTGGAAGCATGTTTTGATAGTGTGATTTGGCCATCTGAACGTCCTACCTAAATAAATCCAAGCTGGAAGCATGTTTTGATAGTTTGATTTGGCCATATGAAAGTCCTACCTAAATAAATCCAAGCTGGAAGCATGTTTTGATAGTTTGATTTGGCCATATGAACGTCCTACCTAAATAAACCCAAGCTGGAAGCATGTTTTGATAGTTTGATTTGGCCATATGAACGCCCTACCTAAATAAATCCAAGCTGGAAGCATGTTTTGATAGTTTGATTTGGCCATATGAAAGTCCTACCTAAATAAATCCAAGCTGGAAGCATGTTTTGATAGTTTGATTTGGCCATCTGAACGTCCTACCTAAATAAACCCAAGCTGGAAGCATGTTTTGATAGTTTGATTTGGCCATATGAACGCCCTACCTAAATAAATCCAAGCTGGAAGCATGTTTTGATAGTGTGATTTGGCCATCTGAACGTCCTACCTAAATAAATCCAAGCTGGAAGCATGTTTTGATAGTGTGATTTGGCCATCTGAACGTCCTACCTAAATAAATCCAAGCTGGAAGCATGTTTTGATTGTGTGATTTGGCCATATGAACGTCCTACCTAAATAAATCCAAGCTGGAAGCATGTTTTGATAGTGTGATTTGGCCATCTGAACGTCCTACCTAAATAAATCCAAGCTGGAAGCATGTTTTGATTGTGTGATTTGGCCATATGAACGTCCTACCTAAATAAATCCAAGCTGGAAGCATGTTTTGATAGTGTGATTTGGCCATCTGAACGTCCTACCTAAATAACTCCAAGCTGGAAGCATGTTTTGATAGTGTGATTTGGCCATATGAACGTCCTACCTAAATAAACCCAAGCTGGAAGCATGTTTTGATAGTTTGATTTGGCCATATGAACGTCCTACCTAAATAAACCCAAGCTGGAAGCATGTTTTGATAGTGTGATTTGGCCATCTGAACGTCCTACCTAAATAAATCCAAGCTGGAAGCATGTTTTGATAGTGTGATTTGGCCATCTGAACGTCCTACCTAAATAAATCCAAGCTGGAAGCATGTTTTGATAGTGTGATTTGGCCATCTGAACGTCCTACCTAAATAAATCCAAGCTGGAAGCATGTTTTGATAGTTTGATTTGGCCATATGAACGTCCTACCTAAATAAATCCAAGCTGGAAGCATGTTTTGATAGTTTGATTTGGCCATATGAACGTCCTACCTAAATAAATCCAAGCTGGAAGCATGTTTTGATAGTTTGATTTGGCCATATGAACGTCCTACCTAAATAAATCCAAGCTGGAAGCATGTTTTGATAGTTTGATTTGGCCATATGAACGTCCTACCTAAATAAATCCAAGCTGGAAGCATGTTTTGATAGTGTGATTTGGCCATATGAACGTCCTACCTAAATAAATCCAAGCTGGAAGCATGTTTTGATAGTTTGATTTGGCCATATGAACGTCCTACCTAAATAAATCCAAGCTGGAAGCATGTTTTAATTGTGTGATTTGGCCATATGAACGTCCTACCCTAAATAACTCCAAGCTGGAAGCATGTTTTAATTGTGTGATTTGGCCATCTGAACGTCCTACCTAAATAAATCCAAGCTGGAAGCATGTTTTGAACGTCCTAGCGAAATAAATCCAAGTTTTTAAGTGTTATTTGGCCATATGAACGTCCTACCTATAGATATGTATGATGGAGCCATTAACCACGTAAGGTAGCATATTCTGATAAGGTAGCACGGATTGACAGACAAGACCATAAATTTACGCTACAGTAGGATGTTTTGACAAGGTAGGACATTTTGTCAGAACACCGGCAGTTCCACCTCTGGGAGGAGCCACCGTGCTCCTGCTCATTGCTCTCACCTGTGGGTAATTAAGCTATCGACTTATAAGGCCAGCGCTCTCAAATTCTCTTTGCCAGATTCTCAGCTAACCACAGTTAGTGCAGGCCACGGTTGTGTTTTGTAACTGTTATAGTAAATTACCTTGACTTACCTTGTACCTCGCGATAGAACCTGCATCCTATCAACATACCTGAACTTGTTTACTCTTGTTTCAGTGACTCCGATCCTTCCCCAGGACCCTGCCATCCAGTAGGACTCTCCTTTTGGCCCCAAAATCACAGAAATGCTGATTCCACCGTTGAAATCTCACTTGTTGTTTGCATAGCTCAGCTTGCATAAGTGGTCCATAGTTTTAGCTTTGTTCACGGCACAAGTTTAAACTCACAGCTCAGTTCTCAGTTGAATAGCCTCATTGTATACACTTGCTTGGTAAATAAACTTTGTCACTTAAATGTTCACTGTGCTCTATCTGTGTAGAGTAACCTATCTTAGCATTGCACAAAGTTTTATATGAGAATGTGCATCTATCTGATTGGTTAAAACTGGTGGATATTAAACTTTTATAGGTCATTCAAAGGTCACCATCCCCCCAGACTGCTCCAAAACGGACCAATATGGTCTACTTTTTTTTGTGCTTCTTTTGTGCAGATTTGTGAAGGTAAAATTATTGTTTGTGCTGCTACGGTTTCTGGGATATAATGATTTAAATTCTTATGGCCTACCCTATATAACACCAGTGTCTGTGGCAGTGAGTTTCAGCAGCTGTGGAGTTTTGCACTTTTATAGAAGACTGTCCACTTTTTTTACGCTTGCTGCGTATTTAGTTTTATGAATGTTTTGTGTGTTTCAGTACATTTTAGTAAACCAATTTAGTCAGCGGAAAGGTCGATATTTCTGATGTTACCAGTGCACAAACGTACACAAGGTAGGCAAAAGTTTTCATTTTTTTCTGTGGAAAACCGAGTTACATGTGAAGTGATTCATCTATACCTAAATTATTTTTTTTACATACCCAGTTTGTCCGTATGATTTTGTTTTTAATTATATATGTTTATTATTATTAATGTAGCTGTGTCACAAAAAAAATTGTGTTTGCTTTCACATTAATTTCAAGTGTTATTTTGAGTATGCTTTTTGATAGGTTGCCACCTACATGTAGAAAATTGAATTTTCCACAGCACCTAGGCCAGGGATCTTCAACCTGCGGCTCTAAAGCCACACGTGGCTCTCTGGCCCCTCCACTGTGGCTCTTATAAGAGCAGGTAAGTTATGTTTTATCATAAAGACAACAAGAAAGGGTTCTGTTAGCAGTTTTATGAAATATCTGCATTGACTATTCACAGAATGTACAAGGCTTTTAAAAGTGATTTTATGTTTCTTAGCTCCAAAACTATTTGCTGTATACAGTGGCTTGCAAAAGTATTAAACTTTTCCACATTTTGTCACATTACAGCCACAAACATGAATCAATTTTATTGGAATTCCACGAGAAAGACCAATACAAAGTGGCGTACACATGAGAAGTGGAAGGAAAATCATACATGATTCCAAACATTTTTTACAAATAAATAACTGAAAAGTGGGGTGTGCGTAATTATTCAGCCCCCTGAGTCAATACTTTGTAGAACCACATTTTGCTGCAATTACAGCTATTCAGAAAATCGAGTCAGAAATGGTTTTGTGGCTCTTGGTAAACTGATTTTGAAGGAAAATCAGTGTTTATTGTGCTGAAGTAACAGATCCGGCGTGGTCTGAGGAAAAGAAATAAATTGGTGAATGGTTGATATATTTACATGAATTTTGGTGGATCTGCTGAGGTCCAGAAGAATAATCAATGCGGACTGTGTTGGTTTGAATGTTGGTAAATGATCCAGGAAGAATTGCCCTTGGTCTGTGTCTGTGTGTTGTTCAGTGACAACATGCGCAGCTAAAATTGGGCGCTGTTCCTTCCTCTTTTTAGTTTCAAAACACAAAGGCGGTTGGATTAAAAATTACTGTGTGAGGAACGGCTTCACTTTTGATTAGGGAAATAATATGCTTACTTTTGGGTCTATGAAGATCTCGTAACATTCCGGTGGAGATGCTGGGGTAAAAAGAGTGAGCTCGGACGAGGAAGTCCGAGAAAAAGACACCTTGAGTTGAGCAAGGTGTTTAACCGACTCAGGTGTATTGTTTTTAGATCAAGATTTAGTAGAACTAAAGAGGGTTTGTAGATTGTAAATACAGAAAATAAGATTAGCCTGTAAAAAATAAAAATAAATAAAAAATAAAAATTGTCACGCTGCAGATGATAAGAAGTATGCTATTTTAAAAAAAAAAAAACAGTAACAAAAAGTAAAAAGTGAGCATTTTACATCTGATTTATTTCAAAAACAGGGATCCACAATGAGATTTTGAGCAGTACGGTAAAAGTGTAGACTCTCTGTTGGAGAGTGGGCAAGCCATTTTCATCTCGACAAATTTTGGATGAAACAAAGAAAATTTCCAGAGCCAGTGTGTCCCCTTCCCTCATAGCAACCGTGCCCACTTGGCCCCCGTATCAGGCGAGTATGGAAGGCTGGATAGCCCATGACGGGTAAGATCCCACCTCAAAACCCTGGGACAACCTAAGGCAGGCACAGTCACGATTACTCGGGCTCAGTCCCTGTGAGCTCAGACTCACTGGTGAGATGAAGTGAAGAGGACGGGACTTTAAGGGTAAAGCCGCTGGGCTGAGGCGGAGGGGGAAATGTCATTAACAATGACCAGAGATGAGCCAAAGAGAGAAAACACTCCCTCTCTTTCTGGTTGAATTGTTCACAGCGCCATGTCTCCATAAACCTGACAAGTGGGCCCTAACTTCTGCCTGAGGACAAAGAATGCTGTTATTTAAGGTGGGAAATCAAAATTGGGGTTAGCAAATTTGGGAAAGAGAAAACTGACTGTTTAAGTGGGACATTGTGAAGGAGTCTGAAAAAACCACAAAAAGAAACATACACACAATCACACAGACAAATAGAAAATGCATTAACCTTAGAATACAAAAGAGTTCATGAAGATCAGATAGCAGGTTTAGCATAGGAGTCTGTTTATCATCTTGTCCAACTCGCTTAGTGTGTAGTAGTTTTTAGAAGAGGAAATTTAGAATTTAGTGTTGATGGTGTGCAAGTTGTGTGGCGTTTAACGAGATTTTCTGTGTATTGAGCAGGTGAAATTATGTTAAGTTCTGTGTTTAAGATTGTTGAGGTTGTTGTTGTAGTGATGGGTTACTTCTATCGGTTAGATTTGTGTTGTTTTCTTATTTTAATAGAGGGAGTTTTATTGAACATGGACATGTCTAGAATTGGGCCCATTATTTTTGTAACAGTGGACTTAGAAAAAACCTGTCAGGTGATTTTGTTTTGTGTTTTGATGAGCTAATAATCAGCTCTCTTCTTCTCATTTTTGTTCTAAGCAGGCCTGCAAAAGAGTGAATAACAGCGCTGACCAAATTCCCGGGAGAACAGACATAAGGTGACCTTCTCCAGATTACAATGGGTGGAGGAGAAGGCTAAGTCTCTGTCTAAAAGGATTGCAGCGAGCCAATCCCGTCCAAAACCATAAAGAACTATTTTCCTACAAAAAAGTAAAAGAAAATAAATGAGTTGATTTTGCTGAGAGTGGAGAATCTGATTATTTGTGCGGGAGTCTCCACTATTAGCAATACCTGATGTTAATGCGTGTGAGTGAATGTGTGTAAATGGATGGTGAATGGACGGACCAGGCAGACCATAGGTTGGACCGACTGGACACTGAGATAAAGATTGGACTAAGGTTAAACACATGACTGATAACTGTTCTGTTTTAAGTTTTCTTTTTATAACACAGGTTGGATCAGGCTGTCTACACTGGCTGTCTCTCACCCTTTGCCCACCCCTGTTGCTTGTCATGTGTTTCTTTAGTGTATTAGTTTTTTTCATGTGCTATGTGCAGAGGTGTTTTTTTCTGTTCTCAAACTGATCTCCCTGTTGGAGCTCAGTCTGGGGGGAGTTATTTTTTTCTCCTTATCTTTCCTCATGTTGTGCTTTTCCATGTTATACCCCTCTGACCTGTCTTCCCCATGTGATGTTTGTGTAATGTATGTATGGTCGGAAGGGTAAGACGGCGCTGGCACGGCTGGCAGCCTTAATCCAATTTCCCTCGGGATGAATAAAGTATGATCAATCAATCAATCATAAGTGGGGAAAACTGAGTATGAAATGTGAAGTTCTGGTTAACACACAGGTTTTGTTTCTAGGAAGTTCCAAGGATGCAGGCTGTGGATGGAGCCAAGAAAAGATTTGACATGATGATTAATTTGATTTCATTCCTTAAACACAGGTTTGAAGGTCCGGAGCATGTATACCTAATATGATATGACTAACCTTTTTCTTTTAATTTCCTAAGCTCGAGTGAAGGATTTTGAGTTTGTAACACATAAGATGTGTTACAAAAGGGGGGATTTAAAGGATTTAAGGTTTAATTTGAAATGGGTTTTAGGATTACTTGATGACGTTTGGGGTTTTTGATAATTTAGGTATGGTAAAACTGAGGCAGAAATTGTTATTTTCAGGTTCTTTTTGATTTCTAGAATAAGAGGTTATAATTTAGGCTTGCACATACAGATATGTCAAAGGAAAATCGTGTATATGTGATCAGCTACATGAAATGTGCTCTTTTAGGATCACTAAGCAAATGTCTACGTGACTTTTCACCTAATAACTGTTGTGATGATAAACTTGTTTACCAACTAGCAGCTTGCTCTCTTCTAGAACATACAGACTTAAAAAAAGGGAACCTCAGCTCTGAGTTCTGAGAATAACTCTGTTATCTTTGTAAGTTGATAGGAAACATGTCGAGACAGCCATATAGGGCAAATGTGGTAGAGCTTCTAATTAAATGTGAGCTTGAAAAGAGGAAGCAAATTTGGTACAGGACGTGCTTTAGATGATCAGATGAGAGAAGGGAAAGTCAGGAATAGTTTAAACTAGGATTGAAAAAATTAAACTGGGTGAAAAGGGGGTGTAGCAAGTAGATTTAGGGCAGCTCACAGCCTGGCGTAAACGCAAGGTGCTGTCACACCGCTTAAGTTATCTGCCGGAGGTTTCTTCCTGTTAAAAAGGGAGTTTTTCCTTCCCACTGTTGCCAAAGTGCTTGCTCAATAGGGGGTCACATGATTGTTGGGTTTTTCTCTGTATCTATGAAGCGCCTTGAGGCAACTTTTGTTGTGATTTGGCGCTATATAAATAAAATTCAATTGGATTGGATTGAAGTAAACTTAAATGTGATAAATTAGGAATTAGTTCATTTCTCAAGTGAGAAATGAAAAAGGGGGACTGGTGTTAGGAATAAAAGAAATATTTTTTAATGTGCACACAGCATGCAGCAGGGGTTGCCAAAATAATATAGAAAACAGCACATGTAGTGAGAAAACACCCACTAAAAGTTTTGACTACACACAGCGTGGTGGCATATGTGAACTCGCAAGCCTTCACTATGACATCATTAGCACAACAGAGACTGTGTAAAGTTTTAGATGCTCCAAATCTGACATTTACACATGAAGGAATCAATATGGCAGATTTAATGGGATCAGGGGAACCTCATGATTGTGCTAAGAAAGCAGAAGTTGAAGGGAAAGTCAGGGAAGATTTAAAAGCAGAACCTATTCCTGGAGCTGAGGATTGGTTCACAGATGGCTGCTGTCATCGTGATGAAGAAGGATCGAAAGCAGGCTATGCTATAGTCTGCAAACAAGGAACTGAATTTGAGCCCACGTGGAACTCCAGCAGTGGAAGGAGCCACGCTGGACGGGTCCTTACGAGGTCATTGCCAGAACAACTACAGCAGTTCAACTAAAAGGGAAAGGCGATACCTGGTATCATTGGTCGCAGTGTGCGCCAGCACATGAGAGTTTGGTAGAGGAAAACTCATCTTCAACTGACACGGGTGTCAACGATAACGAGCAGAGGCAGAATAAATCCTCTCACCTGTGCAACGGGCCAACCAGTAGTCCACCTGGGAGGCCGAAGAAAGAAGAGCAGCAGCTTAGAAGGTCGCCACGCCAGCAGAAAGGAGCGGTGACAAGTTGAGGACTTCACAAAAGCAGGGGAGTTTCATTCCAGGATACAAAGTTTATATAACATGATGCAAACACACGAGTCAGAGACACGTAATGAGTAAAACTTATTAAAATGTTCCTTACAATCACATGTCTATTGTATACTGTGATATTAACGATGGCTGTGTTGTTTATTGTCTATATTTTGCAAGGCACTCCGGACCACTTGTCTGAACACGGAGGCCAGTCCAGCACAGCACTTCCTGAGACTGTAGTTGCCAAAACGGGATCGATAAAAAGACAAAAGCGTGAGGTGTCAGGTAAAGGTGATGAGTGTCTCAGCATGAATAATGGCATAGAGTTGAATTATGTTAAAGGGTCTACCAGCTCATTCACGTTTGATTTGTGTGACGTCATTAAGTGTACAGGAGCTAGTAGTAGCTGGAGAGCGTATGATGTATGGGTCTGCAGTCACCCCATGATATGCTTCCGTAAGGCTGTTTGGGGCCCCTCGTGGGGGAAACACGTTTACACCTATGTAACAGATCAGTGGTGTGCTTGGCAAGATGTGGTAAGCTGGACAGGAGTAGGATGGCAGCCAGATGTGCCGCAGGGCCTGAAAGGGATAGCCATTCAAAGGGATTATTCTGTTTCGCATAACCCTGTCACTCTTTCTCTAGGACCGTGGGATATGCTCCCGAAATCCGGGATCCCGGGAGGTGTGTTCTATTTGGTAATTGGGGTGGATGTGATAGGGACAGATCCATCAGGGGTAATTAGGGTAAATTTAGTTGATCCAAAGTCTAAGCCGCTCGCAGAAAGCTCAATCACCACTCTGACTGATCAGATGGTGACTTTGGGAACAGTAGCTCAAAAGGAACAGGAACCAAAAGAGAGATTACTTGTTACAACAGATTACACTAGATTAAAGCCCCAGGATTTGATTGAGCATGCCACCGGTTTCAAGGACAGTAACCTCTGGCTTGATTGGGTGGCTCAAAATGCTAGAGAACAACATGTGTCTGACTGTGTTGCCTGTGCTTCAGCTAGGCCACGTTTGTTTACAGAGCCCGCACCGTTGCATTTAGAGGATGAGTGGGGCTATGATTGTATGTTGCAGCTAACAAGGAATGCAGTGAGTACTGGCAACTGTACTTTGTTGTCCAGACTTTTCCCTCCCATTTCAAAGCAGACAACAGTGGGACCATTTATGCCAAAACAAGATAACTACACATGTTTCAAGTTCTCTACAGATAATGAAAAGTACAAGGTGGGAGAGATCGACCCAACTTGGTGTGCTGTCACACTCCAGGGACGAACCACCAACAATGTAAGCGACCCAAACATGGTAATTGGAACATGGGCAAGAAGTGGGCTCTATTATTATTGTGGGGAAAACACTCTGTTGGCTCGTGTTCCTATGGGAAGCGTAGGGACATGTGCGATGGTGCGATTGGGAGCTCCGCTCATGCTTATTGGGAGCCAGGTAAAGGCTATTCCACAACATAACAAACGTACCTTGGCCGCCAGACGTAAGAGACATATTTTGGCCAAAAGAGGGACCCAGGGTACACATGCTTATGATCCTCGCCTGAACTCACCGACTTGGATAGACTCGATAGGAGTGCCCAGGGGAGTTCCAGACGAGTACAAGCTGGTAAATCCGGTAGCTGCAGGGTTTGAAAGTATATTTCTTTGGGTAACGCCTAATAAGAATGTTGATCGCATTAACTATGTTCATTACAACCTGCTGAGACTCTCTAACCTAACCAGAGACGCCATGATGGGGTTTGCAGAACAATTGGGTCCGAGTTTGCTGATGGGCGTGCAGAATCGAATGGCCCTTGACATGTTGTTGGCAGAGAAGGGAGGCGTGTGCGCCATGTTCGGAGACGTGCTGCATTTTATCCCGAATAATACTGCCCCAGATGGCTCAGTAACCCGAGCTCTGGAGGGCCTGAAAACTTTGTCTAAAACCATGCATGAGCACTCAGGTATCGAAAACCCGCTGGCGTCCTGGATGACATCCGTGTTTGGACAATGGAAAGGTGTGGCTATGTCAGTGATATGCTCATTGGCTGTACTTTTGGGAATACTGGTCATTGATGGTTGTTGTATCATTCCTTGTGTCAGAGGATTGTTGGTAAAGATAATGGCGAGGGTTGCGAACCCTGGCTGGGTTGAGGGCATCTACCAGGTGAACTTAGAACCCATAGAGTGGGGCAGGGAGTGATACAACACGAAGTGTGGTGACATTCCTTGTTGGAATGTCAAAAGAGGGAATGTTGGGATTTAGAGATTCTTTTATTGCTACCATATAATCTGCCTCATGATAAATGCATTAAGAACATGTTTTACAGCATTATTTTATCAGTAATATTTCTTACAGGGTTCATATTGCATTGAATATGTTTGTCATCACATTCATTCTATTCACAGGTTTAGTTCATTTTATACACATTGCATATCTATGTTGATTTGGAGTTGATGTTCCATCCAAGAGGGTTTTAAGCTTCACTGGTGAGTGTCCAGGTGATACATGTTGAGGGAAGATGAGAACATAGCAGGTTAATTGCATGCATGCTTACAATACATATATTAATCTAGTAGCAGGCCTGAGCGAAGGCCCAAGTGTCTTCTGCTTTTCTTTGAGACCTGCTGCGATTCTGTCTACTTAGTGATTGGTGACCAGGATCAATTATTAGCCCTTAGAGACCCTGAAGCTTGAAGTTTATTACCTTAAAAGGCAAGTGTTATAGAAAAGAGAAGTTACATGTCTGTTTATAGTTATTAGAGATGTACATGATGTACCCTTGTCTGTAAATAATGTATTTTTGACCTGTGTTGACGTGTATGTGTGGGCATTAATTTTCTATGCTATAAAACCAGCATTCAATGTATTTTTGTCAGAGGAAGACATATGCTGATGTTTCCTCTCCTGTGTTAATAAACTCATCGTTTGATTGCATTTGTCTGGTGCCTCCGTCGTTTGTTGTCTGGTCTGCAGTTGATCGATCTCGCTTCAGGAACAAGAAAAACTTTATATCAAAAAGCTGAGTTTCCTTATGAGACCGCAGTGCATAACTGGATGAGTGAGCGAAGTGTGAAAGCAACAGAGAGGCTCGGCTGAGTTAAAGACTGAACTGCATCACTATTTTTGTTGAATAGATGTTTTTGTACCTTAACTGGGTTCCGGAGGCAGTTTATAACTTTCGCGAAGATCGGGAGATTATTCCATTACGCTGCATTATTGACGTCTGCAGTCGGGTGCTCTCATGTTCGCTCTGTTTACGTAGCTCTGTTAGCTCGGTCATTTACAAGTAGGCTGTTGACAGAGTAACGTTAACGTACGGTATAAAAGGTAAAAACGATGCTTGTGTACTTGTTTCGAATTGTATGCACTTCTGGGAGTTATATGGTACGTTTAAGTTACTCTGTCTTTTGCAGACAGCAAGATGTAGGCTATAGGCTAGTTAACCTTAGCAGAGCTTCCCGTTGTCCAGTCACTCATTAACGTAGCTGAAACTCCCCACATGGATTTGGGCAACCAAGTAGAAAAGAGTGAGTCTCTTGGTCCTCCACCAGCCAGAACAACTTGATCAAGTTCTGTGTGGAAGCATTTTACAGTCAGTGCTGCAGATAAACCCAAAGTGATATGTAATGTATGCAAAAGTCAAATCAGCAGAGGCAGATATATCAAACATCTTAAAGCATCCTCTCCTGGTACTGTCTGCCAACCCCCCCACAAGCACCAATTCATCATCACAGCCTTGTTCTGCCCCTGCAAGTCAGTTTTACTGTCTGTTCAGCGTCCTCCAACAAGGACGGGTGGTGGGGTTAATAATATTCACAATGGTATTTTATTAGTTGGTTTAATGATGGATGAGTCAATGGCTGTTATGTTATTTTCTTTTCAATGATGTTCCTTGTTACATGTTCATTGCTGGATTTATGGAAAAACATCAACTAATACTGCATATCCATAATTATTATTATGGATATAGTTAAAGAATACTTGCACAATAACGTTGATTAGAAGTGTAATGCAAAAAACTGGATTTTTACGCCCATTTTGAATTTTACTCGAATACAATACAAATACAAATACTTTCCCCCCGTCAACAAATACAAATACAGATACAAATACTGGCTACTTTGCACATCTCTATTGTCCAGAGTGGCAAGTAACTTGCCAGTGTTATTATATGGGGAATAATCTCAGGGAGAAAGTGAATATTATCTCTATCCCCGTTTGCTGCAGCAAGTGACCTGGGCTCCTTACATATTTCTGTTACCCACTGTCGTAGGTCAGTCTGGATCTCATCAACTGAATCCACTCTCTCACTTTCCTCTGTCTGTTCATCTGGAATGATGATGGAGTCTTGAGCAATTTGGGCTTTTAGGCTTTTCTTGCACCTTTCTGAAGGAAGTTAGGCTCCAGAACTGTCATCACCTTCTGCCTCACTGAGGGCCACAACAGTGATAGCACATAGGAGCTGTTTTGCATGGTCCAAGCATTGTGACTGAAGACATTTTGCTAATGACCTGACAAAGAAATCTTTAACACGGTGTGTTTTCTTCTTCAGGCAGTCCCACTGGCATATCATCTTGACGCAGCGCGCAACATCAACCCTGATAAAACAAGGGGGGAGTTTGACAGACTGTGTTCCAAGAAGGACATGAAAGTATTCATTAAGGTAGGACTTCAGATCAGGATGAGGAGTGAAAGCCTTGACCAGAGCTCCCAGAACTGCCTGAGAAATGTCCCTCACAGCCTCCTTTGGCACAGGTCGGTTGGCACGAATCCATTGTGTCAACCAGTTTGCAATGGCATTAACATCATGTTTCTCTGATAGCATTTGCACCACTGGGACACTGGGACCTTGATAAAGGAAGATATGGCCAGATTTGCCATTTGGTCTCAGCAGTTTTCGCACAAGTGAACCGGTTGCATCAAAACACACAGTTGGGGGAGATTTTTTTGACAATGTCTTGTAAACATTGTTAGGGTTCAATGTTGAGAGAGGAATCCATAAATAACCACAGACCCGGTCCGGTGTGCAATTAGACGACATTTTAATGAACACATGTGTGAGTCCAACAACCCAATCAGTATTGAACTGCTTTACCATATTCAGACAACGGTTTTATAGGGTTAAGATAGTACAGCCCCCTTTTCTGTTGCTAGGCAGATTTAAACAAAGCATACGTCAACTCAAAACCACAAATGTTCTGTCAACAACCTTTAACATAGTTTTAAAGAACATTGTCTTCGGGTCGGTGCTTCCCCTCAGCCCGCCTTCGCTGTCGCTTCCCTGTGGGAGATCTGGTGCACTTCCTCTAAGTACTTCGGCACAATTCTGCAATTGCAGCAAAAACCCATCTTCACTTCTTACTTACCAGAATAGATCTATTATGGTGTGTATGTGTGTGTCTGCAGTGTATGCTATGTATGTGTCATGACCTCGTCTGCACTCTGGCTCACCTCACACCCCTCGTCCTAGCCAGACATAAGGCCTGTGCTCGTGCACAGCTGAACTATGTGTGATTTCTAGGCTCAATGTCACACTCAAATGATGATACTCAAACCATGAAGGAAACTTACTCAAACTGAACATAAATGAAACTTAAGACTTACTCAAAAGGATATAAGTGATAAATGATACAAACTTAACTCTTAGCTCTAAAGAATATAAGGATATAAGGATATAACTCCAGGCATATGTCATGTAAGCAGGTGTGTTGCAATTCCTTTCAGAGCTCCTGTCCTCCTCACCGTGTATTGGCAGATCATAACGCCCGCCAAGAGTTTCTGACCTTCACTTGACCAGGAGCCACAGCTCTTTAATAAGCTCAAATGCAATCATGTATAAAAGATTAAAATCATTTTCATAACACAGGTTTTCCTTCTCAGATCTGCCAATATGTTTGCTCCTCCTAATATAGTCTAAAAGCAACCCCAAGCAAAACAATTTGAACTTTCCCCTATCAGTGATCCCTCTAACTAAGTGTGTGTGTGTATGTCTCGTCTATCTGTGGGTGCACAGAGTGTGCATCTGCTCTCTGAACAGTTTCACTTCTGCAAAAGCATGGCTTGCAGACGCATTTCCTGTCAGCCTGCAGTCAGCTTCTCACCCACTGAAGACTTCAGTATAAGAATATAAAAACACCCAAAAGCCCCAAAACTATAGACCCAACTCAACAATCTGAAGTGAAAATAAAATAATAAATCAAAATGACAAAACATAATACTTCCTCCTCCACAACATGCATCTGAGTTTGACTCCAGTAGTGACAGGAAAACCTGTCCAGTCCAGTATCTCGGATGCTACCACTGTGAGGAACACTATATTTTAATAATTGCAGAGATGCAATGGGGTCCTTGTCCCCTAATTCCAAGTCTTTTCTCTCTTGTTTGGCTTTTCGCTCAGTGGCCAAATTTGGAAGGTGCCTTGGCTCAGGATCTCCAACATCCATCAAATCTGCTGCCTTCGCTGACCTCCAGCCGGTTCCATTCTGCCCTCACACAGCTCTTTAGCTATCTGTTCACACGTTTCCAGACATGAACCGCTTGGAGTGGCCAGTGTGCAGGGAGAGATCTGTATTTCTCATGAAACACTGGAGCACCATTGGCCTATTAATTGCTGGTTGTCTGTCACATGACATTTCTAACCAGCCATGACACTCCTTACAGTCGCCTCTAATGTCCAGGTAATTATTGGTGACAGTTGGATGGACCTTTGCTCTTTGGAACACAAGTGTACATGTATTTTTGATCTTCTTCCATATAAGATTGTTAATGATATGAGTCCAAGTGCCAGGCTTCAAAATTGTGTATTCCCTTTTTTTGAGAAGAAGAAAACTTGTCATTGTATTCAGCCTTTTCAGGAATAAATTTAACCCAGTCCTCAAAAGGTACTTCAAGTTCAAAAGCCTGACAGTTTTCTTGTCCAGGAGAAATGCAACGTGAATCTAACTCTCCATCACTATTACTTTCCAGATCACTGATTTCCAAAGCTGACCAGATGTTGTCTATTTAGTAGGGCTGCACGATTAATCGTTAGAAAATCGCGATCTCGATTCATACTTATGTGCGATCTCATTTCCAAATGACAACGATTTAAAAAAAAAAAAAAAAAAGACGACGACGATTGTACCGCATTTTGATTTTGATCCGGGACATAATCCGCATGAAAACAAGCGCTCCCTCTTCCTGCTCAACAAATGACAAGGGCGGAGCCTTATACCATGTGATACAGAAGCTGTGCCGTGATGCTCAAATTGGCAGGGAAAAAACAACAGAGGACACGTCAGGGATGACGAGAAAGTGACAGGAGAAAATTCGTCGCGGTCAACCACCCAAACATCAATAACGGGAACCTTATACAGCGCTTCCCTATACACGTCGAACTCCCGCAGGCACAAAGAAATTACGGAGGCTATTACTTATCACCTGACCAAAGATATATCAACACTGTGCAAAACGAGGGATTTAGGAAAATGATCAACACCCTAGACAAACGCTACACAGTGCCGTCCCGCAACTATTTTTCTATTGTTGCACTACCTGCTCTATACACGCAGTGTCGAGCAACGGTGGAGACGGAATTTCAAGCAATACAACATTTTGCGGCAACCACAAAATGTGAGGCATTTATTGTTTTTATGTTTATTTATTGTTTTTATGTTCAGTTTCAACTGTTACGAAGTTGATGTGCAGTTAATAAGTACAATAAATATTTATATTGGAAAAGAAAATCGTGAGAGAATCGTGATCTCAATTCTAAGCAAAAAAATCGTGATTCTCATTTTATGCAAAATCGTGCAGCCCTACTATTTAGCATCACAAAAGTGTACAGGGCCTTGCTGACATCTTGTCTTCTAGCTGCTGACTCAGCTCTTTCCAAAAAGGGGCAGTTGGAGTGGCTATTTTGCCATTTTGGACTATGGCCTCTTTTGAATTGCAAAGAACTGTGTTAAGGGTCCGATATTGAGGACGAGAGTAAAACAACGATGGTCCAGAAGAGCTTGGTCAAACAATTGATTTTAATGAACACACGCATCGTGGGGAGATGTAAAGTGCAAAACATCAGCTGTAGATCTCCGCCCAAAATACACTTCAGATTGCTTTTTATAACATCAGGGTATTATAACGCCCCCTCTTGCATTTACAAGCACATAATTTGCATCTTAAGAACATTATTTGCCTCTTTTACAGACAATAATCAATTTTAAGAGATAAATGCAGACACAGAAGTTCCCCTGTCTAGCATCTTCTTCCAAATATGGTGATGGTCTCAGGCCTTTGAGGTCCCCATGGACTTGTCCTCTTCTCCTGTCACCTGTTGTCAAGTAAACTCTAGTGCAACATGTTGCTGAATACACTCGGGCCTTTGCTCCGCTACTATTTTTACTGTAACAATATACTCAGCATATAAGCTTTTAAAATTATAGATTTAACTCGACGATTTAAAGTGGTTATAACTGCACCTGTAATAAAAATGTTAATATGTGATTATGATAACACCTGTAATACAAATTATAACATAATGCCAACAGCTTCAATAAATGCTTTGATGAAATGATAATTAATGCAGTGATAAAGATGATGGTTATGAACAGTAACCGTAAAATCATTTCTTTA
This sequence comes from Oreochromis niloticus, assembly GCF_001858045.2. NCBI lineage: Eukaryota > Metazoa > Chordata > Actinopteri > Cichliformes > Cichlidae > Oreochromis > Oreochromis niloticus. Next base: position 35,183,378 of record NC_031974.2, read on the forward strand.
ATCCCACAACTGCAAAAATGGAAACCTTGTCTACAGATGGCTTTCAAGGCATCTAAATAAAAAAAGACACTATGATTAGGATGGAGCAAAAGATGGATGGGCCCGTGGCTGGATTGGTAAAGGGCAGAGAGCTCCAGTCCGACTCAGACGCCAGCAAGGTGGAGGTGGAGTACTGGTTTGGGCTGGTATCATCAAAGATGAGCTTGTGGGGCCTTTTCGGGTTGGAGTCAAGCTCAACTCCCAGTCCTACTGCCAGTTTCTGGAAGACACCTTCTTCAAGCAGTGGTACAGGAAGAAGTCTGCATCCTTCAAGAAAAACATGATTTTCATGCAGGACAATGCTCCATCACACGCGTCCAAGTACTCCACAGCGTGGCTGGCAAGAAAGGGTATAAAGGAAGAAAAACTAATGACATGGCCTCCTTGTTCACCTGATCTGAACCCCATTGAGAACCTGCGGCCCATCATCAAATGTGAGATTTACAAGGAGGGAAAACAGTACACCTCTCTGAACAGTGTCTAGGAGGCTGTGGTTGCTGCTGCACGCAATGTTGATGGTGAACAGATCAAAACACTGACAGAATCCATGGATGGCAGGCTTCTGAGTCTCCTTGCAAAGAAAGGTGGCTATATTGGTCGCTGATTTGTTTTTGTTTTGTTTTTGAATGTCAGAAATGTATATTTGTGAATGTGGAGATGTTATATTGGTTTCACTGGTAAAAATAAATAATTGAAATGGGTATATATGTTTTTTGTTAAGTTGCCTAATAATTATGCACAGTAATAGTCACCTGCACACACAGATATCCCCCTAAAATAGCTCAAACTAAAAACAAACTAAAAACTACTTCCAAAAACATTCAGCTTTGATATTAATGAGTTTTTTGGGTTCATTGAGAACATGGTTGTTGTTCAATAATAAAATTATTCCTCAAAAATACAACTTGCCTAATAATTCTGCACTCCCTGTAGTTGGCAAATTAGCCAGTGCCAATGCAAAACTTTATCTGCCTATTAAAAAAAGAAGATAATCTTCTCACAAACTGGTGTTTGACTTTGAAACAGGAAAAGACTAACATTTGAATGAAAGCTGAAAGCAAGGAAATACTTTCTATACCTTCTTTTGATAATGTTTTCAGTATAAATTGTGCAAAAATAAACCTCTTGAACTTTTAATAAGAGTCTGTTACATGTTAGGAAGACAAGAAGTACAAAAATATTTGTAAACAGCAGCACTGAAGATGTTTCAAAAGGCACCACATCCTGGTTATCTGGTTGATCATGAACAGGTGAAGAAGTGCCTGGGATAATATAAAAATATTACATTTCATTAAATAAAAATACATGTTATTTAAAGCAGGATTTTGTTTTACTTTCTAATTATGTACCACAATACATATATTTGCTTAGTTAATTATTTATTCCCAAATATTAGGATTTGTCCCCTATGGATCGGTTGAACAATTGACAATATAAACATCCCTTCTTTGCATTTTCCTTATTCATTCTCACACATACCTTCATTTGTAGAACTCACAGGTGACAATGATGACTGCTGCTCAGTCCACCTTTCCCTGACATTGCTCTCTGCTTCTGGTTGTATTTTAGCCTTCTTAAGGAAGAAATTCTCAATATTTTGAGATCTTTTCATTAAGTGTGCCTCTTGGCAGAGGCACACTTATTACTATTCGTCGGATTTATTATTAAGTGTGCCTATGCAAAGAGGCAAAAACTCCAAAAAACAGCGTTTTTCGCCTCTCACCACGATCTATTCCTGACTGCTCATGAATCTGTTTTCCAGCCGCCCGCCCCCTTTCCAGGTGGCACAATTGGTAATGACACAATTGCAGCTCAAAGGTCGTGGGTTCAATCCCACCTTGTTCAACATTTTTTTTTTCACTACAAATTTATACACTATCACAGACCTGTAATTTATATTGCTAATTTATTACAATCTGCAAAGTTTAATGATTTTAGCAGCTTTTCTAATATGGACCTCAGATTCTTGTTAACACTCCATGGCAGAAATACATACAAGTACACAGCCTGATGAAGCAGACAGAAGCAGTACCTCTGATTGGTGAATTAGAGCAGAACCAGGTTGTTCTGCCTCTTTTCAGCAGAAATTCTGCCGATTCACCTCTTTTCTGCAAATTTTTCAGCTTTTCACTTCTTCTCAGCACAAAACTCAGCAGCTTCTGCTCATTTAGCATAATTGTCAGTTTCTCCATCTCTTGCTTTTATGAGAACGAGTTTGGTTCAGTGAGATGAGTAGCTGCCTTGAGACCTGAAGGGCCAGGTTCGAATCCTGGTCCCCCACAAATTTAATTTGTGAGTTTTATTGACTTGAGCCTGAGTGTTTAACCCATTAACATGTACTGTACAGCACTTTAGTCCAGTGTACTGGATGTTTTTAGTTGTCTTTCAAATTTGTAATTGCTGTACTTTTGAAAATGTTTAACATCATTCACTTTCACCCAGACAGTTAGCCATATCATGTATTAACTCAGTAACTAAAACCTCAGTATTTTAAATGTACACTTACCTTGTCCAGAAATTGTTGTAAAATCCTTCAGACATAGTCATGTCAAATAATACTTTTTTTCTGCCAAAAAAATGTGTATTTGATGGAAAAGACTGCTAGCTTGTTTGTTTTTCGAAAAGTGTTCATGGGAGTGTAAAATGTTCAAATGTCGTTTTCAATAAAGTTTTTTTTAAAATCCACTCTAAAAAAATAAATCCTCAAGCATTTGCATCTTACTTTTATGAACTAAAACTTACTGAAGTAAAGAAATTGAAAAAAAACTACAATGCATTACAAATTTAGCTCATTTAATAAAATAAGAACAGCTTTTTTTAACCGAGCTTTATTGAACAGATGAACACACAAAGTGAAAAGTCATTTGAAAAACACATTTTTCAGCATAATACTGTGACCCATGGGAGGTCACAGGACAGAGCTGTAAGCATACAGTCAGTTAAAAAGGGTTTAATGTTTATACAAAATAAAATTAAACATGTAACAGTAGCACCTAAAAACAATTAAACGCTTTACTTTATTAAATATGTTTAAAACTATAAAATTGTATGATTGTACGTGAGAGACAGGATAAGCGCTGTGGGGAACCTGTGAAAAACAAATCAACATATGACACGTTAAAAGAGACGGCAACTCGCACTGAACACCAACTGGGCAAAACGATATAAAAAGGAAAATCTTTGTCTCCACTCAAGCTCACCGCGGTGCATGCAGAAGTGGCAAGAAAAAAGATTTTTCCATGCAGCGCCTTCACTGTCTATATTGAAAAAAAAGGTGAACCACTCTAAAATACAATCTATACATTAATCAAGGCCTACTGATACAGTGAAATAAAACAAACAAAACAAAACAACATCGACAGCCGTAGCCGTCACAATAAGCTTCAGCTCTTCACTGTCAAGTTACACCAGTCTAAAACATCCATCCATCCATTCTCTTCCACTTACCCTTTTCAGGGTCGCGGGGGCGCTGGAGCCTATCCCAGCTGTCATAGGGCGAGAGGCGGGGTACACCCTGGACAGGTCGCCAGTCTGTCGCAGGGCCAACACATAGAGACAGACAACCATTCGCACTCACATTCACTCACAGATTCACACCTATGGGCAATTTGGATTAATCAATTAACCTATCCCCATAAACTGCATGTCTTTGGACCAGTCTAAAACAAATTAAAATAAACACTGGTGTATCAGGACCTCAGCCCCACAGCCAGAAATCCACCCAGGCAAAGCAACAGCTTGGCACTCTGTTCACAAGTTCGACTCACACCCTAAAAAGTATTGGCCAGTGGTGGTGGAGTCCACTACACATCTCTCCGCAGGAGTAACACAATGTTTTCCTCCGTTCCAACAGAAGGCTATGGGACCCACATCAAGCTCTCATAAAAAAGTTAAAAGTGCCAAATAGCACAGCTTGGACCAGGCACTCACACAGCTCCAGGTTCACTCGAGAGGATGACTAATTTTCTGCACCTGTGCTTAGAAAGTCAGCCGGTGAGGCACGGGGACCATGACAATGGAGGGGTATAGATTCTACTAATCCCAAATAAAAATCAAATGGATGCCTCTGAGGACTTGGTGAAGTGTTGATATTTAACAAAACTCAATAACTATAACATTCAAATCAATTATAATATTGAATATAAGACTTGCAAATTTGATGCAAATCTTGTCTGGGATACCTTTTTATTATATTAGACTTTTATTATCAGTACTTTTATTGTATGTATTTTTATGACTCATCATGTGTATGTGTGTGTGTTTGTGTGTGATGTGTGCATGTTTTTTAATATACATGTTGACAACAAGTACATTCATATTAATGCTCACACATACAGTATATGGGTCAAACAGCACAATTCTACTCAAACTGAACTGTTAGCCATTAGCATGAACTGTTAGCCATGAACCTATACTGCACTCAGAAAAATAAAGGTGCCAACTGGAACCAAAAGTGGTTCTTTAGACTGATGCCATAGAAGAACCTTTTTTGGTGCCACAAAGAACCTTTCAAACAATGGTACTTTGAAGAACCATTTCTTTCAGTGGTTCATTGAAGAACCTTTAAAGGTGCCCCAAAGAACCATCAAGAAATGGTTCTTTGGGGCACCTTTAATGGTTTTTCAAAGAACCTTTTTTATAATGGTTCTTTAAAGAACCATTATAAATCTTTCAAAATAAAATGTATCATAAATTGAATTTGAGTAGGGTAAAATAAATACGAGCACAGCATAGACATATATTAACGGTTTATTGACATTTCGTAATATACCAAAAGACAAAAAGGCATTTTAACCCTCAGCACAACATCACTACTAATACATGTCATATATTAGTCATTTAAACAATAATAATTGAACATTTTTACTATACTATAAATAAATATATGTAAATATTATATCTATAGATAACACAACAATTAATACATGTATTGTTTAATTAATAAGTTCCTAGAGTATTTAAAAGTAGAATGGGAGGCAGAGCCTTCAGTTTTCAGGCCCCTCTTCTGTGGAACCAGCTTCCATTTTGGATTCGGGAGACAGACACTATCTCTGCTTTCAAGATTAGGCTTCAAACTTTCCTTTTTGCTAAAGCATATAGTTAGGGCTGGACCAGGTGACCCTGAATCCTCCCTTAGTTATGCTGCAATAGACGTAGGCTGCCGGGGATTCCCATGAAGCATTGAGTTTTCCTTTCCAGTCACCTTTCTCACTCACTATGTGTTAATAGATCTCTCTGCCTCGAATCATATCTGTTATTAATCTCTGTCTCTCTTCCACAGCATGTCTTTATCCTGTCTTCCTTCTTTCACCCCAACCAATCACAGCAGATGGCCCCGCCCCTCCCTGAGCCTGGTTCTGCCGGAGGTTTCTTCCTGTTAAAAGGGAGTTTTTCCTTCCCACTGTCGCCAAAGTGCTTGCTCATAGGGGGTCATATGATTGTTGGGTTTTTCTCTGTATTTATTATTGTGCTATCTACTGTACAATATAAAGCGCCTTGAGGTGACTTTTGTTGTGATTTGGCGCTATATAAATAAAATTGAATTGAATTGAATTGAATAAAACATCAGAAAGTGATCAAACATATTAGAAATAGCAATAGCCTCATAACAGACCAATAAATCAAGACATTCTCATCAGCAGATGTTTGCATGTTCAGTAAAAATATTTCAACAACAAGTTTTTGATTAAAATTATCAATGAACTTCAGCCTTACCTTATGCAAGGTAAGTTTCATGTTGGACTCCTGGTTCTTTGTTAGTCCAGTTTAGGATAATGTCTCTTGACGTATGTATCATATCAAATATATGTCATATCAAAACAACCCCACACCTGCAGTTGTTTCAGCTTTTCACAGGTGTTTCCTGTCAGCTGGTCAACCTCACTCAGGTGGACATCCATATCAGCCAACCAAACGACAAGGTTAGGGTTAGCCCTAACCCTAACCCTTGTGCTTCAAATCCCTCCCACTCTGAGACAAGGAGCTGTGAGAAAGAAAACAAGGGTCAATTATAAAGAAGAGAGAAAAGTGAAACCCTTCTCAGAAGGTCTGACTCGCATACCTGCAGTCGACCTGTGATGGACTCCTGTTTGGCGTTCACGCCATCCCAGCGACGGCCACACTCCCTCGCTGTTGCCAGCAGCCGAGTCTGCAGGGTGCCCTGGAAGAGCAGAGTTAATGTTCGACGCCTCCTGATCAGGCTCTCCAGCTGGATGAGTCGAGGTCCCGCCTCTTGCCGCTACCTCTGAACACACAAACATAAATTGCATGTGAACCAGGAGGTGCAGATTTTTTTGCTGTTCTTTTCTAAATCCAGGCTTGATCACGTGGAGGTATTTGGAAAACCTTTTTAGCCAGCGGACGACTGTTGTCTCGCAGAAAGTCAAATCAAATGTATGCAATACACAATTAATTCACAAGAACACATTATAAAAAAAAGTCCCGTTCTTACGTGATTTCAAGTGAATTCTGCATCAAAACAGGGTGACAGAATTAAAATGAGTGTTTGCAGCAAATGTGAGCACAAAGCCTCACTTTGTACAAGCCTGCTATTAAAGTTCTCTATGCAGACGACTTTCCTGTTTTCAAGGCACAACTTGGATCTGCTGTACAAATCTTATGGATACACGCTAAATGAAACAGTAGTGTGCACGACTCCAGATTCTGATCCCTCATCCTAATATGGTTCCAAAAGGCTCACAACCCCCCCCCATAGCAATAGCAATAAAGCAAATGTTGAGGCTTCTAAATACAAAGTCCACAAACCAATGGCTGACATGGGTTTTATCATAAGGGTGATAAATATACTACATGTGTTTTTAAGACTAAAAGTATAATACAGATTTTTAGTCTGAGAGATTTGATGTTCATTTACCTGCAGATGCACTATACGTGCCTGCTCTGTAGTTTTCCACAACGTTTTGCAAATAACTATTTAACACAGGAAGTAGGTGAACTAAAACAAGTCATCTTTCTTTGTGAGAGGACAATATTAATGGGATAATGACATCATAGGGATCCCTAAAGATGCTCCTGCTGCTTCTCTTCCTCCTCATCCTAAGCTTCCTTCTCCTTGTCCTCGACTTCCATCCAATTGTAATTCAATCTAATTGTGTTTCTCCCCCCTCTTCCTCATTTTGTTGGAGCTGTGAACAGAATTAGTGAATCTGAATTAATTTGTGCAAACGAGAAAATTCAGCTTTTTGGTCAGAGGTGCTCTTGTGGTTTAAGCCGGGTAGAGTAGATTTATGTGTTGATGCTACCTGCTTCAGCTCTGGCTGCTGAGTGATATTTACACCCTGGCTGGATTACAAACTTTAACCATGTGCTGAACTTTTCCCTTAGAAAGTTCAAGGCCCGCAGCTCGCGCAATCTCTCTGCACATGCGCATCCCAACGATTGACCCCCTCCCCCTCTCTTTCGGGAGGTTGCCATAGTTTGACATGTTCTAACGTCTCTCTCTCTCTCTCTCTCTCTCTGTCATTTATTTGGCTCGAAACACATATTAACAAATTGCTCAGTGATGAACAAGTACTCAGAGCATTTACCTAAGCAGTGTGCTTTGTCAAAACTAAGTAAGTGTGTTCATTACATTGACATTCTGTTGTGCAATTGTTATTTATGTCACGGTCTGTGTGGCAGACCGTGGGGATGTGAGGAATGAGGACCCAAAATGCAGGACTTGACGCTGAAGGCAGTGCGTTTATTTACAGGGGTGAAAATCCAAACAACAATAAATCCCCCGTGCGATCCCAACTCCCGTTCCGTGTCTTCTCCCTTATCCCGTGCTCCGTGCTCTGTCTCCGTTCCCTGTGTACTATCCGTGTGCTGCCTCCTGGATGCTGCAATGCCTCCTGGGGAAACACGCATACAAAAGGTAGCCGTGAGTACAAAAACCTAACGGCAGACCTGCACTAACCTTGCACATAAACTTAAGACTGACGGGAAGTCACTCAACGATCCAGCGTCGAGGAGCTCTCAGCCACACTGTTTTGAAGCTCCTCTGACGAGGCTTGATCGGCGCCAGGTGTGTGTGGATTCCTGGGTGGGACCGGTCAGCTGGCAGGGCCACACCCACCAGGCCTAAAAGTGCCTGCCACGACCGCACCCTCACACACATGCACACACCCATAAACACCTGACAGTACACAAACACGGAACACAGGACAGCAGACACAACCATAATAACAATAACCACAATAATAATAATAATAATAACTACAATAGTAGTCCACACTGCTCACGGACCCCGAATCCCTGGAGCTGGGTCCGTGACAATTTACTTGTATTTTATAATTTGACTTTACATACTGCTGGGTGGTTTGTAAAGTTTACAATAACTAGTATTATCATTATGCTATATTTTCTAATATATATAATAATCTCAAAAGTAATGCCTTGAAGCAGAAAATAGTAATACTTTATTAAAATTTAAAACTAAAGTACAGTATTTGAATGTGTGTATTGTGTCTACTACTACTACTCATCATATTCATAAACTTCTTAATAATAAATTCCATAGTCCATATAAATTCCATATTCTATTACCACATTATTTGTGATCAGTGGGTTTGCGGGGTTAGGGTGTGGGGGGGGGCCTTTAGGCTTTGGCCCCCACCCCTGCCACCAGTATATTTTTAAGCAAGTATTTCTAACTTTTATTTGAATATTCAGTTTCCTATAATCTGCTCTTAAAGGGTAACCCGCCCTCCCCCTTCGCACACACATGCACACAAACAAAACACACAGTACAATTCACAACCTCATTATAGTGAATAAATATTTATACCATTTTACACCATCAAACTTAGATAGCTAAGGATGAAGAACCTTTTGTTCTTTAAAGAACCATTTGTAATAGCTGAAGAACCATCTACAAAATAAAAAGGTTCTTTGACGTATGATGGTTCTTTAAAGAACCATGAAGACATCTGAAGAACCATTTAAGAACCATAATTTTTCTGAGTGTGTCTGAAGCTAGCCTGCACTTTTAGGTATTAGCCTCTATTTCTTCTTTTTCATTTAAGTATCTTTTTTGACTCTTCCATTTTCCAGCAATGGGATAAGCTGTGTCGGCTACTAGCATCTGCTTAACCTTTTTTAATTTTGCTTGCTAATCCCTACTTTGCTATTAGACACGTATGTTTTCGGGCCTCTAATAAGTGTAACACTTGAAAGATGTCCAAGGCAAGACGACAAACCGAGAAGAACACTGCTGCTGAGAGTGGTGCTAGTGCTGGCCTAGCAGAGGATGCCAGTGCTGCCCTGAACCTGGTGCTTGTCGCCCTGATTGAACAGCACAGAACAGCCACAGCTGTGGATTTTAAGGCCACATCTGATGTAATTAATGGTAAGCTAGACAAGATACAAGCGTAAGTTGCAAAAAAGAACTATGCATTGGTGAGCTTGAAACAAATGCGGAGGATGTTGTTCAGTGCTTAGTGGTGGTCGAAGCTGAATGTGATTCATTACAGGAGAAGAAGCAGAAGGCAGAACATTTGTCTGGTGGGTTTGCCGGATCGGTGGATCTGGGTCCACAGCCAAATGAGTTCTTTTCCCAGCTGCTGGTGGAGGTCTTCGGCGCACAAACTTTGCCATTCCCCCCCCGGAGCATGACAGAGCCCACCGTAGCCTTATGCCCAAACCAGGGCCTGACGGAAAGCCATGCTCGGTCATTATCTGCTTCCACCGCTTCCAGATTAAGCAATTGCTGATGAGGGAGGCATGGAGATGCCAAGGGACATTGGAGTACTGCGGACACAAGCTCCAGTTCTATGAGGACTACAACACAGATGTCCAAAAGCAGCAAGTCCAGTAAAAGGATGTTGTATATGTGACCAAGTGGTTAGCGGGGTAATAAAATTTATAAAATGACAACGCCACCTAGGGGAATTTCACCCTCAGGAAATAAAATCTTTTGAGAATACAATAGAATAATGAAAAAAGAGGTTTGCACAGGTTCAGGGATGTACAACGAGGCAGGCTGGCTCAAATATTAATAAAATTTATTTATGGTACCACTGTAAGATAAAAAAAACAATCAATAAAAGACCACTGAACTTAGGGTCGTCTGTAACGGTGTCCTAAATTACAACAAAATGATCATTGAACTGGGACTTACCAGTAACCACGGGGCCAAAAGAAAAGCACACGAATAACCAATACAACCTACACACCCAGTGCTGCACAAAAAGAAGTGTGGAAAACGACCCACCACATGAGGTCACAGGGCTGCTGGCAAGTCCTCTGCTCTAGAACATAAAAGAAACACATTAAAAAGAATAAACAGGGACACCAAATACTCGCCCTCCGTGAGATACTGAGGAGTCCTGATGGAAGTTAGTTTGACGTCTTATTCCGGGAGCAGAGGACATACTGCTACATACTCCTGGATGTCCTGAGAAAGAGATACTCACCAAAACAACCGTTGTAAAAAGGTGATTGTTCGATTCTTACCCGGATGGCAGGCGAACCTTGCGGTGTGTCCCCAGTGGATAACTTTACTCCTGGCCGCCAAGGGAACATACATTCTTCCTTCTGGACTGGTTCCGGGGTCGGGATCTTGTTGCTGGGCATCCTGGACCACTTTTTCAATCTCCCAGGTGAGGGTCCCCAAAATGCAGGAGGCAGGCAGAATGGGCCTCTCTTTCTCCTCAGGGTCAGTGTCTGGTGCCAACTGGCGTGACAAGGCGTCCGGTTTCGTGTTCCGGGGACCCGGGTCTGTAGGTTATGGTAAGGTTAATCCGTGCAAAACACAATGCCCATCTGGCTTGTCAGGCATTCAGGCAGTTAGCTGCTTGGAGGTAGGCAAGGTTCTTGCGGTCTGTGCAAACAACAACAGGTTATTTGTTCCCCTCCAGCCAGTGCCACCACTCCTCCAGCACCAGCTTGATGGGAAGAAGCTCCCGGTCGCCCATGTCGTAATTCCTTTCGGCCCGAGAGAGATGACGGGAGACAAATGGTGTAATTTACCTTCTATGCGCTGAGAGAGGACTGCCTCAACTCCCAAATCAGAAGCATCCACTTCCACCATGAGTGGCAGGGCGAGGTCAGCCTGGGCGAGGATGGGGCCCGAAGTGAACAGGTGTTTGAGACAGTCAAATGCTTGTTGAGCTGCTGGAGACCAGTATGGTAGCATTGCCTCTCACACAACTCACATCACCCAAACAGCCTTTCCTGTGAAGTTCCTGTGATGAAACGTCTGCAAAAGTTGGCAAATCCAAGAAAACTTAGTAACTTCTTCCGGGTTCCGGGCACAGGCCACTTCAGCACAGCTTTGACTTTTGCTGGCTCTGCTTGCAACCGGCCCTGTTCAACGATGAAACCCAGAAAGAGACAGTTGAGGCATGAAACTCACACTTCTCCGCTTCGCAAAACATCCGATTCTCCAGCAGACAGCGCAAAACCAGTCTCACATGCTTAACATGCTCTGCTCTGGACCTGGAGAAAATGAGAATATCATTGAGATAAACAAACATGAAATGGTTCAAAAAATCTCGCAGAACATCACTTACCAAAGCCTGGAAAATGGCGGAGGCGTTGGTGAGTCCAAACGGCATTACCAGGTACTCAAAGTGGCCAAGATGGGTGTTGAAGGCTGTCTTCCACTCGTCCCCCTCACGGATGCGGACCAGGTGAGAAGAATTACGGAGGTCAAGTTTGGTGAAAATGGTGGCTCCTTGAAGGAGTTCAAAGGCTGAGGCGAGCAGAGGTAGAGGATATTTGTTTTTGACCGTGATTTTATTTAGTCCCCGGTAATCAATGCAGGGGCGTAAGGTTTTGTCCTTCTTTTCTACAAAGAAGAAGCCTGTGCCCAAGTGAGAGGTGGAAGGGCGGTTGATGCCAGACGTAATGTAGCGCTCCATAGACTCGCGCTCAGGCTTCGAGATGCTATAGAGCTGGCTCGTGGGCAAGGGGGCACCAGGGAGCACCAGGGAGCAAATCTATCCCACAGTCATACAGACGATGGGGAGGCAGTGATTGGACCCTCTCTTTGCTAAAAACTTGACCCAAGTCGTGGTAATCGGCAGGGTCAGTAGACATGCTGTCAAAAGATTTCAGGATTTTGGGATTTTTATTATGTTATGCTTAAAAGTACGTTTCTTTATCTAAATGTGTTTGCTCTTTCAGTATTCAGCTTAAATGGGGAAGTCACACTCTGTGCAGACTCCTAAATGGGGAAGTCACACTCTGTGCAGACTCCTAAATGGGGAAGTTACACTCTGTGCTCCACAGGAAGCCTGCACGCAGCACGGGTCTATTTTATCTCTTCCTGTATCTCTTCCTGTATGTGCTCTGTGAATAAAGACTGTTTTTTTTACTGCAGGGTGCGAGTCTCCCTGAGTCTCACCCGTGTACACGTTAAACCTGTCTGAGCGTTTTTATTCTGACCTGAGTTGCAATACAGGAAATCTCCTGACATTTCTTGGTCCTTCGAGCCGGATGGGACACAGCACTTTTGTGTCACCCCACAGGAAAGCCTCATCGAGTCCTGACGTCGTGAGAAGCCCACGCTGAAGTCTGTCGACAGCTCCTGTCCAGGTACAGGATAAAGTCCAGAGACGTGAATTCGGGTTCTGGCCAGCGTTCTTATAAGTGGTCCACGGCAGTGGGGGTCGATAAGGTAGACCTGAGAGACCGGCAGCAACCAGGTGAATATTAACACTCTGAGACACCTCGCATAAAACGTATAGGCTCACCCAGAGGGGCTGGTAGCATTTTAAAATAAAATAGAGCTCGTCTGGGACTGGTAGCTCCCCCGTAGTGGGTAAAGGTAGCGCGCGTATAAAGGTATTGTTTGGTTTTTGTATTGTTTTATTTTTGTTGGTGGAATAAGTTGATTTTACAGCACAATAAGGAGGCTGAACTATTCCACTATTTTGTTTACTGTTGGCCACCCAAGTACTGGTGAAAAGAGAGAAACAGGTCGTGTTTCATCACGTAAAGCTGACACCGCTTTCAAGAATAGCTTGAAAGTAGAAGGCCGTGTCAACTACCTCTCTCGATTCTCGTGCCAGAGAAGGTGCCGCAGTTATGTAGTTGTAAAGTATTAAAATTAAAAGGATTAAAATGGGTAACGAAGCTTCAAAACTCACTGCTGACGAGCAGTGGTTAGAGAAAAAATGTCCAGGCGCCGGACAAATTAGTGCATGTAGATGGAGAAATCCTAAGAAAACAAAATGTCCCACTTGGGAAGGTAAATGTAGCCCATCAGCATTAACACAACTGAGGGAAGCTCTTTTGAAAGAAATAGCAGAAACAAAAAACCTAAAAACGAAAGGGAAACATTCGCAAGAATTACAATATTTCAAGGCCTGGAAGGTAGAAGCAGCTAGGCGAGAGGAAAACAAAAAGAAAAGACAAAAGAAAAAAGATAAAAAGTCAGAAAAACAGAACTTAACCGCCAGTTTAGTAAAACCAGAAGACGAGACACCGTGCAGTGCTCGCAATATGTGTATTAATCCACCACCATATGCGCCGCCACCTGCAGCCACAGCTGCAGCATCTCCCACATCTGCAGCCACAGCCGCAGCATCTCCCACATCTGCAGCCACAGCTGCAGCACCACCCATTAAACACTCACCCATATCAGGAAGAACTAGGTCACATACACATCAACATCCTTATGTGAAAGCACAGACAATGCTAAACAAACTTTCACTCAAAAATAGCCCACAAGAAGAAATAGGAGACACAGTCGATCCGCCAGCCACTGGTATCTACCCATTGGTAGCAGTGGCTAACCCTAGATTTGGCCTAATAATAGGGCCAGAAGGACAGGAAGAGCAAGATGACCGCCCAAACATACATGTTTTTCGTCCGTGGTCACAAACGGACAGACAAAATGTCCTGAAAGACGTTCCTCCACTGAATGAAGGTTTTATACCATGGAGGGATGCTGTAGAACTGATCAGGAGGCAATGGTATTTAAACGGTCATGAAATGCTTCAAGTAATGCAAGATTTATTAGGTTTAAGGATGGGAACAGTTAGAGGTGATTATACCGGCTCAAACGCCGGGGTGTAGCATATGCACCAGGAAGCACCGACCTAATCAATGACCTAACAAATTTATATGAGAGAATTAGAGTACGGTTGGCCCCAAGGGCTGACTATGGTAAAATAAGAGAGGTAAAGCAAAAAGAAGCCGAAACAGCTTCTGATTTTCTGGACCGGCTATGCCCGGTTTTTAGACAGCATTCAGGCCTAGATTATGAAGAAGCCCCAGAGAGACCATACCAACAGCAACTAAAGAACGCATTCTTAAACGGTCTCCTTCCCCCAGTTAGAGCCCATGTTGAAAAACACTGGGTAACAATGAACACCGGTAACCTAGCAGATGCTCTGCAGTATGCAGAACATGCAACCTGAGTGGTAAAAAAGAAAGAGAAAGGAGGTGTTTTCACTGTGGATCCCGAAACAGGATTCATAGCATTTGCTGGTGGATACAGGGGAAAGAGACAGGGACAGCAGAGGGACAGAGGAAGGAGGAGAGCAGGTTTCAGGGGTGAGAGAGACAATCGCTGTTATGTTTGCGGAAAAGACGGACATTTTGCAAGGGACTGTAGGTACAAAAAGGAGGATGACTCAGGAGAGGGTCAGAGTAAGTGACTAGAACAGGAAACAAAAGAAGAAACAGAAATATTCAACATAGAACAGTTGCTCCTAGGTTCTGAACACAAACCCACAGTAACAATCCATGTGAATGGCCAACTCATGACCATGTTATGTGACACTGGAGCATGTAAAACCGTGCTAAATCAAAAGCCCAAAAATTTAAAATACTCAAGTGACACCCTGATAGTTAAATCTGCGTCAGGCCACACCAGTGTTAAATCACTAACAGAAGAACTGTTACTAGTACACCATGAAAGCGGCAGAAGTTGTAAAAACCAATGTATATATGACCCATCCTGCCCAGTCAACCTTCTGGGGAGAGATGCTTTAGAGAAACTAAGGATTGGTGTAGTGCCAGGGCTAGAAGGCATGTACGCTAAACTAATGTTACATGAAGAGCAAAGTCCTGAGGCCCGTCAGCTTAATGTGTGTAAGGGACAGGGAGAACCCTACTATTATTGGACACTAGACCTGCCTCCATTAGAACCCTTGCAGCGTATAGCAAATCGCTACTTGCCAACCCATTCAAGAAAGCTAGACTTTGCTGAGTACCACAACACCTTAAGGTTCAAACAAAGCCCAGGTCATGACCCCATATATGACCAACAAGTGCACAGACTAGGACCACAGAAACTCACACTGCAACACCTCTATGTTACCCAAAGCGGTAACGCAGTGTGCTCTGTAATACAGCCAGGAAAGGTACAAGAGCTAAACAGGATGCCAAATGTGTCAGTAGCACGCAATGACAACACGGACTGGAAAGACTTAGGCCACATCCTCACTCAGGTGGAAAGGGACAGATATGAGAAAACTGAAGAAACACATGAAGGGTGGCTTCAGGGCCGTAGAACAGGATGTATGAGGTACACATTAGGGTGGGTACGCACGACACAGCCAGCAACCCATATGACTGACTGCGCAGATGCACACATGCATGAAGTTAGTGAGGGTTGATACACACTCTTTTCCTCTAGTTCTCATCCAGAACTAGAGGAACTACCTGCTAAGCTGTGGTCTACAGGACCAACAGACGTAGGACTAATTAAAGGAGCAGATCCTGTCATAGTAACAACCACCACAACTTACAGGCCAGTAAAGCCACAGTATCCCCTCACAACGGAAGCCAAAGCAGGAATAAAACCAGTAATTGCAGACATGGAAAAGGCAGGCATCTTGATAAAAACAACTGAAGTAACCTGTAACACGCCCATTTTCCCAGTGAAAAAAGCAAATACGGGAAAGTACCGTCTAATACATGACCTCAGGGCAATAAATGAAGTAACAGCACAAATCCCACCTGTGGTAGCAAATCCACATACAATTTTGAATCAAGTGACCCCCAAGGAACAGTGGTTTTCAGTTATAGATCTGTCTAATGGATTCTTTTCTGTACCACTACACCCTGACTCGCAGCATCTGTTCGGGTTCACTTTTGAGGGTCAAAAGTACACATATACGAGGTTAGCTCAGGGCTTCCAGAACAGCCCCACTCTGTACGCAGAGGCTCTAAAGAGGTCCATATCACTGTGCACACTCCCCGCCCCGGACAGTTTCTCCTGTATGTAGATGATATACTCATCACAGGGAACACACTAGCAGACTGTAAAGCAAACACAATGACAGTGTTACACCATTTAGCTGAGCAGGGCCATAAAGTCTCACAGCACAAACTACAACTGTGGAGCCAAAAGGTTACATACCTCGGGCACGCACTCACTGGGGAAGGGAAAACACTGTTAGACAGCAGAAAACTAGCAGTACAAAACGCTCCAAAACCACTCACGAAACAACAGATGATGAGCTTCCTAGGTCTCTGCAATTTTTGTAGAAGCTGGATACCTGACTATGCTTTGTTAGCTCAGCCTTTGCAGAATTTAATTTATGGTAAAAATCTGACACTGAAAGATAAAATAGAATGGACACCAGGAGCAGAAGAAGCGTTCAGTAATCCAAAACTTGCACTCCAAACTCATACAGTCTTAGCATTGCCAGACTATGACAAACCTTTCTGTTTGCATGTAGACGGAGGTGCAGGCTACATGAAGGCTGTTTTAACGCAGGCCTTCGGGGAAAAGCAACGTCCACTTGCGTTTTATTCATGCAAATTAGACTCAGTTGCATCAGGCTTGCCCAGGTGCGTGTAGGCCTGTGCAGCTGCAGCAGAGGCAGTTAAGAAGTCTGCTGATATCATTCTCGGACACACATTAATTATCAAAGTCCCACACGCTGTAACCTCCATCTTGTTGCAAGCAAATTTGTCTTACCTCACACATGCCAGACAACTTTCTTATGTAGGCATTCTGCTTTCACAGTCACACATCAGGATTGAGAAGTGTGGACGATTAAACCCCAGCACACTTCTCCCAACTTCGCAAGATGGTGATGCACACTGCTGTATAGAGATGCTAGATGAGGAAACAAAACCGCGCGCTGACCTTCACAGCACCCCACAGGCTGGTTTCATTAATGTCTTTGTAGACGGTTCAGCGTCCAAAAATAGCCTTGGGCGGAACTGTGTAGGTTATGCGGTAACCACAGTAGACACAGTTTTAGAAGCAAAAGCACTAACTTCCTCACACTCTGCACAGAGCGCAGAACTCACGACCGTCATACGTGCCTGTCAACTGCATGAAGACCGAGACATAAACATATACACTGACAGCCAGTATGTCTTTGCTGCTGTGCATCATTTTGTAAAAATCTGGCAGAATAGGGGGATGGTTACCTCTACTGGCAACCCAGTGCAACATGGAAATCTTTTAAAGGCACTGTTGGAAGTGATAATATTGCTGAAACAGTTAGCATTATGTAAATGTGCTGCACACCAGAAAGACAACTCAGAGGTCACTAAAGGCAATAACTTTGCAGATCAAGCAGCAAAAGCAGCAGCACAACAAACTATAGACATATTAATGTCTGACTCCTCAATGCAAATACCACTTGATGTGCTTATAAACGAACAGAAAGCCGCACCAACTAGAGAACAAAAGAAGTGGTTAAAATGTGGAGCACGGCTAGAAAATGATTTGATGACTTGTAATGGCAAAGCAGTACTACCAAAATCCCTACACAAAACAGCAGCATTAGTGACACACGGTTCGACTCATGTGTCGACAGGAGGAATGGTAGATATACTCTCTAAACATTTCTACACCCAAGATTTCGAAACTTCAGCAAAAGTATTTGCCAGAACATGCATGATTTGCCAAAAACATAATGCACAGGGGAACCTCAGACCGAGAAGAGGTAATTTTCCCACACCACCTCATCCTTTTCATACAATCCACATGGATTTTATTGAGCTAAATGAATGCCAAGGCTCAAAATACGCTCTAGTGATCATAGACGTATTCTCAAAATGGCCAGAAATCTATCCAGTAAAAAAAGCAGACACCATCTCAGTAGCAAAATGTTTATGCAACCACTTCATTCCAACATATGGCATCCCCACTCTGATAAGATCAGACAATGGGACACATTTTGTTAATGAAGTAATCAGTAAGGTCTCTGAAGCACTAGGATTCAGCATCAAACACCACTGTGCTTACCACCCACAAAGTGCCGGACTCGTGGAAAGAACTAACGGCACAATAAAACAGAGACTGAGAAAATGCATGGAAGAAACAGGGAGACCATGGCCTGAGTGTATAGGCCTAGTAAAAATGTGGATGAGACTGACACAAAGTTCTCAGAAACTCACACCTTTTGAAATCATTCACAGTAGACCATTTCCACTACCAATTACAAGTGAGCCTATAGATAAGTCAATAAGAGAAACTACACTAGCCGAATGGATGACTAAATTACTTGAAAATAAAGAGATTGTTCTGAACAACCAACTGCCGAGTGACATCTCTCCAGTGTCTTGCAGGTTGAAACCAGGTGATTGGATCCTGATCAAAGTACTCCAAAGGAAAAATTGGAGTTCACCAAGGTGGGAAGGTCCTTATCAAGTGCTACTCACCACACCTACTGCCTGCAAAATAGCAGAAAGACCATCTTGGATCCATCAAAGCCACTGCAAAAAAGTGAGTGACAACCTAAACATTTAGACGCCGACACCCCTAACTCCTGGTGATCTATTGGTGGAGGGAGGGCTGATCGGGTATACCCCGCCTGCTTCTTCTTGCCAGTAGTCTACTCATCAGAGGTCACAGGTGTGTCTGGTCATCATGAAGACACTCGTCCTCCTAGTGGCTAATGTTGCACTCCTGGTGAGTTTATTAACACTCACCCGAGAGAAAAAGGATGAACAACACCACCTGCAGACAAGATGGACACATGACAACTCACATCTTCGTGACATGACACAAGACCACATTCATCCATGGATGAACAACGCATGGTATCGATATATACATGACAGCACACCCAGAAAAGACTGCTATGTTTGCTCCTATATGCCCCCAACGACACAATACGCCACCTTGTACGCGAAGGGAATGGACATAATTCAAGCAAAGTGTGCCGCAAGCTACGCCAGCCTTGGGTATCAATTCCAGGGAATCGTGGTCAACCATGAGGAACCTCTCCAGATAGGACTGCAAAATGGCACATGTGACGAATGGTTCTGGGTTGACCTGAAAGTGAAGCACAGAAGTAAGGCTAAATCATTCCCAGTCTTTCTTGAAAACAATGGGAATTTGAGCCACAGCCTATGCTACCGCCAAGAGAACGGATCCACGCCAATGGGAAACACCACCAACTGCAAAGCAGTACAGACACACGCTCCTGGAGGGCCCGTGAAGAGCAACAACATCTCAAATGGCACCTTCTGGGTGCAAGGGATGGCCTGGATCTGTGGCCAACAGGCCTATTTTATCCTTCCTGGGAATTGGACAGGTCAGTGCGCTCCCATTTTCATATCTGACCACACTTTCAAGATAACCATGGACGCCACGTCAACTTCAACGTCAACAACAAGGAAAAGACGAAGCACCCCGGACCTCAAGCAGCATGATTCTGTGTGGGGTTCCGATGTCCCAGAGGAATTCAAACTTTGGACTGACAGACAGAAAGTTACTCACGCACTCTTCCCATGGGTGGGGGTAGGAAAACACGCTTTACGGATAGAGACTCTGAACTACCGCTTTGGACTTTTTCTGAATGCTTCATGTAAAATCGACGACGAACAGGATCAGGAAATTGACGCCCTGCGCATTGCAGTAATGCAACACAGGGTAGCATTGGACATGATTCTCGCCGAGAAAGGCGGACTATGTGTCCTCTTTAACAACACATGTTGCACATACATTCCAGATAATGTGCACTCACCGAACATGACTGATGCTCTGAAAACACTCAGACAACTTCGGGATGCACAACAATGAGACTATGCCACAAACACAGAAGACTGGCTTACGTGGCTTTTAAGCGGCTCTTGGAAGTCCGTGCTGATCAAAGGACTTGTTTTTGTTGGTGTTATAATACTGTTATTGTGTCTTTTCACTTCATGTGTCATACCTTGTTTGAAGAACATGGTATCAAAAATGGTAACTGCTTCAATTCATGCTTACATCACCCTATCACAGAATGATGAAGATGATAATGAGATAGACACTTGGATATAACATACTCACAAAACCCACTATTTTATGATGTCTTGGCTAAAAATGTCTACAAGTGGCCATAGACTGATGCACTGTTAGTGGTTGCTATGTACATATATAGAAGGAAAGATCAAACAACAGGTGGGAATGTCAAAAGATTTCAGGATTTTGGGATTTTTATTATGTTATGCTTAAAAGTACGTTTCTTTATCTAAATGTGTTTGCTCTTTCAGTATTCAGCTTAAATGGGGAAGTCACACTCTGTGCAGACTCCTAAATGGGGAAGTCACACTCTGTGCAGATTCCTAAATGGGGAAGTTACACTCTGTGCTCCACAGGAAGCCTGCACGCAGCACAGGTCTATTTTATCTCTTCCTGTATCTCTTCCTGTATGTGCTCTGTGAATAAAGACTGTTTTTTTTACTGCAGGGTGCGAGTCTCCCTGAGTCTCACCCGTGTACACGTTAAACCTGTCTGAGCGTTTTTATTCTGACCTGAGTTGCAATACAGGAAATCTCCTGACACATGCAAACTGGCACCATAGAGCGTTAACACTGCTCGTGGCAACGAGTGGTCCACCCCGTGATACACCCCAAAGCCCAGTCAATCTGTGGATTGTGTTGCTGGAGCCAGGGAAATCCCAGAACTAAGGGCGTGTCGGGTGCTTTCAAGAGAAACAGGTACATCTGCTCAGTGTAATTCCCGGACAGGGTGACTGTGTTTTTCTTGGGTGCGGTTAGTGACAGAAGCTAAAGGACTGCCATTAAGCGCTGAAACTTGGAGCACTTCAGGGAGGGGAACAACAGTTAAACCCATCTTTTGGGCCAAAGCCTCAACCACAAAACTTTGTGTCATGATCCCGGGTCCTTTTGACCCAGCGTTTTGTGTTTTCTATTATTGTGATTTTGGTTCTGTTCTTCCTCAGTTTAGTGTTTACTCTGTTCTGCCCGTGTATTCCTGTGTCTAGTCCACGTTTCTTAGTCTGTGTCCTTGCATGTGTAAGTTCCTGTTTTATTGTGAAGGTCTGCGTCTTATGTCATTCCCAGCCGTGTCCCCCACCTGTGTGTAATCTCCCTGTGTTTCTCTGAGTGTATTTAAGTTGTGTCTTCTGTCATAGTAGTTGCTGGTTCGTCTGTGTTTTTCCCCTCAGTCTTCCTGTGCATTCCCCCCGCGTTGATCTCCCTGCAAGGTACCCTCGTTCGTGTTCAGGTTTTGTGTTAAGTTTTAGTTTTCCCAGTTTAGAGTGTTTTCAGTTCTGTTTCTCACCACCCTTTCTTTTGTGTTGTATTTCACCTTTATGTTAATAAAGCTCGCTCACTTCCATAGCAGTCTGCATCTTGGGTCCTTAATAACTCACACACGGTTTGCCCCGGCAACCCGTGACACTTTGTTTGGCTCCCAAGTCAATTAGTGCATCACAAGAATGGGTGCAGGAAAGAAACAGTAATTTAGCGGGGCAGCTGAGGTGGAGGAATGTATTAGCAGGCGCACCCGTCAGTATCCCCACCTTTACTGAGGGCTGAAGGCGTTCACAAAATGCCCCTTCCTCTCGCACACAAAGCATTCATCCAGCAGTTGTCTTCTCCTCTCCTCCAGGTGAATTTAGTCCATCCCAGCTGCATGGGTTGTTCCTCGTCATGTCAGCAGGTGAATCAGGTTCCTCCTCTTTCCAATCTAGAGATGGGAGTCCAGTCGAAACTCTTACGCCCCCTGCTGACCGTCGCCCATCTCCAGTCGGCCTCCCAAACTCCCGCATATGGTCGTCTAGACTGATACACATGTTAACCAAGGCACTCAATGATTTAGGAAGCTCCTTAGTGGCCAACACAAAGACATGAAACACAATACTATTTGATCTGACTGTTTCTTGGTAAAATATAATTGCAGAAGGAAAAACACATTATTGAAGAGATTACTATATCCGTGACAGAGGTGATGGAAACAAGACTGGTCTGACACAAGCAGTGCAGGAGGTATGTAAACGCCCATCAGCTAAAAAGCTGCTGTTTGCTGCAACAGGACATCACATTGTGAGGATTTCCAAACAAAATGCTCATGTGAGGTGGATGATATGATCTGCGGTGGCAGTGATGTGATTTGCATACATAAATACTGCATGAGTGCAGTTAAAGCATGTGATTGCAATGTGGAAAACATAAAGAGGGAACCTGACATGGTCTTGGGTCAATTTTCCAAGTATTTTTGAGTCTTTTGAACTTTAAGTTTTTTAAATATTCTATGTAATTCTAGTAATTCTATGTGATTAGAGTGTATATTGTTTCATGAGTTTTCCCCTTAATTTATTTTGTCCTTTTCTTGGTCTCTGGTTATTTTAGAGTTTAACCCTCTGGGGTCCAGGGTATAATTGGCCGTTTTGGTTTTTTTTTCAATATTTTATTTTAATTTTTTCAGTATAGAAAACCCCATCAACAAACAACAAACAAATACAGCTCGGGCGCTGAGATGATAGGACAAGAAATAGCACAGTAATAATAATCAATAGTGAAAGACAGAAGAAAAAAAGAAAAAAAAACATTGAAATTAGAAACTCCCAGTTTCCATAATGAATTAAATGTCATGGATATGTAATAAACAGGGAAATTGCAGTGCCATGGTACATGTTTATACAACGTGAGCTTTCTCAAGGTGAGTGCAAAACGGAGTCCAGGATTTTGAGAAAACATTTGCTGCAGGTGTTTGCAGGTATCGAACTTTTTCCAGTTGAATGACTGATAACATGTCATTGAGCCAGACACTGAAGGAGGGAGGAGCAGCGGACTTCCATTCCTTTAGAATAAGTCTTTTCGCAATCATCATTCCGAGGTCAATTGGCACCCGCACAGTCGCAGGGATAGTTCTGGAACGTACACAGCCAAAAACTGCAATTTCTGGATTGGGTGAGATGGAAATCCCATAAGCTTTAGAGTACCAATCAAATATTTTGGACCAAAAATTGGTCAATGAGGGGCAATGCCAAAAGGCGTGAGCCAATGTGCACTCTGATGTTTTACATCTGTCACATATGGGGGAAGTTGAAGGATAAATTTTGTGTAGTCAAACCTTGGAATAATGTAGCCGATGGACAATTTTAAATTGTATTAATTGATGTCTGCTGTTAACAGAGCAGGAATGAATTTTTGATAGGCATTTTTCCCACATCGATTCTGATATTTTTATGCCCAATTCCTCCCTCCAAGCCTCTATTATCCTTGTAGTCTGCACTTCAATGCTGTCATCAAACAAATGTACAAATGTAGAAATCAAATGTTTGGAGTAAGGAGGGCTCAGGAACACCTTAAAAAGGTTATGTTCATGTGGAACATCTTGGTAATTCTTCATATTGGATTGCGTAAAATGCCTGACTTGTAGGTAACGGTAAAAATGTGAATGTGGTAAATCGAATTTTTGCTTTAGCTGATTAAATGATGCAAATTTTCCATCTATATAACGATCTTTGAATTTGATTAAGCCCTTCTCCTTCCAAACATAGTAGGATTTATCACCCCAAGGAGGCAAAAAGGCATGGTTATCACATATTGGTGCCTGCACAGAGGAGTTTGGCAGTTCAAAAAAACCTCTAACTTGGTTTAAAATCCGCACAGATTGTTTCGGAACAAACCCCAGTTTCTTAAGACTCAGCCCGCCCTACTTTTGAGAAAAGCAGGGCCTCTAGGGATGAGTCCCTCACAATGCCAGCCTCCATTTTAACCCAAAGGGGGATGTTGAAGTTACCAAGATCTGAGGATGTCTGTTGCCAGAAGGTCAAGGCTCTTAGATTTGCAGCCCAGTAATAATGTTTAAATATTGGTAAACTCAGACCTCCCTCCAATTTGGATTTTTGTAGATGTAGTTTTGAAATCCTAGGATTCTTGTTGTTCCATATGTAAGAAGTAATAATCGAGTCCAACTCCCTAAAGAAAGAGGAAGTGAGATAAATAGGAAGATTTTGGCAAAGATACAGAAATCTAGGAAGAGAGACAATATTTATGGAATTTATACGACCGACCATAGATAGGGGAAGAATTTTCCATGACTCAGTGTTATGCTTTAATGTTGATAAGAATTCAGCAAAGTTCAAGCTAAAAATTAATTTGGGATCTTTAGGAACTGTTAATCCAAGGTATGTGAGATGGTCGTTAACTATTTTGAATGGAACATTACAAAGAAAACTCGGCAAACCGGTTTTAGACAGAGGCAAAAGTTCACTTTTAACCCAGTTAATTGTATATCCTGAAATTTTGCCAAATGAGGTGACCAGATTAAGAAGGGATGGTACAGATTCTTCTGCATTACGCAGGTATAATAGTACGTTGTCTGCGTACAAACTAATAACAGTTTCAACCCCTCCGACCAAGAGCCCTTGTATTTTTGGATGTGCTCTTATCTTAATCGCAAGGGGCTCTAATGCCAGAGCAAATAGAGCGGGGGACAGGGGGCAGCCCTGCTGATCAGAGCACTGCAAAGGAAATGGCGCCGACCTCTCTCCATTTGTGAGAACTGAACAGCTTGGATTTGCGTATACTAATTTTACCCAAGATATAAATATTTCACCAAACCCAAACTTCCGTAATGACTCGAACATATAAAACCACTCAACCTGATCAAAGGCTTTGTGTGCATCAAGAGCTAAAATTGCTGCTCCTCCCGAACTACCATGGTCAGAATAGATGGTGTTGAGAAGACATCTAACATTGAAAAAAGAAAGTCTGCCAGGGATAAATCCCGTTTGGTCAGGGTGAATAATGGAGGTCAGGTACTTGTTCAATCTAGTTGCTAAAATTTTGGTTATCACTTTTCGATCAAAATTTTGAAGAGCAATTGGCCTGAAGTTAGCAGGATCTAAGTCATCTCTGCTTTTCTTTAAGATTAATGAAATATTTGCTTCATACAGAGTTTGGGGTAGTACGCCCCTGTTTTTAGAATCACGCATCATCCTAAGCAAGAATGGAGCAAGACCATCACAAAATTTCTTATAAAATTCTATGCCATAACCGTCAGGGCCTGAAGACTTCCCAGATGCAAATGACTTAATAGCAGCTACCACTTCTTGCAATGTAAAGTCCGAATCGAGTTGATCTCTGGCAGCTTCATTTAGTCTAGGCAGACTGAGAGAATCAAAAAAAGTCATTTAAGGCAGACTGTGGTACGTTCAGCTGGGAAGAGTACAACTCCTGATAGAACTCTCTGAAGTGCTTATTAATTTCTATAGGGTTTGTTAGAAAAGCACCAGATTTAGATCTTATTTTGTGAATTGCTCTCGAAGCTTGTGTTCCTTTCAGTTGTTGCGCTAGCAATTTACTGGGTTTGTCTCCTATCTCAAAATGTTTATGTTTCAGCTTCAGTAGTAAATTGGTAACCTGGTCACTCACAATTGCATTGTATTCGTATTTGAGTTTTAATAATTCTCTGTAATCCACAGGTGATTTAGAATTCTGGTAAGCCCTTTCTAGACGAGGAATGGCACTATTAATTTCAGAAAGTCACTTCATCTTCTCCTTTTTGAGGCCTGAGCTATAGGAAATAATTTCGCCACGCATTACGACTTTTAATGTTTCCCACAGTGTTGAGTCAGAGACCTCTCCGTTGTCATTTGAGTCAAGAAAGTCCTTGAGTTTGGGTGTAATATATTTAATAAACTTTTCGTCACTGAGAAGGGTTGGGTTGAAACGCCAGGAATAGTTCACTTTAGGCAAACTAAGACTCAGTGATATAGATGTGGAACTGTGATCAGAAATCAAAATATTATGATATCTGGAATTTGAAATTTGAGAAATAAGGCTTGAACTGACCAAAAAATAATCAATTCGACTGTAGGATTTGTGGACGCCAGAGTAAAAGGAGTAATCTTTATCAGTGGGATGTTGAAGTCTCCAAATGTCTACTAAATTTCTAGCTTCAGAAAGATTATTCAGAAGCCGCACAGAGGCAATCTCTGGGGGAGGGCGAGATGACAGCCGATCAAGATAAGGGTCTAAATAGCAGTTCCAATCTCCTGCTATTACTATATTTGAGTCAGTATTATCCGGTAGCAAGTCAAGCACCTTTCTGAAAAACATAGGCTCATCTGTGTTTGGGCCATAAATATTTAGTAGGGTTAATGGGAGAAAAGCTATCATCCCTGAAACCATTATGTATCGTCCCTGAGGATCGTTGATTACGGATTTTAGTTGAAATGGGACATTTTTCTTAAATAGTATGGCTACCCCCCGGCATGTGATGTAAAGGGTGACTGATATATTTGAGATATCCAGTTACATTTCAAAACATGCCACATTGTAGATTTTATATGGTTTTCTTGCAGAAAAATTACATCTGCACAAAGAGAGTTCAAATGTTTAACTACTTTTGACAACTGAACCAAGCTCTCTAACATTCCATGATACAAGCTGCAAATCTCTGTTTCCCATTTGTATACTAGCCTGTGACCTAGCCATTATAGTGGGGAAAAATGAAAAAAAGAGAAATGATAAGGAGTGACATTGTTCATACAAAATGACCGAAAGTCATAAACTGGTAGTAATGAAACTAGTGCACCTGAGCTGCAGAACAAGAACAAATCAAAACATAATTGGCCGTTTTTGACTACTTTTGATTTGACTACATCAGATGTGTCCAAATAAATAAAAACTCAAAAAACTCAAAATGCATCACCCGGGCTTAGTAAATTAAAACAATAAGGTTAGTCATATCATCTCTCCAAACACCTCAGCAATCCTCCTCTCAGGTATATTTGCTCCGGCCCTGCAAACCTGTGTTTAAGGAATGAAATCAATTTAATCATCATGTCACATCTCCTCGAACTCCTTGCTTCATTCAAAATCTGGATCCTTGGAACTTCCTGGAAACAAAACCTGTACTTTACATTACATACTCAACTCTCCCCCTTTAAGATCCAATCTGTCTTATAACGAAGAAAACTTAAACCAGAACAGTTATCAATCATGTGTTTCTTCAGTTAATGGTAACATAAGTTATATCAAAAAATGTTTCCCCTTTTAGCATTTAGCATTTTATAATGTAATAACATAATCTAACCCCAGTAAATAAAACAGAAATTCCCTCAAAGCAAACATCAGCATCCCCAGAATTAAGTCTTCCACTCCTCCTGTTTGTCAACCTTTTATTCATCCCCACCTTGGTCCAGTCACACACATTCACTCACATGCATTCACACATGATATTTTTGCTGATACTGGAGCCTCCTGCGCAAATAAACACATGCTCCACATTAGCAAAATGAGTTCATTCATTTGTTTTATTTTGTTTTCCTTTTTAGGAAAATAGTTCTTTATGCTTTTGACTGGACTGAATCGCTACAATCCTTTTAAACAGAGACTCACAGCCAATCAGGTCTCCTCCTCAGCCAGTTATAATCTGGAAAGCCCACCTTATGATTGTTCTCCCAAGAATTTTGTCAGCGCTGTTAGTTCACTCTCTGCCACGCCTGCTTCAGAACAAAAATGAGAAAAAAAGAGCTGGTTATTAGCTCATCAAACACAAAACAAAATCACCTGTCAGGTTTTTTCTAAGTGCACTGTTACAAAAATAATGGCCCCCCTTAGACATGTCCATGTTTAATAAAACTCCCTCTATTAAATAAAAAACAACAACCTCAAAAATCTTAAACAATCTTAAATTTCACCCGTTCAATGCACTGAAAACCTCGTCAAAAGCTGCACCGTTTTGCACACAACAATGTCCCCCTTTAAGCACTTTACCATACTTAGATTCAGCATAACATATAAACCCGTTATAACAATGTGTCAACACTAAATTATAAATTTCTTGTCCAAATCTGCACCTCTGAACAGTCTACTTTGCTTCCCTTCCTCAAGGCCTCAACCACACAGACACACACTCCTTTCAGCTAATTTCCATACTGAGTCATATCTCAACAAGTTGCCGTGAAGAAAGAAATGCCTGTTTAAACCTTAACACATTATTGAATTATTTTCTTTTTCGTTCTATAATAATTACTGGTTTTGATCACTCAGTACGAGAGCACTCCTAAGTCACTCTTTTAAAACTACTTTAATCACTTCTCTTTTCCATAACTCACTCCCTTGTCATACAGCTTCTTTTGAGTTATTCCTCAACTTCAAACTCAAGTGTATTTCATTCAACATTCACACCATTTTAACACTCATACAACTAGCAACCTGATCTTCATTGCGTATGTTTGTTTTCTTAGCCAAGTTAAATAAATGTCTATGCATTAATCTTCATGAGCTTGTCTTTGTAAGGTTAGTGCATTTTCTGTTTTTAGGTGTGATTTTTGTAAATGTTTCTTTGTGATCTTTGTGATCTTGTAAATGTTTCTTTTCCAGTGTTTCAGACTCCTTTTAGACAGGGTGTGTTTTCTCTCTTTGGCTCATCACTGGTCATTGTTAATGACATTTCCCCTCTGCCTCTGCCCAGCGGCTTTACCCTTGAAGTCCCGTCTTCACCAGTGAGTCTGAGCTCACAGGGACTTAGGCCAAGTAATCATGACTGTGCCTGCCTTAGGTTGTCCCAGGGCTTTGAGATGGGATCTTACCCGTCATGGGCTATCCAGCCTTCCATACTCGCCTGATACAGGGGCCAACTGGGCAAGGGTGTTATCAGGTCTAGGGGACACACTGATTCTGGAAATTAAAGGAGTGTAAACTGCTTTCTTTATTGCATGTGTGTATTAAACTTTCCAACAATAATTTCACATATAGCAATTTGTGTACGTGCGTTTTCAATTCATTAATGTAATTGTTAGTTCATGTATTTATTTTCCTCGGCCTTTCTCTTTTCTAAAACATGTAATTAATATAATTTTATTACTTTTTCTTAAAACATTCATTCGCTTCATCTTCTTAGAATTTAACTCGTCTGTCTATTTCTCCGGGTGCTCCCCTGACACAGTCAGTTCCTTTTATGGGCATGCAAAGTTCCTCTCACACACACCACTTCCTCTCACACACAGCAGCGCAGTATTTTTCTGTCTCTCTTTCCTGTTTCTACAGATTAATCAAACTCTTGTTTTTTATATTTACAGTCTATAAACCCTCTTTAGTTCTACTAAATCTTCATCTAAAAACAATACACCCTTATTTCATGCATACTTTTAAATATTCTAAGCTCTTTCAGACATCATGAATCGTCTCACACACACTGCCTTTTCTCTCAAACTTCCACTTTTTCACTCATTCTACTATAAACCTCCCTAGTGTTATTATTACTTATTTACTATTTGGTACAAATCACACAGAGTCACTCAAATCAAATACTGACAGCATTCACCCAATTAAAATCACTCAAAACGCTCTCCTAGGAGTATTTGAGACATGCTTTTCATGATCAGAAAGAGCAAGTCAAAAAAAAAACAGTTGAAACCTCTTATCATTCTCACAGCACACATAAAATGGAAAAATAAAACACCCCAGCATTTATTGCTAAAACTCTCTCCTCTCATCGCTGTTCTGTCTCACTAATTGGTCTAGGGCTTCTACTAGGCGCAAACAATCATCCAGGAAGCTGGGAAACTCTAATTCAGTTAGAATCACTGTTCTATGAGACTCATACTCTAGGTATTCTGTCTCACAGCAAGCAAACACCTCCATTTGCACCTGTACTGGCTCGCCGTGAGTTACTGGCGTCAGCAGAATAGTGAAAGTAAAGCCAGTTATGTCTCTCTGATCCAATCCAGAAAATATAGGGTCTGCCTCGCCCATTCAATGCACAGATTCCTTCAAAACCAGGAAAACCCTTAAATCATTCAAAAGTAGTACACCACTATTTATCACCGAATTTTTAGGTTCATCAAAATAACCCTTGTGTTAGACCCATTCGTCTCCAGCATCCGTTATCCGGTCCACTGGTACTCTATTTGAAACATCAAATGCCCGCTCACAGAACAAAGAAAATGCGCTAGCAGCCTCACCTGGGTCCCTTCCTGGCCTCTCACTGTATATTTCCAAGCACCTAAATATCAGGAAACTACGAAGGAGAAAGCTAAATAGTTCTGACCGTCTTATTTCTGCAGTCACTGTAAAACCATAATGGGTCTCTAGCGTTTCAGCACGACATATGCATTTTATATAAATAAGATCCCCTGTACATGAATATTCAATTTGGCACAATCCCGAAATAAACATCCCTTTTATCTAATTAAAAATTGAATTAGTACACCACATCTAGTGCTGACATTCGTACCACGTCACAACCTATATTAACATAAAGTCAAAATGTAAACAAGTCTGTCAAACCTAACTACTTATATATTATCGAACTAAAAGAAAAACCACTTACAATCTTCAGCTCAGTGCTGGGTCAGACTCCTTTCACATCAAACCTCTTACTTTATATTACAAAGACGTCTTATAATTACAACTCCAGAGATGATCAGGCCTGACATTTCGAAACCTACACAATTTAGACAAATTTAAGTTAACCCTCCAAGGGATAAACTCCAAGTTTTTTATTGTCAATTACCCAGTATCAGTTCCAAACTGTCTCTGGTCTAATTTCTAAAGTCCCTAAGTCAATTTAAAAGCGTCCAACGCCCAAGCTCCAAGCTTTGCTGGCCAAAAAAGTGCAAATACCGTTCCAAACGGTGAACTGATCCAATCAGTAGCTTATTTTGGTCCGTCCCCAGTTGTCCACGATTGCCAATCGGACTATCCCTTCCAAAGGAAAATCCTGAGCGTCCCCAGGAAATTTGGAGCGTCACCTCCGAACAATGCACTTCTAAGCAGTCCAACTGCCGTTCTACAAAAATTTGCCTTTATTTTAAAACAACCATCACAACTTCACATGAAGTATATGACCGAAGCCGGTCCAACCGTCTCACCAATTAAAAAATGACCAATTACCTATTATACTCAAGTCACTTAACAGTCCAACTGTTTTAAATTCTGTTAGCAGTCCAACTGCTTTAAATCCTCATTACTGTCACTTTCAACTTTTCATTATCATTACTTCAACTTCAATTCTCATGAGATTTTCACCAAAATCAGAACACATATTTACCAGTAATTTCAGTGAGTAAACTTAAATTTTCATTGTCCAATTTGGCACACTTTAATTCAACAGGTAGTGCCTTACCTTTGAATAAGCCGGTTTATGTCAACTCACTTCGACCACTGACTCGTGTCTGCCCGTTCGAGCGCCTCAGACCCTCTCGGTCTTAGCCTCCAACTCTCTCCCTCCTCAACCACCGGCCAATGCACCAAATGTTAAGGGTCCGATATTGAGGACGAGAGTAAAACAACGATGGTCCAGAAGAGCTTGATCAAAACAATTGATTTTAATGAATACACGCAGCGTGGGGAGGTGTAAACTGCAAAACATCAGTTGTAAATCTCTGCCCAAAAATACACTTCAGATTGCTTTTATAACATCAGGGTATTATAACGCCCCCTCTTGCGTTTACAAGCACATAATTTGCATCTTAAAAACATTATTTGCCTCTTTTACAGACAATGATCAATCTTAAGAGATAAATGCAGACACAGAAGTTCCCCTCTCTGGCATCCTCTTCCAAATATGGTGATGATCTCAGGCCTTTGAGGTCCCCATGGACTTGTCCTCCTTCTGTCACCTATTGTCAAGTAAACTCTAGTGCAACAAGAAGCTGAATACACTGAGGCCTTTGCTCAGCTACTATTTTACTGTAACAATATACTCAGCATATAAGCTTTTAAGATTATAGATTTAACTCAACGATTTAAAGTGGTTATAACTGCACCTGTAATAAACATGTTAATATGTGATTATGATAACACCTGTAATACAAATTACAATATAATGCCAACAACCTCAATAAATGCTTTGATGAAATGATAATTAATGCAACGATAAAGATGATGGTTATGAACAGTAGCAGTAAAATAATTTCTTTAATCGTACAACTTTTTTCTCTTTGTAAGTTTTTCCATAAGCCAATATACATTGCTCACTTTAAGTTCCAGTCAGTCCGCCTCTATACATCCATCTCAGACCTCCTTTAACACTCCACACAGTCAGTTGCATAGCCGACAATGAATGAACCTGTTGATTTTTAAAACGCTCACAGCTTTCAGTCATGATGGCTGAAATGTTGAAACTAACCCTAAAGCATTGGCAGAATTATGAAACAATATGTCCCCCAACCAGGTACAATATCAGAAAGGGTTAGGGTTATCGTACCTTTCTCCACTCAAAAAAATCTGTTGTTGGATGAACACAATTTAATCATGGCACCTTGTTAAAAGAAAATTGTACATAATGTGATCAGCTACATGAAATGTGCTCTTTTTTGTATCACTAAGCAAACCACATGTCTATGTGACTTTTCACCTATTGACTCTTGTGATGATGAACTTATTCAGCTACTAACCGCTTCCTCTTTTCAGAGAACATTCGGATGTAGAAAAGGGAAAAACCCGCTGCTCTGAGTGACGTTGTTATCTTTGTACACACACACACACACACACACACACAGAAAAGTATAAATAAAGCACGCAGACAGTGATGAGACGCATGTCTTGTGTTCCATGACTGCCCCTCGCGAGTGAAAGACAACTGCAGTGTTTGTGTTTTCTAACTCAGGTGCCTCAGCTGAAGAACTGCGGGGTGATTTAAAGAAATCCCCTGTCATTTAAATTGGTCCTTCGAGCTTAGCGATGGAAACAACAGACACGTTTCTGTGACTCCAATGAGGTCTGACTGCTGCATCCTGACGTCGTGGGAAGCCAGCACCGAAGTCTGTCGACAGCCCTCTCCAGGTAGAGGACAAAGACCTGGATGTTAATTCGCATCCAGGCCAGTCCTGGTCCACGACGCTGGGATTCAGCCAGACGACCTGATAACCAGCAAAAGACGACTGAGGGTGAGAAAACACTGTTTGGTCTTAAACCGCTGGAAGGGTTTAGAAGAACGGGTTAGAAGTAGCCGCAATTACTTCGTGAAACACGTGAAATAGG
This sequence comes from Oreochromis niloticus, assembly GCF_001858045.2. Taxonomy (NCBI): domain Eukaryota; kingdom Metazoa; phylum Chordata; class Actinopteri; order Cichliformes; family Cichlidae; genus Oreochromis; species Oreochromis niloticus. The sequence goes on from NC_031974.2 coordinate 35,216,516, forward strand.
TTGAGTTCGCCGAAAGGAACTGTGTTTAGATTGGTTCTAGAGGTAGCCGTCAAATACCTCGTAACGAAATAGGTTTAAGTTCGCCAAAAAGGAACTGTGTTTAGATTAGTTTTAGAAGTGGCCGTGAAATACTTCGTGACAAATTAGCGCACATGTGTCTATCTGTGTGTATGTATATGTGTGTATGTGTTTGGAAGTAAGTTGATTTTACAGCACAATACGTTGCTGAATTACTTCCATTGTTTTTTTATTGTTTTCTTTGTGTATCCTGCAAAAGCCCACGTACTGGTGACAAAGGGGAAAGGTTGAGTTCCGCCTCATAAAACTGACACCGCTCCGTGAATAGCGCGGCGTAGAAGGGCGTGTCAGCAACCACCCCCAAGTCAAGTATACCAGAGAAAGCTTTGCAGTTCTGTGATAATGGGGAATCAGCCCACCAAACTCACTGCTGATGAGCAGTGGCTAAAAAAGAAATGTCCAGGCGCCGGACAAATCAGTGTTTGTAGATGGAGAAATCCTAAGAAAACAAAATGTCCCACTATACACTCACCCATATCAGGAAGAACATAATAATCCCTTATCAAGTGAAAAATTAGAGATCAAAGTAGAAGTTTCAAAAGGCCTGGATACAGACCCAACTGAATACATAAAAATACAAGAGGAATAAAGTGGAATAAACAAAAGGCTAAATTAAATTAGAGCTTATCTTTAATGTATTCAAACTAATAATAGGAAGGATAACAACCTGTAAATTGGTGAAACAAAGAAACAACGACCATGCCCAGAATGAATAGAATGAATTCACATGAAAATATATTAATAAAATAGAGAGATGCATAAGGTACATTAAGGCTGTGTCATTGTTCAGCCAAGGAAAGTGTGTGAAAAGGAAAATGAATAAATGTATATTAGTAGTATAGTGGAATACACTAATAAAATATTGTAATATACTATTGCTGTTATATAAAAAACAATAATAACATTAATAATGACATAATATTAATAATAAGAGGCACCTCAGTCAGTTATGATGTGAGGTGGATAATTGTTAAAAGTAGTCTGAATCAAGCTTAAGGTTTGCTCAAGTTCAGTACAATGATATATGAGATGAAGAAAATAAGGAAAATACCTAAACTAATCAGGTGCATAGAGACACTTGACCTGATTGAAAACCTGTCATCTTAGATGAGACATTGTTGAGATGAAGAGCAAACCTATACTAACAACTAATAAGCCAAACCCTGTATACAACAGCTAAAGCTACTAGATTGAGAAGGTGAATTAAATATGTGGACACTACCAAGCTAATGAGCAAGTTACACATTTTTTATTTATTTTGTTTAGAGCAGAAGCTGCATATTAAAGCTCACACATGCAGCTGTCTGTGAGCTCAGTTTTTTCCTCACACTTCTGCTTTCATTCTGGCAGCAGCTTTTTTTTCTTTTTGTGTCCTGACTCATGTGTGTAAAGCGTTCATGCCATCAGCAACTTGTTTTTTGTTTGTTTTTGTTTGTTTTGGTTTTGGTTTGAAAAACAAATTTGTGGTCATACTTGTGGATCACAGTGACACATAATGATTAGGCATATGATTTACTAATGTCTAGTTTTAGAGCTGTGAGCAATGGATCCATATAGAGATTAAAAGCCTGGTGCATACTGTATATGAAGCTGCTATAGAAAGAATGGAACCTTGTGGGAAAAGTTCACATAAAGAAGTTTTTTAAATCCTAACTTAGAAGTTTGAAATATGTAAGATGTGTGAGTTCTTTGAAAAAATAGAAATGACCTAAATGCCTTAAGTAAAAATGTAGTGTTGCATCTACAAAGAAAAAAGCAGGAGAAGCATTCAGTAACTTGAAACTAGCATTACAGATGAATATAGTTTAGCATTGCCTGACATTGTTTTAGGGCACACTCTGATCATCAGAGTACCCCACGCAGTGATTTCAATTTTAATCTAAGCCAATTTCTCTTACCCCACACATGCGAGACAACTCTCAAATGTTGGAATCTTATTGTCGCAATCACAGATTAGAATCGAGAAATGTTGTCAGTTGAACCCGAGCGCACTTTTGGCCTCACCCGAAGAAGGTCATCCACACTGCTGTATGAAAAAATTAGATGAGGAGACAAAGCCACGTGGTGACATTTACAGCACACCACAAGCTGGTTTCACTGACGTTTTTGTAGACGGCTCAGCTTCTAAAAATGGCCCAGGTTATGTGGTAACTACAACAGACAGAGTTGTAGAAGCGAAAGCGCTGACATCCTCACACTCACAGGCCAAGACATAAATATATACAGTGACAGTCCGTATGTTTTTTCAGCAGTACATCACTTTGCAAAAATTTGGCAGAACAGAGGAATGATTACATCTACTGGACACCCAGTACAACATGGAAATCTTCTGAAGACACTATTAGAAGTAATTATATTGCCAAAGCAGTTAGCATTATGTAAATGTGCTGCACATCAGAAAGATAAATCAGAAATAACTAAAGGCAATAACTTTGCAGATCAAGCAGCTAAGTTAGCCGCACAACAAACTGTAGACACATTAATGTCTGCATCCACCATGCAAATACCACTTGATGTACTTAAAAATGAACAAAAGGCAGCGCCAACCACAGAAAAGAAGAAATGGTTAAAGTGTGGAGCACAACTAGAAGATGATCTAATGACTTGTGAGGGAAAAAGTCCCTACACAGAACAGCAGCATTAGTGACCCATGGGGTGACCCATGTGTCATCAGGAGGGATCATTAACACACACTTCTATACTCTAAAATTGAAACTTCAGCAAAGGAATTTGTGAGGACATGCATGATCTGTTAAAAAACACAACTCATAAGGCAATCTGAGGACAAAAAGAGGACATTTCCCCACACCACCTCATCCATTTCACACCATTCACATGGACTTTATTGAATTAAGTGAAAGTCTCAAGGCTCAAAATACGCTCTAGTGATTACACACATATTCTCAAAATGGCCAGAGATTTATCCAGTGAAAAAAGCAGATACAATCTCAGTTGCAAAAAGTGAACCTTTAGAAAAATCCGTCAGAGAAACAACTCTGGCAGAATGGATGGCAAAACTACTAGAAAATAAGGATATTGTTTTGAACAATAAACTGCCGTACGACTCTTCTCCAGTCTCTTGCAGGTTGAAACCAGACGATTAGGTCCTAAAGGGGTGCTCCTGAGGAAAAATTAGAGTTTACCCCACTGGGAGGGCCCATACCAAGTGTTACTGACCACACCTACAACCTGTAAAATTGCAGAGAGACCATCTTGGATTCATCAGAGCCACTGCAAGAAAGTAGAGCTTGAAGCCCAGACCACTAGAGATTCACAAGTGTAAGGGGAATCTCCCCCGGTGTCAGTGGGTCCTGTGGTGAGGGAGGAGTGCTGATTGAGCTCAGCTCGCACTCTCATTCTCTCCAGCCACTGACCAACTTTAGGCTCAGTGATACATTTGGGTGTGACCAACCTCAAGCATGAAGTGTTCTCAGGTGGTAACTGGCGTCTCACTACTGGCAACAGCTCTGCTCATCACGCTACCCACCCTGGAAGACGGAAGAAAACAATACACGAGCCGAGAAAAGAGATGGACAATGCCTGATACAGATACGTGTTTAACAGGATCACAGAGAAAGACTGTTACGTCTGCTGCACATGCCGAGCACACCAACCCAACCATATATGGGAAACACCCTGGAATATGTGCACCAATTCTGATCTCCGATCACACCTTCAGAATGACTTGTGTAAGCTGCACATCAACATCATCATCTTCATCCAGGAAGAAACGCTCAACTTCAACAGTCAGACCACATGACTCAATCTGGGGAACCGACTTACCTGAAGAATTCAAACTCTGGACAACTGGACAAAAGGTACTCAACTCACTCTTCCCGTGGACAGGAGTTGGAAAACATGCTCTCAGAAGTGAGACACTGGACTATAGATTCGGCTTGTTCCACAATGCATCCTGCAAGGTCAACGAGGGACAAAACCGAGAAATAGACGCTCTCAGAATTGCTGTAATGCAACATCATGTAGCACTGGACATGATCCTGGCTGAGAAAGGAGGATTGTGCCTCTTATTCAACACCGCATGCTGCACCTACATACCAGATAATGTACATTCTTTAAACATGGCTTCAGATGCTATAGAGACTGTTGATCGGCGTTGGAGTTTCCCTGGTTTTATTTTGCTTTTCTTTACTTGTGTTATTCCTTGTTTAAAAGCTGTCATTTCACAGATGATAAGTTTATCACTCACAGCATACGCAGATGTACTGAAATCAATGAAGATCATGAAGACTTCTTTTCCTATTTGTTAGATGAAGATGAAGTGTAACTAATGATGTAGTAACTGAAAATGTGAAAGACAAGTCGTTACTTACTGATAACATGTACATTTCATTTCTCTGATAAACAGGAGGGAATGTTAAAAGAAAATTGTACATAATGTGATCAGCTACATGAAATGTGCTCTTTTTTGTATCACTAAGCAAACCACATGTCTACGTGACTTTTCACCTAATGACTCTTGTGATGATGAACTTATTCAGCTACTAACCGCTTCCTCTGTTCAGAGAACATTCAGATGTAGAAAAGGGAAAAACCCGCTACTCTGAGTGACATTGTTATCTTTGTACACACCCACACACACACACACAGAAAAGTATAAATAAAGCACGCAGACAGTGATGAGACGCAGGTCTTGCGTTCCATGACTGCCCCTCGCGAGTGAAAGACAACTGCAGTGTTTGTGTTTTCTAACTCAGGTGTCTTAGCTGAAGATCTGCGGGGTGATTTAAAGAAATCCCCTGTCACACCTTTTTCACGTAATTTAACCAAGTACAATAAACCATTTCTGACCATGTCAAATCAACACATTTGGCATTTGGTGGTGTAATCAGATTACGTTGGATCAACGCAGTATACTTGCATTGACTTGAAGTGATTTATTTAAGTATGTAGAGCGAAATTTGTTTTAATTCATTCTACACAAGTTAAAAACTTTAGGAAAACACAATGAAATCTTGTTGTTTGAACAACTACTTTGTTAATCAAGGCAATTACTGCTAGTCTTGCTTAATGAACCAATATGGGGTTTGATGATTTCACTCATTTCAATCTAATAATTTCAATTAGATTTGTTTTCATTTGTTACACATTTAGAAACCCACTACTTTACAATAAAAAAAAAGTCATAATCAGATTATGATAACATTAACTTTATTAACTGGATTTAGTGGACATTATAAAAGCTTACCATTTTTGTACACCTGCAAGCATTATGCCACTTCAAAAGGCAAAACATTAGAATAGTTATTTAAATAGGTAATGACATCTGAGTTATGTTGGAACCAAAGCTTCCACAACTAAAAACAGATGCAAAAATTGCTCTATAAACTAATGTCAACTGTATTTTAAAAAATTAAACTAAAAGAATACATATACATTTCATATACAAATACATTTCTCACTTGGCAAGTTAAAACATGTGACAAAATAGAATTACTATTGTGTGAATTTGGAAAAAAAAAAAAAAAGTATAGAAATAATTTGGGGCAATACAACAAAAAAAAATTCCATAGGAAAAAAAATTCAGCGATTTAAAAAAAAAAGGAAGCAAAACTAAAATAGAAAAAGAGGGCTTTACATCAAATTAAATAACAGTTGACAATTTTTTTCAAATTCAATTAATTACTTGAAATGAAAATCTACATTTTTTGGTGTATCTAATTGTAATAATTAGTTTATTGAGCGATTTTTATATTTCTGTATTTATTTTTTAATTTTGGTTGCAGTCCTCCACAGCTAGCAACATAGTTTTGCTGTGTTTTAAAACATACCAGCAAGCAAAATGGACGCATTAAAATAATAGAGTGAACTTAACAGGCTGCAGTGGTGTTAAACTGTACAGGCCCTTGATATATAAAAACAACATAGTAACAGTGCAGCTGAAAACAACAATTAACATTTCTTGGGGGAAACCCCTCAATGCAATTTCTGAAAAAATGTACCTATACTACAAACTCAAAATTAAAATGAAAAATAATTAACAGAACAGTACTTCTGTCAGTACTTCTGATCCATTTTGAGCTATCCATATAAGGACAAACAAAAATCATCTGCAGTGCTGTATTAAAGGTGAATTGCCCAACAGAGAGAATCCAAAAACTCAATAAAAATTTTTTTCTTTTTAAATGAAAGAAAAAAATATAATATAAACAACTCAAATATTAATATTATATATTGGAAATCACCATTGCACCAATGAACCATTCAAGACCTTCTATCAGTCATTTTCAAGTGCTCTCACCCCTTAAGCTTGTTTTTCAGAAACTGTGCCTTTGAAGAGAGCTTTTGTCCATCAAGATTTAGAAGTATCTTCTGGAGGACTTCAAAGATGCATTTAGGTTCTGGTGGGTTGGTCAGGTTCAAACAGTATATGAGTCCAAACAACAGAGCATATGCTTGTGCAATGTTACCCAAATCAGTGAGAGCCTCCACACCCACAATCAGGACACCAATGTCCTCTGGGCCATCTTCAGGTTCAGCACCCTTCTTCTGGATGATGTACACCCCAATCACAGTTTGCTCCATGCAGCTTTTTGCCTCGCTGTCCGTATCCTACGTGAAAAAATATAAGACAACAAAGTAAAATTTAAGAGATTGTTTAAACTAATGTTGTTTAAAAAACTGTTTCTATGCTGTTCATAAAATCTAAGTAGTCAAAGTAATGAATAGGAAATTACACACCACTAAAGTAGTTGTTAGTAATTACTCAAATACATAAATTATAAAACAGACATCTCATGTCAGTAGAATCTTAGTATTCCATAGAAAGTAAAGGAAAAACATAAAACAAAAGAGGTGGCATAATTGACCTCTCGCCTGTCCCTCCCCTGAAAGAGCCATTGTCCAATTACACATCATAGCAACCGTTACTGTGTCTGACAAACGTTGACTTCAAGCAAGATGGTGAAGCGGTGCGCCCACCGATACCCCGAGAGATTGTCTGGAGGAGTTGTGTTCTTTCCATTCACAAAGCCAAAAACAACATGAACAATGGATTAAACAGTGTGGATGGCCCCACTCCCAGGTAAATGTGCACGTGGCGCCGCGCTGGTTCACCTCCAACACGCGGCCCGATATCAAGTCCCGCAAAGCCCCGTCAGGAGCAGGGGCAACCGCCAAGGGGTGCTGGCAGGAGATGGAAGGCGGACGGGAGGGAGTGAGGGTTACCCAGGTCGGGGAGAGGCAGCCTCCTTAGCTGGAGTTCTGAGCCGTTGTGACGCGGTCAACCCGACCCGGCGCCCAGCCTACGGTGACGGCTACCGGTGCATCCCGTTCTGGCAATCTGGTGCGCTGGTCATGTTTAAACATTTGTTTGTCGGACGTAGCAAGAGTAACTTAGGGAGACGGGACTCGACAAAAGGGTAATTCAGCTGCTAAAATAAAAAAGGTATAGAAGTGTTAGTACTAAACAGCTCAAAGTTCACAAACATTTCTGTTTACAAATACTGATGACCATAGCTATGAGTAAAACAAGATGACTTGTTTTAATCCAAGTACAGATTCAAAAGCAATATTTGTTTTGATGTATGTTAAATGCATTGTATGTTTGTGTATCAAGCTTAACTACGGTATGCATACATTTTTTCCTTCCAATACCAAATTCCAGAAATTCTTCATTGCAACGCTTAATACTGTTTCGTATTCAAGACATCCTTTCCTCAATACCAGGTGTCTTGTTGCTAATCTCAAAATTTGCATTTGAGGCAACATCACAATTTGTATGAGAATTTTACAGTCAACATGCTGTTACAATGACTCACCAAGTACTCCTTTATTAACTTCTCATAGTCTTCGTTTAGGTAGATGCACAAGGACTTCAATATGCATGCTCGCCTGGTATGGATGTTGTCATGCTGGAGAGGAGGAGGAGATAATATGAGCCAAAACCAGGCTGTTTTTCTTAAAGCTAGGGTAATCAGTTAACTTGCATAATTATTCCTTAGGTTAGAACTTGGCATGGTGATGTACCATATGATAAGCAGAAACAAAATGGACAACTTCATCTCCAAATAAAAGTTATTTTGCTGCCTATGACAAAGTCTACTCCATTCTAATACAAACCTTGGAGAGGGCAAGCATGAGACCTCTTATTTTTTTTCCAGGTGTCCCTCCTTTGCCCTGAAAGATTTCCATCAAGCTTGGTGCGTATTGGTCAAGCTCGGCAAAAGAAGTAGATAGCAGAGGCTTCGTGGTGATTCACAGAAACTCCTTGTCGCTCTGCAATAGAGAACAAATACATTGATTAAAAACTCAACTGTATATTTCACTCACTTCACATCCAAGCTGACTAAAGATGACTAAAGCTGCTTTTAGAAGACCATGCAGGCATCAGTGCTGTCATTGATGACACTTCTGGGAAGCTTTTGGTCAATTATAAGAGCTCAGCTGTGGCTGCAATATGCTGCCATCAGATTCTTTTCACAAAAGATTAAGCCATGACGGGACAAAGAGGGGTCTAGGGGCGGTGCCCGGGCTGTGACGTGCAGGGTTGCGTATGCAGCGTCAGACGGTAGTCACCGGTAAACAGGTCTATAAACATTCAAGCACTAACCTGTAATAATTTCTAATACGACGCACTGAATTAAAATCACTTTAGGTTTAAAAACTTCAATAAATACAGCTATTAAGAAACTCTCACAGGAAAGCGATCCACATGTTTGTGATACTGCTGCACATATAATGTTTAACCATCGAGCATGTTTTAGAGATTTCTGCTGCTGCTCAAATCAACCCGCCGGTTACGAGCTGGAGAAAACGGGCAATGAGCTGTCTGTGGTGAGGAGCTGCAGTTAGGAAGGCGAGAGGCAGATGGACGCAACGCCCGCTTTAAAACACGACGGGTATGAGGAGAATCGTCCCTCTTTTCTTTCAGGACCACTCTAAATAATTCTCTGTTTTAGCACAACCCCTGCCTGATTGGTCATACAGTCATGCCTCTGTTGCATTCACTGAACCCAGGAAAAGTCATAGCACTCAATCAAACTGATCCCTTCTGGGTTAAAAAGAAAAACGTTTGTGGGTAGAGCTGAGAATGTCCTGGTCAGACCTCCCTCTATAACGCGAAGACTTCATTCACAAGTCCAGCATTGAAGCAAAATTGCGGTAATATTACTATGAAGCTTGCAGGCACAGAATGCAGCAATATCTTGTTTTGCCAAGGTGTAGTGGCACATTTAGAAGACACACCATTGCGGGAACATTACTCTGATATACCGCTACGCTGTGTCTTCTAAAAGAGGCTTAAAAAGCGAATGCACAAATGTCTCTTCAAAATAGACCTGTAAAAAAGCAGACCAGAGTACCTGTATAACAGCAGAGGTTTTGGTTTAAGTGTTAACAGAATGCCATCTGACGTTGTATTTACAACATTTTATGACGAGGTAGGATCTGGATGATTCTTATGTCCTGATACATAAAACCTAAGAAATTAAACGGTACTTACTTTTTCACATTACTATTTTCAGGGATACAGGAACAAACAACAGATAGTACATTTAGTTTTGGACTACAAAACATAAATTACATGCAAGATCCAAATGCATTTTAACCACACTTGCCCCTCTCTCAGTGAACAGAGCTGGCCATCTGCTTTTGAAGTCTGCAACCATCGGCTGACCCTGAAGAACTTCTTGCCTTCTGTATGAGAAAGTCTTCTCCATTTTCGCACTCACAACAGAGTCATTATTTCTTTTAGTCAACTCAGAAAGAATTGCAACTCTCTCCTGTTCCAGACTTTCTGATGTCTCTCCTTTTGGATGCTGTGGACAGTAGTTAACTTCAGCTCTTTTGGGTTTCTTCACATTGAAGGCTGCCTGACGGTTGTCACCAGACTTGTTTTTGATGGAGTTTATGGTCACCTTAGTACATCCAAATCCTCTCAGTTTGGTGCGGAGGTTAGCCATTTTATATTTTAGGCTAATCTTCCACCCATAACAGCCATTGAAAGACCCCTGCTCTCTAAGGCAAGGATGCTTTATAACAAGAGCTTCTGCATCATCAGTCAGATCATTGTCTGTTGGGTAGGCTTCGAATTTGTATATTTCTTCAGCCAGTTGTTCCAGAATTTGGGATTTCAGTTTTGGTGAAGGGTTCAATAGAGTTCCCCCATTGGCGCAGGCAGTATTGGCCTTCTCAAGCTCAAATTCAGCATCACAGCTAAATTGTGGTACAGTGAAGACACTTGGCCAAACCCAGTGCCTTGAGGATGGTGAAGAACCTGAAGATGAAATAGGCTCTGTATCATCTGTGTCACCAGAGGAGATGGATACAGACTCTGTTGCTTGGCTTTGAGAAGTTCTTGCATCTTCTTCCTGTGGGCTTTGCAAAAATATCACCTTAAGGGTGCCTTTGTCCTTTACTTTTGAGATGTCTGGCATATTCATGAACTCATTTCCAAAGTCCTCATCTTGATATTGAAGTCGAATATCTTGCTGCAATCCAAAACTTGTCTTTACTGTGTGCCACAAATCTTCAATTGACACCGGTGTCCCTGCAGGAAGAATCAACTTCCTGGCATCATCTTCACCCAGGATTATCCGCAGTCTTAGGGGTGACGTCATTTTGAAGATCTGAAAAATGTCAGCAATTCTTTTAGAAAAAGACACCGTTTGGCATATCAACAAGCAACAATTAGGGACCCTTGTGCACTTCTGTGCAACTTTAAAAATACAAGTTTTTTTGTTGTGAAAACAAAGCAGAAATACATTAAAAGTTAAAACACAATTTCTCTTATCTGTTTAGACTAGAATGTAAAAAGAGCTTTCTGAGGCTACATCGACCCAGAGACATAAGAAGCAGTAGAATGAATACTTTAATTCTATGTAAAAAAAAAACACAGCAAAAGAAGTTATGATGATGCTGCTGCAATACAGTAGAGGATGACAGACGCTGGCAGGTAATTACTAATATATTAAAAAATTCATTGTACTTCAAAAGCAGATTTTTGGACACAACAGGAATATCATCATCATCCATCCATCCATCCATCCATCCATCCACTATATATTCTGATTATCCTTAATATCATCATCCTGCAGTGGCCTGACACCTGTTTTAAGTCTGGTGAAAAGGTGAGGCAAGGGCACAAATCATTTGGTAAAATTTGGGTGGCTCAAACAAAGTTGTTGGGAAGGAATTATTTGCTGGAGACTATCTTGTGTTTATGAAAATGTTAAGAGTGAAAACAATATGGTGCATTTGCTCTGTTACAGCATTTTAGAAATGCTGTAATACTTTAATTAACCAAATCATAACAGGTTTCACTCAGAAAATGTATTGTAATCTTTAGTTTTTTGTTTGATTTGTTGTGTTTTGAAATAAATATCTTAGTGTTTTCTAATGCATACATACACAACTCATTTTAAAATAGTTTTATTTTCAACAGTTAACAGACCAAATCAAAAGCATGACAGTTTGACAAATGCTATACAGTAAGAAAATTAATAAAAATACTTACAAGTATTAATTTTGTTTTCCAAGAAAAGTCACAGATCTCTTTAGAGTAACCAGACGCAGTCCTCCAACAGAGCAGGCAGCTAGGGGATATTCATCAACCAGTTCCTCATGTGCAATGACAGCCACCTCCCTCACATGTGACGTGCTCAGTTCAAAAGCCTTAAAGTGCTCCCTATACCAAGCAGATATCTTTCTCACAAAAAAAATGCAACTTCCCTTCCAAATCACAGAGCTGCAAAATTTCAGCAAACTCAGACCAAATGACTCTCCATGGATAACAATCATTCCTTTGCTGTAGTTCATACCATTGTATGACACATTCTTTGCAATGTGAACATGAGTTTCATCTGGAAGCCATTGGTTAAAAGCAGCTGCAATGCCACTTTGGAGCACATCAATAGGCACTGATGAAACATTAGTTACCACCAACTGTTTTTTCTCATCAGAGATGTGCAAATGGTGAGCAATGACAAGCTGGTGTTTCCTGGCAAGTGCGAGAGGTATGTTTTTAAAACAGTTGGTGTGGCGAGCAACCTGTTTTAAAAAACTATGCTTCGCCTCAAACCTCATTGTCCACTTATAAACGAGAGGTCCAAAGAGACATATCATGACAGGATAGTGCTCTACAAAATGGTGTTTAGGGAGAATACGGCTGTTTGGAAAAAGTTCTTTGTGTCTCTGCTGATGCTCTCTGATTTTGAACGCAAGATATGATATTGACTCATCACAGTGGATATGGGCAACAACAACTTCCACTATATCCTTGAGATCCAAAAGAACATGCCAGGCCTGTTCATCTTCTGGAACAAGGGGACCAATAATCGCCCAATTTTCGTGTGCATTTCCCCCTATATGTTTTTTCCTTGAGTAGGTATGTGGTATGACGTGAGGACGATTTGTCTATCTCCCCATTTGTACTCAAAACTTTGGATTGAACTGTTAAGTTTTTCTAAGGTGAAATACATTTTGGAGATCAAAACAACCAAGCATTCTGCTAGTTCTACAGGTATAATGCCCACTATATCCAGGGGAAAGCCTGCAATAACATCAAAATGAGAGAGACTTTCAGTCAAAACACAGTCATGTTTAACCCAACAACACAGGTTTGAGGTTTCCAATGCAGATTGTAAGTGAGCCTGATGGAATCACGTGTTCTACACTCAAAAACGTCTGCAGTCAAAAACTGAATTTCATTTTTCTTAGCGACACAGAATCTACATATGTGTTCCCCAGAAAAATTTTCAACAAAACCTGCAAGCCCGTGAGCAGCTAGGTTATCAGCTATTACGCAATTTACAGTGCCTTTAACAAACTCATTTAATTGAGCAATAAACACACCGTGTTGTTCCAAGATCACAAGATCTTTTAACAGGGGTTCCAACACCTTTGTGCTAATCGGTACCGTCTAATACCTTATTTTCACTGTATTTGCTCCGCTCCCGCTGTCTAATTTCCAATGGAGACTTGCATTGGAAAAATGACAACTTACACATTTGGAGTTAAAAACATTATTAAACAATTAACACACAGAATAACTTAGTTTGTCTAAGATATTTTCACTTATTCATTACTTACCTGTATTGTGGAAGATTCCGCAGGGAAACGGCAGTTCACTGATCACATGTAACTTGGTCCTTATTCCCGCCTCTTCACTTCTGGGAAGTATTAAACCCGATCCTTTTTTCCCCATGACAAAACAGAGAAAACCGACTCATAGTGTGTTAAAACAGTTATATTTCTTTTTATTCAATCATCTTCCAGAGAGAGAGAACCCTGCACAGCTCAAACGCCAGTTGCAAGAGCTCTCTAACATTAGAATCATCAGCTGTGTCTTATATGGTGTTATTTCGGTACTTCACACGTCACACAGGCTTGAACATTGCTTATATGGAAAGTTCCTCTTTTTTGTGTCTATATCTATTAATATGCCTGTGCACTAAAACTTCCTGTTTTTCAGTCTGGCTGAGCACTTATTTGTGAGTCAAAAGTGGCCTTGCTCTACAAGCCTTCATTATTAAAGTACATAAAACAATATAATGAGCAGATACACATTAAAAAAATATTTTTTTTATTCCTAACAGAAGTTGAAAACTGATGCCTAGTGCGCATGCTCAGAGTTGTTGATTTAAAGTAATTACATTTCATTGAAGGGAAGAATGCAAATCTAGTTCATTAAACGTTTTGTTATTTTATGTTAAACCAACAAGTGATAATGATTTAAAAACATAAACTCAATGTTCATGTTAAATAGACAAATTTCTATTGAATTAATCAAACAAATGCCTTAGTTGACGTTTTTGAGTGTAGGAACAGCTACTTGTAACTGGGCTTGCTGCCAGTCAGGTGTGTATGACATATGTATTTCTTACACAGGGGTACACTGCCAAAACGACCTAGACTGGCATTCCAGTACCTGCAGGTGTGTCATGCTTACCAGAAAACAAGTTGAAAACAGGATAAAAATACTAACAAATTAGAAAGTAACATTCTTCAATGGACCCTGCATCTTTCCTTTTCCTTCTCTAATTATTATTTTCAAAGGCAATTGCTGCTCTAAAAATGATATTTGATCAACTAGAAATGTAAACATTGTAACGTGTTATTTTTTTTAATTGGACATTGAGATGTGAAGATGATGTGCTGGTGAAATGACTTGAAAAATGAGTCATAATTATTCTTTCTTATTCCAGTGTTCAGTACTTGACAGTTTAACACAATTTTGTGAAAGTTAATGCTTAGTATATCATGCAGTATGTCGTGATTCATTAAGTTTGATGGGTACAGAGCAAACTGTAAAGTATGGTCTCCAACTGTGAGGCAGGCCCAGCTGTTTGGAGGTGGACAACCAGGTAAAAAATAAGAAGTGAGTGATTTAAATTTATTAAGCACTTTTCTCACACACACACACACACATACACAGACACACACACACACACAAACACACAGACAAAACATTTGTTTCTCTCTTCTAAGTTCCTGTTAGTAAATGATTTATTAATTAATCAACATACTCATTTATTCAAAGACGGAATTTTAATTTGTTTGAAGGTCTGACTCTCAGTACACCATGACTGTAAATTTCAAAAGTTCAAGATCAATGTTAAGTTTGACAGTATGTCAAAATGAAAAAAAACAATAGTAAATTCAGACATTTGAGGTTGTGCTCAAAAGAATGATACCAAACAAGGCAATGTAAACATTTTTTAAAGGTGAAATATAGAGGTAAAATAAAAAAGTCAAAAACGGCCAATTACACCATGGACCCCAGAGGGTTAAAAGACCTCAGCCGCCTCAGAAAATAGAGATAAATCTGGCCTGTCCTGTAGAGGGCATTGGTGTTTTTAACCCAGTCCAGTTTATTGTCTATGTGTACTCTGAGGTATTTATAGTCCTCCACGATGTCCACATCCACCCCCTGGTTTGAAACAGGGGTCACAGGTCCTCCTAAAGTCCACAATCAATTCTTTGGTCTTTGTCACGTTGAGCTGCAGATGATTCTGCTCACACCATGTGACAGATGACCACAGCCTAGTACCTTGTCTAATCACCCTCACTGATGCATTCAACCACCATAGAGTCAAAGAACTTCTAAAGATGGAGGTCTCTGTGCTTTGGCTGAAGTCTGTGGTGTAGAGGGTGAAGAGGAAGGTGGAGAGGATGGTCCCTTGTGGTGCCACTGTGTTGCTGATCACCTTGTCACACACACAGTGTTGAATACGCATATATTCTTCATGTCAGGTAATCAACAATCCAGGACACATGACAGGCATCCTCCTGCAGTCCTTACAGCTTATTACCCACATTGTAAAATCTAATATTGTATTTAATTAAAAATATTAAGTAGGCTGAGGTCAATTTTTATCAATTTGTTATTAGAATTCAATTTAAATAAGTTACCAGTACTTTTTATGCAAAACCACTGATCAACTCAATTTATTTGAGTTGTCTTAACTTAGAAAAATTAAGTAAGCCACAATAAACTTGCAATAAACTTGTAATACATCGGAGACCAAGTACTGTTCCAATTCAAAGTACACATGAAGCCGAGAACGCGAAAAATTCCGGGATGGGTTTTTGCTCCTCCCGTTTTATCGAGCATGTATCGCTGGTGACTTGTGTGGACTTCGAGGGACTTGGTACAGCTAAATATCCCAGAATGCAATTCGTCCAAAACTCAAACACGGCAATGGCGGAGGAGCGCAGCTAAAAAACTTTTAAATATTACTATTTCTGAGTCACAAAATAAACTTTAAAGATATTTTCAGGAAAAAAAGATATTTTCACTGTTTAATCGAACAGTGAAATTTGTTTTGTGCCCAAATCAAATTTGCAGATCATTAGAATGAAAGTTATTGGCCATGTTTGCATAGCCCTTTTTAAAATGATGCTTTCATGACATTATTGTATGTTGCATGGTGGTCAGGGCTATGCAGACTGACAAGTGGGACATTGAATGTCACCTCTCCGGTGGGGAGGGAGCCTGAGATCGTCTAAATTGGAGTCTGTTCTATACCAAATGCAGAAAAAATGTTTTAAGAAAGCAATTAAGTTCATGTTCCAAAAAATATGATTGTTTGCTTGCAGGACACCAGGAGAGATGAGTCCTCCGTCACAGATGGTGTGGTCAGTGAAGATGGTCGCCTGCAGGTTCAAGCTCATTGCATCTCCAACCCACATCCACTGCCACTGTACTTAAGGGAAGTTAAAGACTTTCTTCTGCACCTACATTTGGATCACCTCAATCCATGACAGTCATTCAGGCAGTAATGCCTGGACTGGAAACAAGCCATCCTTAAAATAATACAACATTCCAGCTCCTGTGTTGGAATGGAAAACAAATGTGTTGTTTAAATTAGAGACTGCACTTGTGACAGAACAATAAATATTTTATTTTGATTATATAAGTAATGTAAGTACAAAACAAACTTGTGGTAGGCCTAAACTTATTTTCAGAATAATTAAATCTGAGACTTTGTTTCATTGTAAGATTATAACAGTGATGGCAATATAATTGTTTGTTGTTCAGCAGAACAGTGTCCAGTATGTTGGCTGTTATACTTTGTTGCATTTGAAAATAGAAGTTGGGCTGATTTTAACATCATTACAAAAAGTGTTGTTAATTATTTTTAATCATATTCAGGTTACCACAAATTGTTTTTTTTATTTAGTTGAACTTGAAATGTTTGTCAGTAGGTAAACAATTAGTATTGTACAGTCAGAAATAGTTAAGTTATTAGTAGTCAAGTTATTCTTAATACTGCATACTTGCAATGAATAAGTTGTCCTAACAGTCATCTTAGGTAAGCTTTACTCAATTTTTTTGAGGCAACGAGTTTGCATAGATTTTTTGAGTTCTGGGAACGAATGAGTCTGTACAGTGTACTCAAAATGGGTAAGTTGCCCTAGCTTAATCATCTTAAGCAAAACTTTACTCAAATTTTTTGAGGCAACGAGTTTGCATAGTTTTTTTGAGTTCTATGAACTAATTAGATTTTACAGTAGGAGGGTCAGTCTGATGGTATTTATTACACTGGAAAAGTTGAAAAACATGACCCTCACAATGCTTTCCGGCTGGTCCAGATGGGCGTAGACACACTTGAGCAGTTAAATGATGGTGTCCTCACCTCCAAGACAGGGCCGGTAGGCAGACCGAAGGGGATCCTGATGTAAACCTGAGAATAGGTCGGAGATAGTCAAGGATGAGTCTGTCCAGGGTCTTCATGATGTGGAAAGTCATTGCCAGAGGTCTGTAATCCTGGACGCTACTGACACGTGGCATCTTTGGCAGGGGAATGAGGCATGAGGTCTTTCACAGCACTGGGATCCTCTGCAGACTCTGACTCAACCATGAACAGTTTAAGAAAGACTCCACAAAGCTGGAGGGCACAGGCCTTAAGGAGAGAGGGACTTGTGCAGTTTGGTCCAGGAGACTTGCCTGAGTGGAGTCTTCTCATTTGTCTCTGGACCTGGTCATGAGTGAAAGTGACAGGTGGGGAGGGGTGTCAGGACTTTCACATGTCTTCATGCCACTCCACACCTCTCTCATGCTGTTCTGCTGGAGTTTCCACTCCAGCTTTCTACTCTAAGCCTCATTGATCTTGCCCTTCAGTAACACCTCAACCATTCTCGCCACCTCTCTATTGCCCACTCTGAAGGCCCTCTTCTTGTCACTGAAGAGGGATTTGATTTCCTTAGTCACTTACCTACACCTTTTTATTTGGGTAACAATGGACAGTCCGTGCTGGGACAATGGATATGTGGACGCAGAAGCTGCAGAGAGGTGTTTAAGACTGCAACTCTGCATCCTGATCTCAACTCTGTATAGTCAGGTTTTGGGTGGTTTAATAAATTTGTCCAGATTTCTAGAAATGAGAGCTGCTCCATCCAAAGTGTGATAGATGCCATCTCTCCTAACAAGACCAAGTTTTCTGCAGAAAGTTTTAGAATTATTTATAAAGCCCAGATCAGACAGCCAGCAATTTAATGCAGCTAAACATGTCACTCCTGGTCCAGTTTGGGAGGAGACCAAATATAGTTCCAACGTTACACTAAGAATTCACTTAATTTACTAAAACATAATCACGTGCTGCTGTCAAGGCGAACTCCAAAAACCTTCCTGTCTATTTCCAGTTTGGATAGCTCTGTGCTGTCACGTAGGATTGCATGATAAGAGCAGCAGGGCATTAGTTGGGTCCAGCTGGATGAGTGGTGTCTTGTTTTTGAATTGCCTGGCCTTCTATAGTATCAGTGTAATTGTATGCGTCATTTCCACAAAAGAAATTTAATTTTGACATAACTGTGAAACAAAACTAAAGAAAAAACTGAAGGTTGCTGCCACAGTGACAAAAGTATAATAAGGTATTTTATGTATTTATTTTGACTTGACTGTATCTACAAATATATTTGTGACAAGCAAACATTTTTTCTTTCTGGAAAAGTCTTTGTGAGTATCTAACTTGTTTTATTCACTAGTTTCACTAATTTCACTGGTTAACGTAACAATGTAAGCAGCAACTATCTGTCTGTCTTTTTCTCTTTTTCTTATTTCTCTTCCACTGGATTTGCTCACATACTGTTTTCCTTCTCACTTTGTCTGCTTCCTTTCAGACAGTCAGGGCTTTTGGTCCTATTTCCTCTCATAAGAAAGAACTATTAAGAAAAGACATTGGCTTATGAATAAACAAATAGATGGCAGGAGAAAAAAAGGATGGGGGGAAAAAAAGCACAAGCGATGGGTCAGAAGCATAATAATTGTGTGATTCATCCTCAGTGAACCTCCACAGTCATAGCATAATTACACATGAAAAGCTAAATTTATCGTAGCGTGCTGAGCCTCCTCATTAATTTAAAGCTGAGACAGCCATAGTGAACGCCTTTTCTAATCCACCCACTGTTTTTTTGTTGTTTTTTCTTACTCTTTCCCCTCCTCTGCCATCCTCTATCTCCTCCCATTATGGAGCATTAAAATGTATATTACCCTCAGAGCTCCATTATCATAAACCACAGACTCCCTGTGGGGTGGGGTGGCTAGAAGAAGACCATGAGAGAAAGAGAAACAGTGAGTTAGGCTCATTATGGACAAGAAAGGCTCTCATTAACACAGCACTATCTTGGCCCCATGTCCTGCATGATAGCCACCTATTTGTTGCCTAATACCTAATAACCGCTGCAAACTTGGGAGATCCATCTCCTATACTGAGAAGTAGCACGCCTTTCCCACTCAGAAAGCTGATTGTGTGGCATCATTAACAATCACACCAACATGCACTAATTGACCGCTGTGTGCTTTTTCTCTCCCTTCCCCCTTTGTGCCTACTCCTTTTGAATACATATTCACCCACTAAGACACAAACTTTTCTGTAGTTTGATTTGTTTATATCTTCTATTTGTTTTTCCTTGCTTCCTTAAACTGTAAATCACAGAAGCAGTGTAGCATGGGGAGCTAATAACCCACCTTGTACATCTGCCTTTATAAATTATGCAGCAAGCCACACTGCAGCTTGTTGTCTGGCAGGACCCACTGGTAAAAGCTGGAAAGATCATTATCAGTTCAGCTCAAACATGGGTCATAGAGAAGGAAGAGTGGAAACTGTCAAAAGAGCAACTGTTTGAATTTTACTTCTTTGCATTAGTCATCATTTCATTTGAATGAGTTTTGGTTTTATGGGTGGAAAGAAAGAAACATGTTGTTCACACAAGCTACAACAAAGCAATACTGGTATATTTTTGTCTTTTTTTCCATGTTCTGTAGCAGTAGTAGACTCTGACATAAAAAGCAGACAGAAAAAGAAAGTACAAATATTAATAGGAGTTACAATGATAAGTTAGCCTCCTAACAAAGTCACCTGTTTAGGATTATGTATTAAATTTAGCTTCTTATATGGATACTGCTCCATTCTGCTGGTTCCACAGAAGAGGGGCCTGAAAACTGAAGGCTCTCCCTCTCATTCTACTTTTAAATACTCTAGGAAAATCAAGTAAGCCTGCAATGTGAGAGCGAAGTGCTCTAATAGGGTGATATGGTACTACAAGGTCATTAAGATAAGATGGGGTCTGATTATTTAAGACCTTGTATGTGAGGAGCAGGATTTTGAATTCAATTCTGGATTTAACAGGAAGCCAATGAAGGGAAGCCAAAACAGGAGAAATCTGCTCTCTCTTTCTAGTCCCTGTCAGGACTCTTGCTGCAGCATTTTGGATCAGCTGAAGGCTTTTCAGGGAGTTTTTAGGACATCCTGATAATAATGAATTACAGTAGTCCAGCCTGGAAGTAATAAATGCATGAACTAGTTTTTCAGCGTCACTCTGAGACAGGATATTTCTAATTTTAGAGATGTTGCACAAATGGAAGAAAGCAGTCTTACATATTTGTTTAATATGTGCGTTGAAGGACATGTCCTGGTCAAAAATGACTCCAAGGTTCCTCACAGCATTACTGGAGGCCAAGGTAATGCCATCCAGAGTAAGAATCTGCTTAGATACCATATTTCTAAGATTTTCAGGGCCGAGTACAATAACCTCAGTTTGATCTGAATTAAGAAGCAGAAAGTTAGCGGCCATCCAGGTCTTTATGTCTCTAAGACATTCCTGCAGTTTAACTAATTGGTGTGTGTTACCTGGCTTCATGGACAGATAGAGCTGTGTGTCATCTGCATAGCAGTGAAAATGTATGCTATGTCTTCTAATGATGCTGCCTAAGGGAAGCATGTATAATGTAAATAGAATTGGTCCTAGCACTGAACCCTGTGGAACACCATAAGTGACCTCAGTGTATGAAGAGGACTCTCCATTTACATGTACAAATTGGAGTCTATTAGATAGATATGATACAAACCACTGCAGTGCAGTACCTGTAATACCTACAGCATGTTCTAATCGCTTTAATAGGATATTATGATCAACAGTATCGAACGCTGCACTGAGGTCTAGCAGGACAAGCACAGAGATGAGTCCACTGTCAGAGGCCATAAGAAGATCATTTGTAACCTTCACTAAAGCTGTTTCTGTGCTGTGATGAGCTCTGAAACCTGACTGAAACTCTTCAAATAAGCCATTCCTCTGCAGATGATCTGTTAGCTGTTTGACAACTACTCTTTCAAGGATGTTTGATATGAAAGGAAGGTTGGAGATTGGCCTATAATTAGCTAAGACTGCTGGGTCTAGAGATGCTTTTTGAGTAAAGGTTTAACTACAGCCAGCTTGAAGGCCTGTGGTACATAGCCGATTATTAGAGATAGGTTGATCATATTTAAGGTTGAAGCATTAATTAATGGTAGGAATTAATTAAAGATCAAAAATAAAATATTGTACCTTGTAGAGGCTAAGCCTACACTTGAAGCCACTGAGGCATTCATTGACGGGGGTGACGCCTTTCACAAATCATAGTGATTATTTATAATACATTATAAAACATAACATTATGAAATGTGTAATATTATTAGCCTAGAAATAAAAACATTTTAAGAGTTGTGTTGGTAAGACATTTATTTTCTGATCTTGGCTTATGACCACGAAATCATCCTGGTTATCAATCGTGGATCATTTTGTTCTGATGGCAGTTTTCTGTTGTCACATCACATTTGATACCAAAGTCTGTACTATTTGATGGTTCTCAAAGTCGTTAGTGTTTCATATTAGCCTTATAGTTACATATTTTGGTCATTTATGTAAAATATGTTTAGTTATTCATACATAACAATATAACATTTCATATATTTCTATAAGCTCTGATACTTGTGTTTCTGATATGTATAAATTTATATATGTATGAACCTAATATGGTTGATGAACATGTCGACAGCTTTGCTTTTAAATGGAATGATTTGTGTATCTGGGTCTGGAGAGTTCTGAAATTATATGGATGTTATTTAAGATGAATGTTCTGATCCCAGTATTCCTCTGCTTTGGCATTGGGATAATTGAGGCAGATCACAAGAATGTGGTAATGCAATTAGACCAACATGTTGACATTTAATGTCAATTTAACTCCAAGAATAATCAAAACGGTCTGATGAAATTTAATTTTAATGTATAAATTTCTGTGCATGTAAAATAATCCATTATTTTTAAAAAACGTGAATGTTCTATTTCTTGCTATATTATTATATTATATGAAGGGTTACTGTGTTGCGTTATATTTCACGTCTTCACACAAGAACCATAGTGCAAAGGAAAATAGCAGGGTACAGCTAGACACTAACTGAGCCTTCAGCCAGTTAGCTTCACTATAAAACTGCCACCTCTTTGTTATAAGATGCAGTTCTCTCTATCTCTGGTCTCCCACAGTGTTGGACAGTCTGTCTGCCCTGAAGTCTTTATTAGTGCTGCCGGCTTGCCAAGCAGCAGCAGGGGTAAACAGAATCCTGCACTGCTCCTCTTCTTTTCTCCCCACCATCTGAAATCCTCTTTTCTGAAAACTCCTCCATCTTCCTCGACCTGCCCTCAGTTCACCAGTTCCGTCTGCTGTCCATCATTTGTTCTGCCCTCCATGCATTTCTATTGACTACCTGCAGGTACATGCTCAGCAGGAAAACATGTTGCTCTCACCTCTTCAGACACCAGAAACACCTGTGGGTCTGTGTGTGCCATTGGGTCGCTACAGTGCCTCGCAGCAGGGCCTCCTGGATAAAACACTTGTGTGTGGTTCATGTGCATCACACTGTGAGATACAGACAGAAACATGGCTACTCTCACCCTATCTTTGAGCTCCATCCACTGACAATAATCATCTCTTGGAGCCCCTGATATATCAATAATATGACTGGTTTATGAATACCTTTTTTGGGGGGGGTTAGAAATAAAAAACTTTAAAAAAAAATGTTTGGCCTTAAATGTTGGCATATGATGCATACCTAATACATATACTTTTTACTGTAGAGTTAATCTGAATGTGCATTTTTGTTTGCATGTGTGTGTCTGTGTAGCTGTGTGTGTGTGTGTGTGTGTGTGTGTGCATATTTGTAAATGCTATTAATAAATGAAAAAAGAAAACAGATCATGCTCCTCCATTTGGTGTGAGGAATGTAAAGAAGCTTTACAGTTTCAATTTTCTTCAGCTAAATGAGGAGAAGACTGAAGTCCTTGTTTGTGCTCCTAAAAAATTTGTACCTAGTGTTATGGCAAACGTGGGTCCACTTGCTACATTTGCCAAAGCTTCTATCAGGAACCTTGGTGTAACTATTGACTCAGCTCTCACTTTGGACGCTCATGTTAAATCTCTGGTCCGCTCCTGTTTTTATCACTTGAGAAACATTGCTAAGCTGAGTCCCATTGTATCGCGCTCCAAATTAGAAATTGTCATTCATGCATTTGTTTCATCTCGTCTGGATTATTGTAATTCTTTGTTTACTTGTTTATGTAAAGCCTCAGCATCTGCAAGTTGCTCAGAACGCTGCTGCAAAGCTTCTGAGCAAGTCCTCCAAGTACTCCCATGCCACACCCCTGCTGATCCAGCTGCACTGGCTCCCTATTTAACTCAGAATCCACTTTAAGGTTTTGACCTTGACTTTCAGGGCTCTGCATGGACAATCACCAACCTATATCAGTGAACTTTTACATCCATACATTCCCAGCAGGTCCCTGAGGTCATGTAACCAGGGCTTGCTGGTTGTCCATCACACGAGGCTGAAAACAAAAGGCAACAGAGCTTTTGTAACTGTGGAACTCTCTCCCTTTGAGCCTGAGATCATCATCATCATCATCATCATTTATTTATATAGCACTTTAAAAACACACCTGGTAGACCAAAGTGCTGTACAATACTAATATGCACGTAGTAATAAAGATAAAAATAAAAAATAAAATAAAATAAAAATAAAATCAGTTACCCACAGAGTTAAAAGCCAAGGAATAAAAATAGGTTTTTAGTAAAGACTTAAAAACTGGCACTGATGTAGCCTGTCTAATATGGAGAGGAAGGTTATTCCAAAGCTTTGGCGCTGCAATAGAGAACGCTCGGTCTCCTCTAAGTTTCAGCCGTGACTTTGGGACAGAAAGCAGCAACTGCTCAGCTGACCGAAGGGAACGAGTGGGGACGTGGGGCTTCAACAAGTCAGACAAATAAACAGGTGCCAGACCATTTAGAGATTTAAAAACCAATAAAAGGACTTTAAAACGGATCCTAAATTCAATTGGAAGCCAGTGTAGAGAGGCCAATATCGGAGTGATGTGATCAAATTTTCTTCTGCCAGTTAAAAATCGTGCCGCAGCATTTTGCACTAATTGCAAGCGTGACAAAGTGCCCTGCCCAACCCCTATTAAAAGAGAATTACAATAATCTAAACGTGAGGTAATAAAGGCATGAATAACACTTTCCAAGTCACGCTTGGAAAGAAAGGGCTTAACCTTTGATAAATGTCTGAGGTGATAAAATGCTGATTTTACCACCCCGTTTACATGGTCATTAAAGGTAAGTGCAGAATCAATTTTAACTCCAAGATTTGTGATCGAACTCTTTAGTTGGGAAGTTAAAGCTGCAAGATCAGAGAAGAACGATTTGGGCCAAATATAATTGCTTCAGTCTTCCGATCATTAAAATTTAAAAAGTTTTTTGCCATCCATGCTTTGACATCAGTAAGGCAGTCAAGCAGAGGTCGAGTTGGGAGACTATCAGAAAGAGTAAAGGGTAAGTAGAGCTGGCAGTCATCTGCGTATAGATGGAATGGCACTCCATGTTTCCGGAAAATCGTGCCAAGAGGCAAAAGGTACAGTGAAAACAATAACAGCCCAAGAATAGATCCCTGTGGCACACCCCAAAGCAGAGGGGCCACAGAGGATGAAGCCGACCCCAACTTAACACAAAAGGTCCTATTTAAGAGATAGGACTTTAACCACAAAAGTGCCAAACCAGAAATTCCCACACAGTGCTGTAAGCGGGAGATCAACAAATCGTGATCCACTGTGTCAAATGCAGCGGTCATGTCCAACAAGACCAGCACTGCATATTTACCATGGTCAGTGGCTATCAGGATGTCATTCATAACTTTTACGAGGGCTGTCTCCGTACTGTGGAATGGTTTAAAGCCGGACTGAAAGATTTCTGACAATTTAGAGTCATTCAAGTAGTCCATCAACTGAGTGTAAACAATCCTTTCCAGAATCTTACTAAGAAAGGGAAGCTTAGAGATGGGTCTAAAATTTGATATGACTGAACTGTCTAAGCCCGGTTTCTTAAGTAAAGGATGTATGACTGCATGCTTAAATTCCCTAGGTACTTGACCAGACAAAAGACTAGTATTAATAATGTTCAGAATGTGTGGTCCAATGATAGGAAATACCTTTTTGAGAAAGCAGGGAGGAACAACGTCATTTGGAGAGTCACACGGTTTAGCTTTCAACACAAGTTTCTCTAAATCAGATAAAACAATTGGTAGAAAAAGAGAAAACAGACTTGAGCAAGAACCATGCATGGCTGGGTCAGCAATAGGTAGAGTCGGAGGTCTCAAACTAGCAATCTTGTCCACAAAATAATTAAGAAACTTATTGCACATAACCGCAGAAGGGTGCAAAAGAATATAGCCTTCCGGATTAATTACAGAATTTATAGTGTTGTATAGAACACGAGGATTATGCGAGCTGGCAGCAATAAGTTGAGAAAAATAGGAGTGCTTGGCAGCCTTTACTGCTCTCTGATAGACTTTCCAGCTAGTCTTAAGAGCTTCCATAGAGACACACAGCCTATCTTTTTTCCACCGTCTTTCACATCTTCTACATTCTTTTCTAGTGGCTCTGGTAAAATCAGTTAGCCAAGGACTAGCCTTTGGCTTGCATTGTCTGAATATAAAAGGAGCGACAGCGTCGAGGACAGATTTACAAGCAGAATCCAAATACGAAACTAATCCATCTGAGGTGGACAACTCAGGAGGATAAGAAATAAATTGGTCAAACAATATGGAAAACCGCTCGGCGGTATCTGAGCCAAAAGCACGATAACATCGAGCAGGTACAGCCTGTTTAACAACAGGATTAAAAAGAACAATATCACATAAAATAGGCATATGGTCAGAGAACACTGCATCCTCGACGAGTACGTTATGGACAGATAAACCATGTGATAAAACCAAGTCCAGTGTGTGACCACGTTCTTGAGTGGCACCTTTAACAGACTGAACAAAATTAAAAGAGTTCACTAAGTCCAGAAAGTCCTTAGCCAGGGGCTTCCCCGGGCAGCAGACGTGTATATTAAAATCACCAAGTAAAAGGATCTGGTCATACCGCGATGCACAGTCAGCAAGAAACTCTGCGAACTTGGATAAAAAGTCCTTATTATATTTTGGGGGCCGATAAACAATCGCACACAACAGCGAAGACGAGTGATCCAGCTCGCACAAACAGAGTTGAAAACTGGTGTGGTGTGTCGATGGGGATAGCTGCTTAAAGTCAAAATGTGCCTTAAAAACAACAGCTAGCCCTCCTCCGCGACCAGAAACTCTCGGAACACTAAAGAAGGCACAGCCAGCCGGCAGTAATTCAGAGAAGGCACTTAACTCACCGGGTGGAATCCAAGTTTCAGTCAAGCAGAGAAAATCCAGCGCACGGGAAGAGAAAAATTCCTTCAGAATAAATGTCTTATTTGCCACCGATCTGGCGTTAATTAAACCCAACCTGAGAGGAATAGGCTCGGGAGCTTCCGAGGCGGTAACAACCAGATCCACAGGTCGGAGGTTTTTTCGGTCCACTCCACGCCAACGCAGATGTCGGAGAGGAGAGGGTTTTGCAGAACCCTTCCCAAGAGATCCCACAACAGGAACCAAGCAGGAGTCCACCGGGTCCAAAGCACGCAACGGCACCAAGAGTCGCGGGCAGGATCGACAAATTGAGCGAAGCTCATGAGGAAAACAAGAAATCCTGAGTCTCAGTTTGACAAGGCGACCTCCACGGTTACCCTGTCTCCTGCGTCGCTTCCGCACATCCAGTGGCAAAGGTAAGGAACGCCAGTGAGGTGGTCTTACTTCCAAATCGGGAGGCAGAAAGCCTTGGTTGTCATTTCTAAGCCGAGCTAAAGCTTGGGCAGATAAGCCTATTTCCAATAATGTCTGGCGATCATAAAACAATGTAGGGCTAACATGTTGCACAAAATTGACTAAAAACAATAAAATAAAACAAATAGAAGAGAGCGACAGACGGCATGCCAAACACACAGGCGAGATCTGTGGATTCAGTGGTCTCTTTTAAAAAACAGCTAAAAACTCATCTTTTTAAACTTCCTTTGGTTGATTTTTATTTTTATGTTTTAGCTTCTGTGAAGCACTTTGTGATTTTTATTTTGAAAGGTGCTATATAAATAAAATTTTACTTTACTTACTTTACTTTACTTTGTGAGACAGTATTCAGATACATAGACCTAGACAGGTTTCAGTTCAGGGCAGAAGTTTCGAAGCATGAAGGGTGAGGGTGTCCCCACAGCAATCACCCAACATTTAGCAATGAGAGGTGACTGCAAGAAAATATTTTGCTTTCTAATGTTAATTTATCCATCCATGTAAAAGTAAATCAGCTGACTGGTGGACATTGGTGGACTCGTTACATTGTTCTGATTGTGCTATTAATTTATGCAAATTATGACTGTACTGCTATCCTACTTGGCCAGTCCATGCTTGCAAAACTTTGTGGACAGTTTTTTAGAGCTGGGTCTGTGCCAGTAAACCGACAACTTTTAATGAACTCTACCAATTCTGTAAGGAGAGTGGTCAAATATCCAGCCACAATGATGATATAAGCTGATGGCA
This sequence comes from Oreochromis niloticus, assembly GCF_001858045.2. Lineage (NCBI taxonomy): Eukaryota > Metazoa > Chordata > Actinopteri > Cichliformes > Cichlidae > Oreochromis > Oreochromis niloticus. The sequence goes on from NC_031974.2 coordinate 35,244,292, forward strand.
AATCAGTGGGGCGACCGTGGCTCAGGGGGGGTTGGGAGGCGTATCTGCAACCGGAAGGTCGCCGGTTCGATCCCCGGGCTCTCTGTCCTGGTCGTCGTGTCCTTGGGCGAGACACTTTACCCTACTGCCTACTGGTGTTGGCCAGAGGGGCCGATGGCGCGATATGGCAGCCTCGCCTCTGTCATTCTGCCCCAGGGTAGCTGTGGCTACAACAGTAGCTTGCCTCCACCAGTGTGTGAATGTGAGAGTGAATGAATAGAGGCACTGTAAACTGCTTTGGGTGCCTTGAAAAGCGCTATATGAAATCCAATCCATTATTATTATTAAAAGCATCTGGCTGATGTGAAATTTACTAAGGGCAATTTAACCAAATATTAGTGAGTGTGCACGTGCATATTTGAGACTGTATGTATACTTTGTGAGGGATTCATTTAATGGTTAAAAAAACTGAATTAGGTGCCAAAGTTTTAAAAATGTATGCTATACAACAATTCCACGCTGGAAAAAGAACAGTTGAAAATCATTAAGAGCCCAGAATTCCCACGATATTGATGCCCATTCTGATCACTACTATACGACTAGATTTTGTTCAAATAGAAAATAAAACCACATTATCACTTAACTTCACAGTGACAAACCCGGGAGTTTTTATGTACTGTATACCTTCCTTTGAAATGCATAAAATTCCAGTTTTCCTTGATATCCTCCCTCTCAGTAGAGACGTGTGTCTGGTCATCTAAGCAGGCCTGTTCTGTGTCAGCTGGCAACTACCCTTCCCCAACCCTAGCCTTCCATTCTTTTTATCAAAGGCAATACACACTGTTCTCGCTACCCCCCACTATGTTTGTCTACATGGGTGAGTCATACTGGGTTTGTGTCATCGCCACCCCATTCCCTTTCCCTCCCTCCTTCCTCAGTCTGCCTACAGGCCAGCAGTACCCTTTGCAGTGCAGGTGAGCTGTCACTGCCTATCTGAGCTGACACAGGCCTGCCAGGAATAGACTGAACTCCACTGTTTGTGCAGGCAGGTGTGAATGTCCACCTGAGTGTAAGTATCATTAAATAATATCCATATAGACTCAGTATATTTGTCCAATAAGCTCTCCTCATTATGCATTAATATTTCAAAAACAGAAAACAACAACAAACATAATATTATTAATTGTTGTTATTAAAAACTTCTTACTACAACTCTCATTCACCCAATCAAAATATATATATAGATATATTTACCTACCTTGTCTAACATTTGACCACATTCACACTCTGATGGATACACTGGGAGTTGACTCAAATCAATTAAATCCCAGCATCTGTATTTGCCTAACCGTGATCGTGGCTCAAGAGTTGGCAGTTCGTCTTGCAATTGGAAGGTTGCCGGTTCAAACCCCGGCTCCGACAGTCTCGGTCGTTTGTGTGCAGTTTCTCACACAGTGTGTTGCTAGCTAAACATCCAGTTGCTGTATTTCACAGGGAAAGAAAAGAAAGAGAACTAACTCCACTCAGAGATGGAGAAAGATAAGAAAAACAGAAGGAAGAGAGGTTATTTTTAAATGTAATGTATATCAAATACCACTGCCTAGTGGTATTTGATAAACTTGAAATTTAAAGCTTACATATAAGTCCTCATGTCTTTAAATCAGATATTTGGTCAGTACATGTGACATTATGTTGTGAAACATGCAGCAAAATAAACTGAAGTAGACTAACTGTTTTTTAAAGGTTGCATGAGATTGATTCACTTCATCCCGACTTCATACCATCTACACCATTAACAGCATATTGTCGTTGTAAAGGATGGAAATCTGAGAGAAAGCTCAATTCCTGTTCAACACATTTGTGTAAATTCACAAAGAGCAGCAGGTCAGCTGATCACAGTCTGTACACTAACAAAAATCACAATAGTCGAAGGAGTTTGCAAAGAAAAGCGTCTGGACTTCTTTAAGTTGCTTGAAGACGTTTCACCTCTCATCCGAGAAGCTTCTTCAGTTCTAAGGTCAAATGGCCGAGAGTCCCAGATTTAAACCCAGTGGGAGTATCCCCCCAATGAGGGACAAAGGACCCCCTGGTGATCCTCTAATCACATGCGCCAAGGTGTGAAAGCGGGTGTGGGACCTAATCAGCCAGGGTTTCGGGTGAGCCCATTGTGAAACCTGGCCCCACCTTGTCATGTGAATTCCTGAGGTCAGATGGCCCAGGATGTGAGTGGGCGTTAAGGCGTCTGGGGAGGGAACTCAAAACTGGATTATAGATGGCAGACAGTTGGTGTCGTAAACCACCGCCTCTGTTCAAAGATGGTCGCTCACAGTGGACATAGATGGCCTCTTTCACTCCTCTTTCAAACCATCTGTCCTCTCTGTCCAAAATGTGAACATTGGCATCCTCGAAAGAGTGACCTTTATCCTTAAGATGCAGATGGACTGCTGAGTCTTGTCCTGTGGAGGTGGCTCTTCTATGTTGTGCCATGCGCTTGTGAAGTGGCTGTTTGGTCTCTCCGATGTAGAGGTCTGGGCATTCCTCGCTGCACTGTACAGCATACACCACGTTGTTCAGTCTGTGTGTTGGAGTTTTGTCTTTCGGGTGAACCAGTTTGTGTCTGAGTGTGTTGCTGGGTCTGAAGTACACTGGGATGTCGTGCTTGGAGAAAACTCTCCTGAGTTTCTCTGATACACCGGTTACATAGGGGATGACAATGTTGTTGCGTCTGTCTTTCTTATCCTCCCTCGCTGGTGTCTGATCTTCTTTTCTGTGCCTCTTTGCTGACTTTATGAACGCCCAGTTAGGATAACTGCATGTTTTAAGTGCTTCCTTTACATGTGTGTGTTCCTTCTTTTTTTTTTTTTTTCTTTTTCCCTTCAGGCTTGGAGGGAACATGTTCTGCCCGGTGGTGTAGGGTCCTAATTACTCCAAGTTTGTGTTCCAGAGGGTGATGGGAGTCAAAGAGGAGGTACTGGTCCGTGTGTGTGGGCTTCCGGTAAACTTCAATGTTGAGGTTGCCATTCTCCCCACATTGAGCCACTACAACTGATTTCAGGGTTCCCCCTCCTGCTGAATGCCACTTTAACCTCTTCTCTACTCATTTTACTGTTTAGAGGCAAAGTCACCCTCTGCAATGTAGGCAACAGAAAACAGAGCCAAATTTGAATTGTCCCTCATTTTCTCTGCTCATGTTTTACTTGCCTGATTCAAGCCGAGTACCTTTATTAGAATTAAAATTTAGAGTGAAATAAAGTTTGTATTTCTATTTACTAATATTATTTTATTATCACATTAAGACGGCACAAAGTTCAGTTAGCTTTGCACAAAAATAGGTGGCAGCTACTTTTACTTTCTTACTTTAGTACATTTCAGAGACTGTACTTTTTCACTTTTACTTGAGTAAAGAAGTTGAAACAGTACTTTTGCTGGAGTATTTTTTAACACCAGTATCTGTACTTCTAGTTAAGTACAGAATGTCTGTATTTTTGCCAGCTCTGCTTCATTCCATCATTTTGCTGCTCTTACAATTTATTTAGAGGCCTAGAAATAAAGGCTTATTTTAATGTTAAAGCCACAAAGAATTTGTTTGACAAATTGTTTGACAATGTTAGTCTGAGCTGCAGAGAAGAGAAAATATTTAGACTTCAGTCCTCTGATAGTGGTTCCTCCCAGCCTTGTTTAATTGTTTCCCTTTATTTCCTCATCTCTACTCTACTCATTTGGCATTAACATATAACTGCAGTGAGCCCTGCTACCAACACAACAAGATGTTCTCTGCGCAGTGTGTGTGTGCGTGTGTGCGTGTGTACTGATGTGTGAGCAGGGTGCCCTTGATCTGATAGAGATCTCTAATTTGGATGGTTGAAAGAGTTTTCATACTTTATTTGCTTTCATTTCATTGCTTTTCTTTAGCTTTCCATTGAAATATAGCTTCCCTCTGGTGTTGGAAACTGTCAGCTGCGTTTTCACCAGGCACACTAAGCCAAAGCCACAAGAAGAAAATGTTTTGACAATTGGCTTTGTCAAATTTGGCTTGAGATTCCTTCATCGCCTTGCGCAGCAGACCATTAGATTAAGGCTGCGCTTGTGTAAATTCTTTTCACCGCTCATATTTGATGTTCTGTTTGAATGTAAAGCAACAATAAAAACAACTTCCTGCACAGCAAGAGCTTTTGAATAGCATGTCATTCATCATTGGCATGCTTGGCCTTTTAAATAAGTGCCACAGTCTGGTAATTGGAAATGTCTTTAAAGAAGCATTTTATAATAAAGACTTTCTACTTTTGATTTGATTTAAACTGATTTGAAGCAGTTAAAAGTCCTTACTTACTTCTGAGTATAATGTATAGAGGCTAAATCAAAGTGTTCTTCAGAGATAACAGGCTGATATCCATTGATATCCAGGTTGTGGATGAGCACTACTGTCTAATAGTTGGGTGCTTGTGTCACATCTCGGCGCTTTATATAGTAGTTTTCTCTGGTCCCCTCCCCAATCAGACCAGGAGTGACATGTTTAGCCGCCTGTTCTCCTTGAATTGCTGGCTGTCTGAGTGGTGTCCAAAAACTGATGTGGGCTTCATAGATAATTGGCAAACCTTCTGGAGGAAACCTGGTCTTGTTAGGAGACACGGCATCCATCCCACTTTGGATGGAGCAGCTCTCATTTCTAGAAATATGGACAAGTTTATTAAACCCCCCAAAATATGACTATCCAGAGTTGGGACCAGGAAGCAGAGTTGCAGTCTTACACGCCTCTCTGCAGCTTCTGCGTCCACATATCCATTGTCCCAGCACGGACTGTCCATTGTTATCCAAATAACAAACTGTAGGTGACTAAGGAAATCTCCTCCTGTTACCCCCCCAAAACCCATCTCCATTGAGACTGTGTCAGCTCCCAAACAGACAAAAAACAAACTAAAAACCAACAATAAGCAACTTAAACATAAAAAGTCACAAAGAAAGAACAATACAGTATCCACATCTGAACCAAAGGGTAAAGCAGTGAAATGTAGATTATTAAATATTAGGTCTCTCTCCTCCAAGTCTCTGTTAGTACTTGACTTAATAATTGATCAACAAATCGATTTACTCTGCCTTACAGAAACCTGGTTGCAGCAGGATGAGTATGTTAGTTTAAATGAATCAACACCCCCGAGTCATTCTAACTACCAGAAACCTCGAAGCACAGGCCGAGGGGGCGGTGTGGCAGCAATTTTTCACACCAGCCTATTAATTAACGAAAGACCAAGACAGACGTTTAATTCATTTGAAAGCCTGATGCTTAGCCTCGTCCACCCCAGCTGTAAAACTCAGAAACCAGTCTTACTTGTTATCATCTATCGTCCACCTGGGCCTTACACAGAGTTTCTGTCTGATTTCTCAGACATTTTATCTGATTTAGTGCTCAGCTCAGATAAAATAATTATTGTGGGTGATTTTAACATCCATGTAGATGCTAAAAATGACAGCCTCAACATGGCATTTAATCTGTTATTAGACTCAACTGGCTTCTCTCAAAATGTAAAAGAACCCACCCACCACTTTAATCACACTCTAGATCTTGTTTTAACATATGGCATAGAAACTGAACATTTAACAGTGTTTCCTGAAAACCCTCTGCTGTCTGATCATTTCCTGATAACATTTACATTTACAATAATTGATTACACAGCAGTGGAGAGTAGACTTTATCACAGTAGATGTCTTTCTGAAAGCGCTGTAACTAAGTTTAAGAATATAATCCACCCACTGTTATCATCTTCAATGCCCTGTACCAACATAGAGCAGAGTAGCTATCTGAACGCTACTCCAACAGAGGTCGATCATCTTGTTAATAATTTTACCTCCTCACTACTGTTGGGATTAAATTATTTGAAGTGCCTCAATTTTATGTTTTATATTAACTAAAATGCCATATAACTATATAGTGTAGTATTAAGTGGACACGGCCCTGAAAATAAAGGCGTTAGACTACGTGTCCTTAGGGGGTAGAATGCTGTAGACTCTCGCTCACACTGGCCTGGGAGAAAGTAGATAACAGGGGACCATCTTCTAGTGGAAAGTTACTGAAACACTTACTAGACTAGAGAGGGACCAGCAGGCACCTAGATTGTTGATTTCTGTGTGTCAATGTGTGCTGCTGGAATGGCCCCAGTGGATTTTGATGTTGGATGCTGAGCTATGAAAATCCCCCAGTACATGTAATAAAATTAATTGAGTGCTTATTTTTAAGAAAAACAGGAATGGGATATTACACTGTTTTATGATGCATTATACTACTGATTTATAAGAAACGCTGCTTGTGTAGAATCGTGGCCTTATTTCTCTGATTAGAAAGAACAGAACATACTGCACAGGAAACCAAGGTCATAACTTAGGCTCACTGAGAGAGAGAAAGAATGTGGATGTTTAGGTGTTATGACTTTGGAGGGGGGCCGAGGCTATAAGAGTTTGAGTAACAGTTCGACACTTCGAGATTTTGCCAGACACCCTCCTGTCCAAATCTCCCATCCGGACGTTTGTAATGTTCAAAGTATTGTAAGGAAAAAAGAGATTGTTGATTGAGCATTAAACACCGAGTGTTGTTCTTCCTTCAGCCCAAAGATCAAAGAACTGAGGTATAACTAACTAACTACGTACGACTCTGGATACTGTAGCTCCTGTGAAAACTAAGGCCTCACATCAGAAGTACCTGACTCCGTGGTATAATTCTCAAACACGTAGCCTAAAGCAGATAACTCGTAAGCTGGAGAGGAAATGGCGTGTCACAAATTTAGAGGATCATCATTTAGCCTGGAGAAATAGTTTGCTGCTTTATAAGAAAGCCCTCCGCAAAGCCAGAACATCTTACTATTCATCACTGATTGAAGAAAATAAGAACAACCCCAGGTTTCTCTTCAGCACTGTAGCCAGGCTGACAAACAGTCAGAGCTCTACTGAGCCAACAATCCCTTTAACGTTAACTAGTAATGACTTCATGAACTTCTTCACAAATAGAATTTTTATCATTAGAGAAAAAATGACTCATAATCATCTCACAGATGTAACATTATCTACAGCTACTTTCAGTACCGTTGATATTCATTTAGACTCTTTTTCTCCAATTGATCTTTCTGAGTTAACTTCAATAATTACTTCCTGCAAACCATCGACGTGTCTTTTAGAGAGAGGCCAGTCTTTAGGTGACGGGTAAGTGAAAAACATAGTTATAATTCTCTCTACGTAGGGAAGGTTTCAAGGATGAGCTGAAGGTAGAGACCCACATGATGTGCTGTGGAATTTTTTCTCTGTGTGTGTATATAGGATATGAGGGTGGTGGCCATCATTAGAGACCACTTTGGCGTTTGACCAGAGCGCTCTCTCCATGCTGCAGCATGTGATTAAACCAAATCAAAAGATGCTTCTCAAGTGTTTGCACTTCATTTAATAAACTTCCATGACACTTTCATATCAAAAATCCTTGAAAGAGTAGTTGTCAAACAGCTAACAGATCATCTGCAGAGGAATGGCTTATTTGAAGAGTTTCAGTCAGGTTTCAGAGCTCATCACAGCACAGAAACAGCTTTAGTGAAGGTTACAAATGATCTTCTTATGGCCTCTGACAGTGGACTCATCTCTGTGCTTGTCCTGCTAGACCTCAGTACAGCGTTCGATACTGTTGACCATAATATCCTATTAGAGCGATTAGAACATGCTGTAGGTATTACAGGTACTGCACTGCAGTGGTTTGTATCATATCTATCTAATAGACTCCAATTTGTTCATGTAAATGGAGAGTCTTCTTCATACACTGAGGTTAATTATGGAGTTCCACAGGGTTCAGTGCTAGGACCAATTCTGTTTACATTATACATGCTTCCCTTTGGCAGTATCATTAGAAGGCATAGTGTTAAATGTTCACTGCTATGCAGATGACACCCAACTCTGTCTATCCATGAAGCCAGATAACACACACCAATTAGTCAAACTGCAGGAATGTCTTAGAGACATAAAGACCTGGATGACCTCTACTTGCTCTCACACTGCAGGCTTACTTTTTGTTCCTAGAGTATTTAAAAGTAGGCAGAGCCTTCAGCTTTCAGGGTCCTCATACACTGTGTCTGAGGAGGATGTGAGGAAGTGCTTCAGTGCTTGATTTTTATGCAGATATCCCTTGTCTAGTGCATGTTATGTTTAGTTTTGCTTCCCCTGTCTTCGTTAGATTCCATGGAGCTGTGTTCCCAGGTGTTTCCCATCTCCCTAATTACCCAGCATGTATATACTCTCTAAGTCTCCCTTGATTCTTCGTCATGTCATCACTTATGCTTGTATCCTCCCTGACAGTTTGTGGTCCTTCAAGATTAGTCGAAGTTTGGTTTCCTATTTTTTGGACCTGTATTACTTTGTACTTTAAGTTCTGCAGTAAAGCTGTGTTTTAGTTTAAATTTAGTTCATGAGTCCTGCATTTGGGTCCGATTCCTGCCTGCTACACAGCCAGCTTTGATATTTTTTGGATCAGACATCTAAAAGATACACAGTGAACACACAGGAAATAATTACGCATGTTAAATTCGCATTTGTGTGGAATGTATAAATTTTTAGCATATATGGAAAAAGATATGATAATAAAAACAGTATAGAGTGGCTCTATAGTGTAATGGTTTATATATTCACCTAACAAGTGAAAGATCCAAATAAACAGTACATACTTCAAATGTGACACAAAAGCCACACATGTTGTATCTCCCTAAAGGCTTTATCCTTTTGACTGTAGTTGCAAAGAAAATCCAACTTTTGAATAACAGTCAGTGCAAAGGCAGCACCAGTGTTTTACATTGCTAACCAACAATCACAACAAATTGCTTTCTTTTGCAGAAAAGTTTTGTGTATTTAAAAACAGATTTTTCCCAGTGCTACGGCCCCCATGCTGAGTTAAATGAAGGCATTTATTCTCCAACTGAATTGGGCCTGGAGATATGCTTTCATTAGGACTGTGATTAGCATAGTGCTTGTTACTACTGGGGCTGTTAGCGAAACAGAGCTGTCTGTCTGTCTCTACATGTTCCCTCATTACAAGCAACACAGACAACAGCTGTAGAGTGGAGTTATAAGAATCACAGGCAGGACACACAGGTTACAGCTCAAACTGTTTAATGGCTTGAGAAAAGAGTGATTGCTGATTTTAATGCACCTCAGCTAATAAACAACTAGGAGAAAGACTGGCTGATGTGTGGTATTTTTATCTTCTGTGTCGAGTAGCTGGTAACAAGAGTGAGAAAGAGAAAATAGTTCAAAAAGTTCATTGGAAATTATTCATGTGAAAAATCTAAATAGAAAACTGGAGGAATCTGAACAAAGGTTGTGGTGCTACATGGTGTTTCCTGGGTTTAATCATTTCATCTATCACTGGTTTGTGCAACAAAGTTAAGCATGGTGTAAAGAGGTCATGTATGATAATGATGCTGTCTACTGAAGTAGCTTCAGTTTCCTATTTTCATTCACTGAAAGATACTGAAACACCTGAAATTAAGTGGAAAAAATTGATTGCTTGCACATAGTTAGGATACTGGAAAAAGGAATATTCTGTTGTGTTTTAAGTCTTTGATATGAGGTCATGTACAATAACGATGCCGTCAACTGAAAGTATCTTTCAATAAGTTTCCCATTTTTCATGTTTGGAACTCTTCCGCTGTTCTGAGGTACTTTAACTTTGATCTGACATTAATATGCCTGTGATGATAGACCACATGAAAAATCAATGGCCCTGGCAGAGGTTTGTGCTTGCAGAGTGCTGCTTTGGGGAGCTACGCCAGTCTGTGACCAAATTCAAATCCACTTCATCCATCACTTTTCCCCAGTTGACCGCAAATAAAAATTTGATCATCATAATCCCAAAGGCTGAGAATGGAGAAAGGACAAATCTTCAATACATTATGATCAATTAATACAATTTTAAATCTTTATTAGAGTCTACAGTCTGCACATTAGGCAAAACCTCAACATAAAGGACATTTTACTACGTTCATACTTCAGGTGTGGATTGAACAGACTTAGGGTATATAACATATTAGCAGGTTATGCTGAGACTAGCTGGTAACATGCTTATTATTAACATTTACATCATCTGTATCATTTTCTTTTGTTGACCCATTTAAGAACATTCACATATTGTGTTGCTACAAAGGGAATTATGGGATTATCTTCTTTGCTTTCATAAAGCATAGTCCAGTTTATCCTCTGCTAAATCATAATACCATACCATAATAAAGGTTGCTTTGATACTGTTATTTAGAGAATTAGAATAGCTCTTGTTATGGCTGCCATGCAGATACCTCCATGTCTACTAGCTTTATCTAAAGTAAAATGTAGTTTAAAAAACCTCACCAGTCTTAGAGACTATCTTGAAAAGTGCACCATTTTAAATTTTGAATTGTGGCTTTTCAAAAGTGCAATCATAAGAGTATATATGGCAGCTCTGGTTATCATGTGTAGGCTATGTGTCAAAGATTTCTACCATTCCCTTGTAGGACACGCATCTTTCAGCTACTTAAGTTGATCACATGTTCTTGAGAAAAACATTGGAGGCTGTTGAGTAATTAGCTCCTAATTTACTCTTTTTGTTGTGCTGTCTCTTGCTGCTTCTTCTCCCTTTTACTTTCTAAGCACACGAGCTATTGCTGCCCCTCTATGAAACTATATGTATGATAGGATTGGCATCCAAATGCAATATCTCAGAGACCAGAGATTTAAAAGGAGAAAATAAGAAAATAAACAGCTTTAATGTTCCACACATACAAAACACTAAACAAAGGCTGGTCAGAAACAAGGAATACTAAAAAACATGCACAACCATGACAAATGAGGGACGACAATGAAAGAGCCTGAGGGTGGTGATGAGGTGAAGAGAACCAATAAGAGTCACCAGTAATTTTTCAGAAGATAAAGTAAATTAAGTAGTTTTAGTAGTGGGTGATATCATGTAAACACTGTCATGATTTGGTGTAAACATTTTGTCATTTGTAAACTATAAATGACATGGATTCTACATTGTAACTGATGTGATGTTCTACAAAGTGGTTTTAATTTTAAAAAAAAAAGAGGCAAAAATTAGTTGGTTTCTTTATTCAACTTTTGAACAGTTGTACTCAATCAGTACATATTTAGTAAATGCAAATTATTTACATGGCAGTGCACTACAGGCATAAATCTAGACCCCTAGATAAAACATTATGTGTCATTCCCACGACCCACAGCTTTACTGTGTTCCAGCAAAGTATCCAACAGCAGTGACAACTCCTCCACAGTAGCAGGTGGGATTTTTCTTTTTTGAGGACGGCTCCTTTTACCTTTCAATAGGGATAGTCTGTTTATATTTTGATCAAGAGCCTTTTTTTGGGCAGCTGAAGAGGAGAAGTCTATCTTATGGCCAACCTCTGGTTGTATCTTGGTCATATTACCCAGCAAAGCCCAGTATGCAGGTTCATCTGTAACAGTCCTTGTGCCACAGATCCGCACAGTTGTTTCTACATTAAACAGAAGAGCAGGGACATGGCTGCAGGTCTCTGCGACTCCGGTCATACAGGTGCAGTGAGGGGCTTCAACCTTCCCTGTGATGCTCACAGTGACCCATGGCTGCAATGCTGGTTCATTCAGTCTTTGAGAGTGCAGCACCTGAAACAAACACACAAAGTTCATTTAATGACAAGAACTATGAGCCAAGGCCGACATAAATGTGTTTTATCTACTTTATCATAAATGTAACAAAGTGTTTAGAAAGTTAGCACATACATGTAATTTTTCATTTTTTTTATGCATCCATCTATAGAACGCTGCATGTTATATTCTAAATCTGCCTGTTCTCTGTCAGAAACCTGCCTGCAGAAAATGAACCTAAAGTATGTAATGCAAGGATGTAATCACTTTCAAGATGGAGAAAGCATAAAGTGACAATTATGAATCACTTATTTGATAAGGAGATTGTCCAGGTCATTAATCAATATATAAAACTAAAAATGTATTTTTAGTGACACAGGATACAAATATGGAAGCAAGATGTATAATTAGAATTATTTATAATAAATATGAATAAATTATTGCAATTTCTTTAACCATAAAGAATAACTAAATCCTTCAGGACAATGTCACATCAGTGCACTGAACTCACTATGTTATCCCTATAACAGCCTCCACATGTTCTCACTGTAATTTCCCCCTCATGAATGAATTTATGCTGCACTAATCTGAATGTTCGGAGGCAAATCAAACGCATTTCACACGCAGTACTCGAGCTGACTTACCTTTGTTTGGATGACGACTTGTACGCGCTGACTCCACAGACAAGGTATGAAAATATGTCAGGCTACGTCAATAGCGGTTGGTCTTCAGGGTTTCTACTCCACGGCCATATTTCATACGGGTCCACATTTCCAGTGCACGCTATTTTCTGCAGGTACCGCCGCTTCGCCTCAGGACGCAATCAGTCTCTATACAGTCCATTCTCTTTTGAGCTGCTTTTAAGCATCTTTCTTGTCGTCGTCGTTCTAACACAGTGTGTTTGTTTTGATTCGTAGACCCCGAAAATGGCGCCGCGCTCCCACAATGCATTGCGGCGTGACGTCAACTCCAAAGCCCTATAAGAAATTCTCATGTTATGCATTTAGGGATGGGAATTGATAAGAATTTAGCAAAATTACATTTACGCAAATGAATTGCATGCTGTGGGTCAAATGTTTGTGCATGTCTATGCATCTTTGTTGTGATCAGTGTTGGAGACTTTACTTTAAAAAGCAATCATTACACATAGTACACAGACCACCTTTCTTAAAAGTAATGCAGTACGTTACTTAATTACTCCTGGGAAAAAGTAATTCATGTCACTGCCGAGAGGCCAGACCTGATGCGAGGACTCAAATGTAGATGCAGACGGAGGCACAGACTGGCGTGAAAACAGTGCTTTATTTACAAAGTGAGATAAAACTTTAACGTGACTGTTACGTCACATGTAACAGTGACGACCATGAACTGAACTGTGACAAAACATTTAAGGTGTTGACTGTGAACTATGAGACAAAACCTGAAACGTGAAACCTAAACTATGAATTTAGTTTTAATTCAAAATTTTTTGAAACGGGTCCAAAGGGAGAAGGTAGTGGTGTGCGATACTGCATATTTTGGTATTGATCTGATACCAAGTAAATACGGGCCAGTATCGCCGATACCGATACTTTTGAATAAATAAGGTGGATGCGTCATTGAATTGCTAAATCTCAATGAATTTTCATGACCTTAAGTGGGTTTTTTTGTAATGTTTCCTTTTTTATTATTAAATAGTTAAAACCAAGGACATAATTAGGGCAAAGTTTATAATTAAATAAAAAATGCCTTATTGTCATATTTTTTTTTTTTTTAAATCTTAAATAAAAAGTACACCAAAACCAGTAAACAAATTAAAACAAACAAGTACAATTGAGAAACTATAATACAGAAATTAAAATTCTCAAAAACAAAAACAGCAACTGGTGAACATATAAATAAGAAGTAAACAAGTTAACAACCTATGGAGTTAAATCAGGGCCATAATGTTTGTTTAGTTAAAAGAAAAATTTGAAATCGAAAATATGTAAACTGAAAGCAAAAGTCACATTTTTAGAGTGAACTTTGAAAAAGAAAGAGTTGGATTTAAAATTTTCAGATTCAGATCTTTTAAATTAATGTACAAAAAAAAATTCTTCAGGTTCGGATTTTTCTCTCAGCTTCAATTTTTTTTTTTCACTTTCAAAAAAAAATTCTTCAGGTTCGGATTTTTCTCTCAGCTTCAATTTTTTTTTTCACTTTCAGATCTCTATTTTTCAGTTACAGACTTTTGGCCCTGTTTTGACCTGGTGGGCGTGGCTACACCGAGAGGGGCGGGGAATCATGAGTGACAGCAGACCGCTGCAGGCTCAAGATGGTCCATTTTTCATGTTGCCTTCAGGAAACCTGGGAATGAACATAATTTATCAAACACCTCCTGCACTGTATTATTTGATAATGTTTAGAAAACATGTCATGCATAACTGCTAAAACTCAGTTACTAAAGCTCTTTCAAGCAGTAATGTGTACAAATTACGCCGTAACTGATCAATTATGAGACGTTTTCCCAGCCACTACGTGAGAAGTGGTCATTTCCCATGCTCTCAAAGTAGCGCGCATTGTATCGGGTGGGGGCTGCTGTTAACTTGTCCCTCAGTGAACGATGGCGTCGTCTTCCAACAACACTGCTGGTGCGAACAATCAGGTGAGTGTTTAAGTTTGGAACAATTACACTGCAGTCTGTGAATACTACGAATTTAAGAAGTGGCTATTGTTACGGTTAATTTTTCGGCTATTCTGTTTTTTTATTTTATAACGTTTTTTGCTGAAATGCTAGCTCAACAGAAACGCCTCGCTATCATTTTCGGCTGAAACTTACGTCCTAGTTGATCTGTAAGCTTGGAGAACAACAAAGTTAGTGAAGTAACGTAAAATTCTTTGTATTTAATTTAGGAGCAGCTAAAAAGAGAGGTGCTTCAGCGACTACTGCATAAAGTTTCCCAGGTCATGCACAGACAACCCCTCGATGTGGACTATTTGCAGTTTGTTATCGACCATGAGATGGTCCTTTTAAGATCTTTGTCCGATCAGGTTGAGATCCCTCAAAGTATTATAAATGCTCTGATAGAGCTGTCAACTGTGCTCAGTATGGAGGACGTCAATGAACAAACCCCCTCTCAGATGTCAGTGTCAGAAGGAAAGCTGGGACGTCCAAATTACAATGTATCGCCTGTACAGCTCCAGATACTGACAGAAATGTTCTTATCAATCACCCAAATTGCAAAACTTCTTGGAATATCTGTGAGGACAGTGAAACGTCGTTTGCATGAATATGGCATTTCCATAAAGCAGTGCTACAGTACAACAAGTGATGAAGAGCTGGACAATTTAGTAAGATCTATAAAGACAAGAACACCTCATGTTGGATACAGGATGATGAAAGGGATGCTTCAAGCCATGGGCCACCATGTACAGTGGAAGAGAGTGTACTCGTCGATGCACCGTGTGGACTCTGCTGGTATTTTCTCAAGAATGACAAGGCTGGGATTTGTGGTCCGAAGGACATAACACCACATCGGCTGCCTTTACCCAGTATTTTCCTCGCCAATGTCCGTTCTCTGGCAAACAAAATGGATGAGATACGGCTCTCCATCACTAACAACAGACGGATTATGGACTCAAATGTCATGTTTTTCACCGAAACATGGTTGAACAACAGCTGCCCGGACAATGCTATCGAGTTAGCAGGACGCCACACACACCGAGCCGACAGGCTAGCAGATGACTCCGGCAAGACCAGAGGTGAAGGTTTGTGCATTTATATTAACAATGCTTGGTGCATGAACTCCAGTACTACTGAGAGTCACTGCTCACCTAATGCGGAGTTTTTAATGGTCAAATGCAGACCTTACTATCTCCCCAGAGAGCTCACTTCGATCATACTCACTGCAGTATATATCCCCCCCGACGCTAATGCTAGGTTGGCCATGAAAGAACTTTCTGCAGCCATTAACAAACACCAGAATAAACACCCCGAGGCTGCTTTTATTGTTGCTGGCGACTTCAACCACACCAACTTAAAGACAGTCCTCCCCAGATTCCACCAACATGTCTCCTGCCACACCAGAGGAGACAAGACTTTAGACCATGTTTATTCCAACTTGGCTGGAGCCTACAAAGCAACACCCCTCCCCCACATTGGACAATCAGACCATCTCTCCCTGTTCCTCACACCTAGGTATTCACCACTCATCCAACGTGTGAAACCTGCTGTGAGGACAATTAAAGTGTGGCCAGAGGGGACAGACGCAGTGCTCCAGGACAGATTTAAAAACACAGACTGGAATATGTTCACCCACACAGACCTGGACCAGTACGCCTCATCTGTACTGGATTACATCTCCGAAACCACAGACAGTGTCACCACCCAGAAACGGATCACCATGTACCCCAACCAGAAGCCTTGGATGAACCGGGATGTTCGTCTCCTCCTGAAGGCCCGCAACACCGCCTTTAGGTCAGGAGATGCACACGCCTACAGTACAGCCAGGGCTAATCTAAAGAAGGGCATCAAAAAAGCCAAACACCATTACAAAAAGAAGGTAGAAGAACACTTCTCCAACTCCAACCCCCGGCGCATGTGGCAAGGACTCCAGACCATCACAGACTACAGGACCACCAAACCCTCCCCCACATCCTCTGATGTCTCCTTCCTAAACAAGCTCAACAACTTTTATGCTCGTTTTGAGCGAGGGAACCCCACAACCACAACCATAACAGACATGACGCCAGACCACCAACCTCTGACTCTCTCCCCCACCGATGTAGGAGCGGTGCTGAGCAGGATCAATGTCCACAAGGCTGCAGGTCCTGATGGTATCCCCGGGCGTGTTCTCAGAGCGTGTTCTGGGGAGCTTGCAGGAGTGCTCACAGACATATTCAACCTGTCCTTGGCCCACGCTGTGGTACCGGCCTGCTTCAAATCCACCTCCATCGTCCCGATACCCAAAAACTCCAACCCATCTAGCCTCAATGACTACCGCCCAGTAGCCCTCACCCCCATCATCACTAAGTGCTTAGAGCAGCTGGTCTTAGCACACTTCAAATCCTGTCTCCCCCCCACCCTGGACCCCCACCAATTTGCATACCGCCAGAACAGGAGCACAGAGGATGCAGTCTCCATCGCACTGCACTCTGTCCTCTCACACCTGGACAACAACAACACCTACGCCAGAATGCTGTTTATAGACTTCAGTTCAGCATTCAACACAATCCACCCCTCACAACTCATCAGGAAACTGACAGACCTGGGCATCAGTTCCCTCATCTGCAAATGGTTACTGGACTTCCTGACCAACCGCCCCCAACATGTCCAACTGGATAACCGCTGCTCATCTACAATCACAATGAACACCGGTGTACCACAGGGCTGTGTGATGAGCCCTTTCCTCTACTCCCTCTTCACCCACGACTGCAGACCTGCGGATGGTTCCAACACCATCATTAAGTTTGCAGATGACACCACGGTGATTGGCCTCATCAGTGACAACGATGAGGCCGCCTACAGGGAGGAGGTGGATCGTCTGGCTGAGTGGTGCGACACAAACAACCTGCTACTTAACACTGAGAAGACTTAGGAGCTCATTGTGGACTACAGGAGGAATGCTGACCCACATCCACCCATCCACATTAAGGGGATGGCTGTGGAGCGTGTGAGCAGCTTCAAGTTCCTGGGAGTCCACATCTCCGAGGATCTCATCTGGACGACCAACTGCTCCAAGCTGGTCAAGAAGGCTCACCAGCGCCTCTTCTTCTTGAGGACTCTGAGGAAGAACCACCTGTCCTCAGACATCCTGGTGAACTTCTATCGCTGCACCATCGAGAGCATCCTGACCAACTGTATAACAGTCTGGTACGGGAACTGCTCTGCCTCGGACCGGAAGGCGTTGCAGAGGGTCGTGAAAACTGCCCAGCGCATCGCCGGAGCACCACTTCCTGCCATAAAGGACATCTACAGGAAGCGGTGTCTGAAAAGGGCTGGGAAAATCATCAAAGACCCCAGTCACCCATCACATAGACTCTTCACCCTCCTGCCCTCTGGGAGGCGCTACAGGAGCCTCCGGACTAAGACCACCAGGTACCGGAACAGCTTCTTCCCCACAGCTGTCAGACTCCTGAACTCTGCCTCCTGACATCTGACCCACGTTAAACTCATGGACTGAACATACACACACCCACAACCACTAGCACTTTACCACTACTGTACAGTTCTGTGTAAATAATCATTCTGTACATACGATAATTTTTAATCCTACAACTGTTTATAACTTACATAGTTCACATTCTGTATAACTGTATATCTCAGATTTCTGTATAGTTTTTATTTCATATTTATATCCTGTTCATAGCCTGTACATAGCTTGTACTCACTACAGCCTGTACATACTTATAGTTATAGAATATTCATAACATACTTCACACTGTGTACATTATAACATACCATAATAGACCCATTTCTGTAATATACTTACACATCTCTATTATTGCTAATTTATATTGTAATATATCTATATCACGACTAAAGCACTTTCTGGATGGATGCAAACTGCATTTCGTTGCCCTGTACCTGTGACATGTGCAATGACAATAAAGTTGAATTCTAATTCTAATTCTAATATTCAGTGCAAGGTCCTCTTTACTTGATGCATATAGACACAAACCATAAACTAATAAGGTAGGATGAAGTCTGACAATACTGCTAAATACTGAATTATGTTTTATACCTGTTAATGCCCTAGTTGTTGTTTTTTGTTGTTCTTTTTACAGATTTGGCCTGGTGATATTCGGAGGGATAGATGGGTACTCAAGAAAGGTGATTTTTCACTTTCAAAATTGAGCTGAATGAGATGTTAATTGAAAAGTGAAATAAATACTTGTGTTTTGGTCTACCATAAAACTTACCATATACTGTAATATAGAGATCCTTCTGTAGAACAAAATGTTCATAATCTGTTTATGTTTGTCAGTATTTGGTGACTATAAATGCTTGGTAAACTAATTCTTCAAGTTGCTAAAAGGATTTTTTTTTTTTTACCCTTTGCATTTGGGTGAATAGTTGATTACAAGTACTGCTACATCTCATGGCAGCTTGCTACCTTGGGAATTATGTAGCCTGCTTTTTTTCTTGTACTTATAAATATAAAATAAATGTACCAAGCTACAATACCTGATAAACATGTTTCTATCTTTAATTATAGTAACTTAACTTGACCAAGTTTCCACTTAATGATATTTACATCTCTAGATCATGTACCTGGGTGCTGCTGCCAACAACAGAGCATCAACTGCACTTGCTTTCTTCTTGGAGGCTGTACAAAAGTATGGCTTTCCATTGAGGTAAAATCTACACAAAATTAATTTTCACAATGATTGTGCAAATGTGTAAATATGATTCCCCCCCCCTTGATTAGCAGTGTAATTATTTTGACATGCAATATGTAAACTGTAGCCTATATGATCAGTTGTTTATACATCCCCATACAGTTGTTTAAATGGTTCAAACATTTAGAATTCTTGAAAGGTGTGCTTATACAGAGCTGCACACTGTTGAATGACCAAAACAATAAACTTCTAATAACCAGTCTAAATTAAAATTATATTAAAAACACAAAGGCTGCAATAAATTTTAAGAGTGACATGTTTTTTTTAGATTTAAAACAAATTGTACTGTCGATGTTTAATTTTGTTTCAGAGTTCGAGGGGATCAAGGGGTGGAAAATGTTGGAATAGCAAGATGCATGTTCACCATCCGGGGCTGTGGAAGAGGAAGCTTTCTGTCAGGCAAGAGTGTTCACAACCAAAGGTATGTGTAGTATTTGTATAAATGTCCCATGGAAATAAGAAAAATGTTCTTATATATTTTTCAATTCAGTGAATTTCTGGGTAAAATTCTGAAAACGTTGCCATATTTTGATGTTGAACAGAATAGAGCGCTTGTGGCGAGATGTGTGGATGGCTGTTTCAAGCGTGCACTATGAAACCCTTCACAACCTCGAGGATGAAGGCCTTCTGGATCCAACTGATGGTGTCCACATGTTTTGTGCCCAACATACATTTCTTCCACGTCTGCAGAGGGATCTGGATGTCTTTAGACAGGGTTGGGATAACCACCCTCTAAGGACAGAGAGGAATCTGTCCCCACAACAACTGTGGACACTGGGACTCCACCAGAATCCAGTTGATACTCCAGACACAGTGGAGGTACTAAAACAAATCTAAATTATACAATCCCTCTTTAATCAAGTTTCAAAAAGTGCACTTGGAGATGTTGAAAAAAAAAACACGGTGTGCTGTCACTGCAGACTATCAGCTTTAAGTTGAGGGTATTTGCATCCAAATCAGTTAAAAGTTGTAGGAGTTACAACAGTCTGCATGTGTACCCCCCACTTGTTAAGTTACTAAAAGTAATGAGACAGAACATTAATCATAACTGAAACTGGATCGCAGAGACTTCAGCAGATGTTGGGCTTCATACCTGCTGATGCTCTGTCAGGCCTCTACTGCAACTGTCTTCACTTCCAGCTATTATTGAGGCATTTGCCCTTCAATTTTGTCTTCAGCAATGAAACACTGCTCCGTCAGATTCAGGTCAAGTGATTGACGTGGCCACTGCATAACATTCCACTTCTTTTAACTATTTGTTTTTTTTCTGCAGAATGCTTTAAGTGATTGTCCATCTGGACCATCAAGTGCTGCCTCATGAGTTTCGAAGCATTTGGCTGAATATGAGCAGATATATTGCCCAAAACACTTCAAAATTTATCCTGCTGTTTTTGTCAGGAGTTGCTTCACTAAATACAAGAATATCACATCCCTGGCCATGGAACATCAGAGAAGCCAATTGTTCCATTACTTTTGGTCCCTTAAGTAGAATGCACATATGAAAACAGTTCAAATACCTCTGCAGTTATAGCCAATCGTGTTAGTTTCATTTCAAATCCACTGCGTGGCATATAGAGCCAAAAGTAGAATTCCCATGTTCCAATATTTATGGAGCTGACTGTTTGTCTTGAATTTCCCAACACTGTTTTTGAATTGTCATTTGAAATATCTTTTTTTTTAAAAATCATCACAGGAAATCGAGGATGCGTACTTGGATGTCAACTCTATTGGTGAGCTGGATGGGAGCAATCCTGGAGTAATTCTTCCATCTTTTGAATGTCCTCTATCTGAGGAGGACATGGCAAGACTAAGAGACACTGTCAATGTAACAAGGCCCTCTCAGTCACATGGCCGAGACATTTATTTGGATGTACTTAACTTTGTACTAACTCACCGTTCCTAGGCGGCAACATTTTTATTTTGAATTTTCAACCCAGAGAAGGTTCATGAATAGCTCAGACTTTTATTTGATGTGATATACATGTAAAATGAACCTGCCAGGAAATTTTTATGTGAACACTCAAACATCACATTACAAACTATTTTTTTTGTCTCTGGCACATTTTTCAACAGTAAACCTGTATATTTTTGTGTGCTTCATGCCACTCATTAAAGAACTCTGGCTGTCAATCTCCAACTTTGAAATGTCCTTCCTGAACATTAAATGGAAGGAGCAGCATTTTGAGTTACACCTCAAAACTGTTGATAGACAATGCTATGCTTTACACATTGTTAAATTCCTGGCCAAGATGAAAAGCCTCCAGCAGAACCATTCTGAATTGACTATAGGACTTCATATGTTTCACAGGCAGGACAATGGTCTTAGCACAGGATGACACAACAGGATAGCGGATGCTGTGATTTCCAAAGTCAGCTTCACAATTGTGATTAAATTTTACCACCACAGCAAAGTCCTTCTTTTCTGAAGGAGAGGAACATGGCCTTGACCGGTGATCCATTGCAGAAACCTGGCAGGTGTGATAGATCTTGGGCCATCTTCGTCAGCTACATGTTCTTGACCTTGTGTTAGGATAAGAGTGAATTTTAAGACGTTTTGAAGAACCCTGGCCTTTTGGACAAAAAAAATATCTAAATATTTGAATTCGATACAAGTGTAACTTTTGTCACAAAAACCTTAGAATATAATTTTGGAATGTGACAACTATAAACTAGACAAAAATAACCATTTACCTCCTGACTCATAAAGCAAGTCCTGAATGAAGTTAACCAGGTCCAGCTCAACCTGATGCTTGGAGGTTCCCTTCTCACTCAGCTGAGGGTGAATGGATGCCATGACAAACTCGGCATTAACCTATGATGATATTAGAAAGCAAAGCAACCCAACGGCTTGATTACTTCAGGGCTGCAGTATTCGGGCCCTAGAACTTTTCCACAGTTTGTCACATTATAGCCACAAACATGAATATATTTTATTGGAATTCAACATAAAAGACCAATAAAAAGTGGTAAACAATTGAGAATTGTAACAAAATTCATCCATGATTCCAAACATTTTTTTACAAATAAATAACTGAAAAGTGTGGTGTGTGTAATTATTCAGCCCCCTCAGTCAATACGTTTTAGAAACACCTTTTGCTGCAATTACAGCTCCCAGTCTTTTAGGGTATGTCTCTACCAGCTTTGCACATTTACAGACTGACATTCTTGCTCATTCTTCTTTGCCAAACTGCTCCAGCTCAGTCAGATTAGATAGACAGCGTTTGTGAACAGCAGTTTTCAGATCTTGCCACAGATTCTGGATTGGATTTAGATCTGGACATTGACTGGGCCGTTCTAACACATGGAAATGTTTTGTTTTTCTATTGTTGCCCTGGCTTTACTGTATGTTTAGCAATCATCAGGAAATGTCTATGGGCAACTGACTACACTGAGACCAAAGGGGGCTGAATAATTACACACACCACACTTTTCAGTTATTTATTTGTAATAAATATTTGGCATCATGTATGATTTTTGTTCCACTTCTCTAATGTACACCACTTTGTGTAGGTGTTTCATTTAGAGTTCAAATAAAATAGATTCATATTTGTATTGTATACATATTTTATTACTAAATTGTCCAGCTCTTCATCACTTGTTGTACTGTAGCACTGCTTTATGGAAATGCCATATTCATGCAAACGACGTTTCACTGTCCTCACAGATATTCCAAGAAGTTTTGCAATTTGGGTGATTGATAAGAACATTTCTGTCGGTATCTGGAGCTGTACAGGCGATACATTGTAATTTGGACGTCCCAGCTTTCCTTCTGACACTGACATCTGAGAGGGGGTTTGTTCATTGACGTCCTCCATACTGAGCACAGTTGACAGCTCTATCAGAGCATTTATAATACTTTGAGGGATCTCAACCTGATCGGACAAAGATCTTAAAAGGACCATCTCATGGTCGATAACAAACTGCAAATAGTCCACATCGAGGGGTTGTCTGTGCATGACCTGGGAAACTTTATGCAGTAGTCGCTGAAGCACCTCTCTTTTTAGCTGCTCCTAAATTAAATACAAAGAATTTTACGTTACTTCACTAACTTTGTTGTTCTCCAAGCTTACAGATCAACTAGGACGTAAGTTTCAGCCGAAAATGATAGCGAGGCGTTTCTGTTGAGCTAGCATTTCAGCAAAAAACGTTATAAAATAAAAAAAGAGAATAGCCGAAAAATTAACCGTAACAATAGCCACTTCTTAAATTCGTAGTATTCACAGACTGCAGTGTAATTGTTCCAAACTTAAACACTCACCTGATTGTTCGCGCCAGCAGTGTTGTTGGAAGACGACGCCATCGTTCACTGAGGGACAAGTTAACAGCAGCCCCCACCCGATACAATGCGCGCTACTTTGAGAGCATGGGAAATGACCACTTCTCACGTAGTGGCTGGGAAAACGTCTCATAATTGATCAGTTACAGCGTAATTTGTACACATTACTGCTTGAAAGAGCTTTAGTAACTGAGTTTTAGCGGTTATGCATGACATGTTTTCTAAACATTATCAAATAATACAGTGCAGGAGGTGTTTGATAAATTATGTTCATTCCCAGGTTTCCTGAAGGCAACATGAAAAATGGACCATCTTGAGCCTGCAGCGGTCTGCTGTCACTCATGATTCCCCGCCCCTCTCTGTGTAGCCACGCCCACCAGGCCAAAACAGGGCCAAAAGTCTGTAACTGAAAAATAGAGATCTGAAAGATCAAAAAAATAAATTGAAGCTGAGAGAAAAATCCGAACCTGAAGAATTTTTTTTTGTACATTAATTTAAAAGATCTGAATCTGAAAATTTTAAATCCAACTCTTTCTTTTTCAAAGTTCACTCTAAAAATGTGACTTTTGCTTTCAGTTTACATATTTTCGATTTCAAATTTTTCTTTTAACTAAACAAACATTATGGCCCTGATTTAACTCCATAACAACCCCCAAAGCCTTTAGTTAGTCTGTGCAGAACAAAGCCAGGTATTTTTTGGCAAGTTTGCTCAAAGAGGGAAATGTTTGTTCATTGTTTTTCCACCAAAGTAGAAAGTAAAGCAGAGCTGGTAGCAGAGCTGGGGGCAGATGATGAATGTGCTGACATCTGACTCAATAACTGCATTTCAGTTAGAAGTCGGGTTTTTACACAGTTAGCGTTTGTAGGGTCACGGAATCCAAGGCTTTTAAATCTGTTGTCCAGGAAGGTGCAGACAGCAAAACCCTAAAATGTTATTATAGGATTGAAATGACAGTGATAATGCCCTGACAGCTGAGCAGCTAGCTTGCTACGTTGAGACTCTGAAGCTTTAGTGGTTCTGAGAAGCAGTGACACCAGAGGAATCACCTTGGACACAGAAACATGTTTTTCAGTAGACGTCTCTCTGGTTGCTTGCTCAAATGGTCTCAGTGCATTGATGGAGAGACGAATGACAGACCATTCTTCCTCATTTAAAGAAAGGAGACAGAGGACTGTGGTAATTTCCTCCTTTTGCTCAAGCAATCTCTCCCACATGTAGAATATAGAGTTCCACCTTGTCTCAACTGGTTGAATTAGTTTTCGTTCAGGGAACTTCTGCTTCTTCTGGATGTCTTTGAGCTTGTGCTGCTTTAGTGCTGTGGTGAAAGAAATCAACAATAGCACTGCTTTTCTGCTGGAACTCAAGCAAGTCAGGCAGGGCTTTAATGCAGGCTTTTACCACCAAATTTAAAGTGTGTGCAAAACATGGGTAGTGTGCCCATCCTGCTTTGCGCACAGCAGCAACCATGTTTGCACCATTGTCTGTTACAACAGGCAGAATCTTGTCCCTTATGCCCCATTCTTCTGTGATTCTGATTAATTGTGCACAAATATTGTCTGCACTGTGTTGTCCAGCAACAGAGCATGTTTGTAGCATGTATGCTACCATTTGCCAGTTTTCATCGATCATGTGGCATGACACTGTTAAATATGCCTCTGTGGCTCTTGATGTCCACAAGTCAGTGATGAGCACAACATTGTCCACACCACTCAGTACCTTTCTAACCTTTGCACAACAGTCTTCATAAAGAGCTGGTAGTTTCCCCTCCATTAAAGATTTTCTGCCTGGAATTTTGTACCGGGGGTCAAGTGTCTTCACAAAATTCCTGAAGCCATCATCCTCCACTATGGAAAGCGGTCGCAGGTCTTTCACAATCATCTCTGTCAGGCTCTTTGTGATCTCCTCTGCTCTTGGGGAATCAGCTACGTGAAATAATGAAAGAAATAAGCTTTAGCACATATATGTGTAGTTTAAATACAGTAATCATACAGTATCCCTTTGACAGTTAACACAAAAGGGCAACAGTGTTGGGAAGGTTACTTTTAAAATATATTCCACTACAGATAACAGAATACATGCCCCAAAATGTATTTTTTAACATATTCCGTTACGTTACTCAATGAGAGTAACGTATTCTGAATACATTAAATTACTTAATATATTATCATGCTTTTTACAACTACATGAATGTCCTATTGCTGTGTGATTTATTACTATTACTGAAGGCTACTCGCCATACCAATACCAACTAGATGTTTAAATCTTAATATAAAATGAGTAACAGTAGGGTGGGCATTAGGTAAGGCTGCACTTTTTGCAGCGATCTCGTATAGAAAACTATTCTGCGCGTATATAAAACAGGTCCGCGTCTCCGAACCGTAGTAAAGGGACCTCTGGCTGATACGGTGGGTTCCGTGTCGGGCTCGTAGCCGAAAACTAGCTTTACTTTGTTGTCTGGGTCAACTTCGCTAGCGAGAGACAGAGAGAGGCGTTGAAAGGCTGCTCCAACGGAACTTATTGTTTCAGAGAAAAACAAGAACACAGTGTACAGTCGAGTCTTAATAGCTGACTTACAACTGGGCTCGTTAGGCTCTCTTTTTGGCTGCAAATACGTAACGCCAGTACATGTATTCTGTTACTCCCCAACACTGAAGGGCAATAATATTCAATAAATTCTGAGCCATATTATAATCAGTATATGTGTTTCAATTCCAGTAAATGTATTTATTTAAATAACACATTTCAATGGGATAAGTGCATTACATAAGGTCTTAGCATAATTTATGCTTTTTGAGTTGGCTAAAGTAACAAATAACAGTTTCACTTTGTTACTTTCAACATCATAACCTGCCTGGATATTCTCTGCCATGCTGAAAGGCCTCTGCTAATTACCCCTGCCTCTGGACTGGGGGTCTTGCAGCGTGGACAGGGGGTGGGGGATTTCGCTCCTCCTCTCTACGTTTCTGTAGCTCCATGCTTTCTTTCGGATGTTTTTTTTTATATGTTTATATAAATTGGTAGTGTTTCCACTATACCTGACAAGCTTTTTACAAATCCCACATTTTGCTGTTGTCTCATTTTCGACTTAAAAATACAGCCACACAATGCTCCTCTTTCTCTCTGCCATTCTTCTGTTGTATTTTCTCTGTGTGTGACGTGTGTGAGGGGGGGAGGGGGAGCAAAGTGTGCCTGCTCTGCACTGACACAGGAGCGGCGATTACAGCGACCTGGCTGTTTTCTCTTTGCCGAAACCACAGCATTGCAAACAAGAGCGCACGTTAAAGTGAAGAATTGATCTCACCAGGATAGTATCGGTCCGTTACCAATACCGACTTGGTATCGATATAATCGATATTTGGATCGATCTGCCCAGAAGGGGCTGTGGCATGTGCAGAGGTGTGTAGAGTCATTATAATTAAAGGACACAGGGAGTCAGCTGGGTTCCAGTGATTTACAGTAAGTATCATTGAAGGAAGGAATACTTCAAGGGCGTCTTTAATCCTCTGATGGAGTAGTTGTCCCTCTCTGTTTCCTTTACGGAAGACGTGTCAGTGGGATTCAGGTCACTGAGGTAGTTAAACAACTCCTTGGTGGCAGGGCCCCTGGGTTGGATGAGGTTCAGCCCGAGTTCCTGAAGGCTCTGGATGTTGAAGGGCTGTCTTGGCTGACACGCCTCTACAATGTTGCATGGAGATTAGGGGTAGTATCTCTGGATTGGTGGTTCCCATTTTCAAGAAGGGAGACCAGAGTGTGTGCTCAAACTATAGGGGGATCACACTCCGCAGCTTCCCTGGGAAAGTCTATGCTAGGTTGCTGGAAAGGAGGAGGAACAATGCAGTTTTTGCCTCGGTCGCAGGACACTGGACCAACTCTTTACCCTCTTGAGGATAATTAACGGTGCATGAGAATTTGCTCAAACAGTCTACATGTGTCTTGTGGACTTGGAGAATGCATTCGACTGTGTCCCTCGGCGTGTTCTGCACGAGGGTATGGGGTATCTGGGCTGTTGCTGAAAGCTCGAAGAGCTTGATCTGCACAGCCACCAAACAGTTGGGCATGTCCCACCAGAACAAGGCCCCGGGGCAGACCCAGAACTAGCTGGACAGATTATATCTCTTGGCTGGCCTGGAAACGCCTCTGTTCCCCTGGGTAAGCTGGAGGAGGTGGCCGAGAGAGTGAGCTCTAGGCTTCTGTGCTGAGGCTGCTGCTTCTGCGACCCAACCCTGAATAAGTGAAGAAGATGGGTGGAACATATTATATATTTTATATTCTGTACACTCTACATATTTCATTCTGTATATATGGTACTTATTCTTTTGTTGTGTCTTGGTCTTTCTTTAGCACCGATATGGAACAGTACTACAATGTGGTTGTACTATTGTAAAAAGTATGACTGTGCAATCACAATAAAGAGTTAAACATTATTGGCTTCTCTTCACTGGCTCCCTGTTAGCTCCAAAATCAAATTGAAATCCTTATCCTCACATACAACGTCTTGTATAATCAGGCCACACTTTATCTTAAAGACCTCATAATACCCTATCATCCCAGTAGAGCACTTCCCTCTCAGACTGTAGGCTTACTTGTGGTTCCTCCCAGGATATTAAAATGTTGAATGGGAGACAGATGGCTGCTCCTCCCTGAGGCTGGTTTCTTCCTATTAAAAGGGAGTTTTAAAAACTGAATTGTTGAACCGTTATTACATTTGACACAGCAAGCCAAAAAGTTTCAGAATTGGATTTGCATCACAGAGCGTGATAGCATGAAAGGTTTCCTTATCTTTCTTTGGAGCAGCAAAACTGAATCACTCCGAACTAAGTGCTGCAAAGGGTGGCCAGAACTGTCCATGATGGAGAACAGTTTGTTCAGTGACTTCTTCTCCAGAACAGTTTCAGAAGTGTAGCGAATCACAGAGCCAGATCTCCTGATCAGTTTTTCTGCTTCAGGAGCCGCATCCAAGGCTCCTGAAGAACACCAAAGCAAAGTACATCGCACTCACCCCAACTGACTGACAAAAAATCCTCAGCATTTCGGTGCATACAAAAGCTTCCTTAGGAAAAGTAGTCTTCTCATCCTCTTCTTCCAATTCAGACTGGTTTGTATACGCGTGCCCAGGTACTCGTACTCCTCCACCACATCACATCGGAGGGTTTACTGTGTTATACTTTTTTCCCTTTCTTTTTTTATATAAATACAGGAAGGTAGGCAGATATGCTGGAGAGAGAACGGCTGTACATGGAGAAAACACTGGTGTTCCATCTTGACTCACAAAACAACAAAAAAGGGAGAACAAGCAAATAAAACATGACCACTTTTTAAATTCCATTCTTTCGCTTAGTTGACATGTGGGTGCCCTCCAGAGGCCAAGAAATGTATCACTCATACAGGTCTGATTCCAGACTGCATCTTTGGTTTTTACATGTGTATGTGGAAAGAGCAAAAGTAATGTTCTTGACACCCTGTTGATAATATAAAATTTCAAGGGTATTAAACAGCAGCATTAGTTTAAAAAGAGTAAAACTGTATTTTCATAAAAGTTTAGGTCTCCACTTGTTTCAGAAAGAGCATTCTGTCTATCTTTTGCTTTATTATGTTTTAAAAACATCTGAATGCATAGTGGGATTAGTATAAAAGACTGTGATAAGGATTGCTACAGAATATATAAAATAGGGAAATGTAGGCTATCACTTTGCAATAAAGTAATTCTTTGATGAATTGGTGAGCTCCACTTCTTTGATTGGTGTAACTGGTGTTTAAAATAAGTGGACAACAAACCATGGGAAGGGCTCTGCATAATTTCAGAAAACAGCGCTTTAAATGCCGTCACAGCTGCCACTGCGCGCAATAAAAAGTGATGTCGGCTAGAGCAGTGCGATATGGCAAAAATATATATCACGATATATATTTGAAAATTTGCGATAACGATATAACTGACGATATAATTTCTACAAAATACAACTCCACGACTTTACTAGCGCAAAAAAAACACCATCCATTTATTTTCACTTAAATAAGCAGCTGTTTTTTATGTGCATTAAAGCTATATAAAAATTTAACAGTGCAAATGCAAATCCCTTGCTGAAAGTTTAACCAAAAGACATTTCCAGTAGAAATGGGCTGACATATCCTGAGCATAACCATGTATAATATCCACTGAAGTTAAAAAGAGGTGCTTTGCAACATTAAACTGCAGTGTGCCAAATAAAAAAGTCAAATACGTATTTTTCCGACCATAAGGTGCACGGGATTATAAGGCACATTAAGCGAAACAAAGCAGTCGGATAAATCAAACTTTATTCAACTCATTCTTCTTGCTTCCTCCACTTCTGTACCATTGATTCATTAATGCCTTATTCTATCACAGCTGCTCTATTCCCATGTTGTTGCAGTATATTAATGACTAACCTTCTATTGTGGATGGATTATCTCAGTTGTTCTCCTGACTGAAGTTTGGTCCGTTTACAGCATCCTGTCATGCGATTGCATTTGTCTCTAAGGAACCTTCACGTTAACTTTTATCGAGTGGAAAAGTGTTAGCGTTCATCCTCCAGCTTCACTTTTTATGTTATGCTAGCATAGCTGTGTCGCTAGCGATCACGTAGCACATCATTATATACCAGCTAGCCCAACTTCAGTAACCCTACAAACGTCACTGCTGTTTAGTTTCCTGTCTTCATTTATGTTGGAAGTGATAGCAGAGCTGTACGTTTGAATTTTTTAGAAATCTCTCAGTCAGAACATGCTGTATCATGCTTGGGTAACTAGCGAAACTAGCGAGCTAACTTCCACTAACTTCCTGCTAACTTCTAACTCCGTTAAATGTAATAATACACCTGGTAAAGCAGCAATGCTGATTGTTTTATTAAAGATGAAAGAATTTAGACAGTTTTTAACCAGTGGCGTGTCCAGCGGGGTGGCCTGGGGAGGCCACCCCACCTCCCCAGGCCAAGGAAATATAATACCAAGGAAAAAATACCAAGGAAAAAATATAATACCAAGGAAAAAATAACACTTAAAGAATTATTGCAACCGTCGAATATTTCAGACAGTAGGCTACTGGGGGGAGCTAGCATAAGAGTTATGATTTATAAGATATAATCCAAGTCGTAACATTGCTGTATGGAGCTGCAGATTTGGTTGCACGTTAATACTGGCAGTGTCACCATGCCAGCTGACTGTATTTCATCATCAGCCAGTGTTGTTCTTTATACATCAATATTACCAAAGTTTACCATAAGGCAGCACTTATACTACACTGTGCGGTCCAGCTAATTTCTCTCATTACTTATCCTATCTGCCAGCTCCATGTTATGAATAGAGTGTAAATCACCCCATAAATGGCTGTGCCATGTTCAATGCAGGGATGTGTAGTTCTGGTTCTCAAGGCTCCTGTCCTCCCGGTTTCAGATGTTTCCATACTTCAACACAGCTGATTTAAAGAATCATTTACAGACTTGTGCACAACTAGGTGTTTGGGGATTATTTGATTTGAATTGGCTATGTTGGTATAGGTAACATCTAAAATGTGCAGAATAGGGGTCCATGAGAGCCAGAATTTGACATCCTTGACTTCTAGTCAAGGTCATGCATCAGGAAAGTTGTTGTTTGTGACATAAGTTTTTGCTTTATTACTTCAGGGCCAACCAGTAGAGATAAAAGAATAGGAAGAATGAAAAGATCTCAAAATATTGAGAATTTCTTCCTTAAGAAGGCTAAAATACAACCAGAAGCAGAGAGCAATGTCAGGGAAAGGTGGACTGAGCAGCAGTCATCATTGTCACCTGTGAGTTCTACAAATGAAGGTATGTGTGAGAATGAATAAGGAAAATGCAAGGAAGGGATGTTTATATTGTCAATTGTTCAACCGATCAAGCGCCTTGAGGCGACTTTTGTTGTGATTTGGTGCTATATAAATAAAATTGAAAATTGAAATTGAACTGATCCATAGGGGACAAATCCTAATATTTGTGAATAAATAATTTACTAAGCAAATATATGTATTGTGGTACATAATTGGAAAGTAAAACAAAATCCTGCTTTAAATAACATGTTTTTTTATTTAATGAAATGTAATATTTTTATATTATCCCAGGCACTTCTTCACCTGTTCATGATCAACCAGATAACCAGGATGTGGTGCCTTTTGAAACATCTTCAGTGCTGCTGTTTACAAATGTTTTTGTACTTCTTGTCTTCCTAACATGTAACAGACTCAATTAAAAGTTCAAGAGGTTTATTTTTGCACAATTTATACTGAAAACATTATCAAAAGAAGGTATAGAAAGTATTTACTTGCTTTCAGGTTTAATTCAAATGTTAGTCTTTTCATTTGTTTCCCCACTTTTTTCCTGTTTCAAAGTCAAACACCAGTTTGTGAGAAGATTATCTTCTTTTTTTAATAGGCAGATAAAGTTTTGCATTGGCATTGGCTAATTTGCCAATTGTATGTTAAAAATGTTTGTATTTTAATATTCAAAAATGTTTTTGCCCAAAACATATGTGCACTATATGTCAGTAAAAATACTATGCAAATATTGCTGTCCTTGAATGCTGAATAAACACTGACAAAGCACTGATTGTATCTCTTGTACTTTATCAACGCAGTATCTAAAAACTTTGCACTGTAGTGGTTAAAAAAGCTGAATGTAAAAGTGAAACTCTCAATTTACCGGTCGATCTACGTTCCTACCCTCACCTATGGTCACGAGCTGTGGGTAGTGACCGAAAGAACGAAACCACGGATACAAGTGGCAGAAATGAGTTTCCTCCAAAGGGTGGCTGGCCTCTCCCTTAGAGGTAGGGTGAGAAGTTCAGCCATCCGGGAGGGGCTCAGAGTAGAGCCGCTGCTCCTCCTCATGGAAAGGAGCCAGTTGAGATGGTTCAGGGATCTGACAAGGATGCCTCCTGGGTGAGGTGTTCTGGGCATGTCCCACCAGGAGGAGATCCCGGGGCAGACCCAGGACATGCTAGAGAGATTGTATCTCTTGGCTGGCCTGGGAACGCCTTGGTGTTCCTCCGGTCAAGCTGGAGGAGGTGGCTGGGGAGCGGGAGGTCTGGGCTTTTCTGCTTAGGCTGCTGCCCCCGCGACCCGACCCCGGAGAAGTGGAAGAAGATGGATGGATGGAAACCTTTTAGTTCCTTTATTGAAATATTATTTTGTACTTTTTTCATGTGTTTTTTGTATTATTTTTTATTTTAATCTGTAATAGTCTCTTTTGTAACTTCTTATAATTCTTGTCAATTTATTCGTCTGTGCTACGGTGATTCACTTCTTACCTGGGTAAATCGCCATGTTAACTTATGCTGATAACCTAACCTATTCCAGAGCAGATAAAGATCCAGACTGGAGATCAGAGGGTATGAAATCACTGCTTACTGACCAATTAAATTTTCAGAAAATAGCATCAGCATTTGTAGAACCTCAGACCTCAAACAGTACAAGGGTCGAAAGCTTTTCAATATTGGGCTTTGTGTTTCCCTGATGAGCAACCGTAAAAAATAATAATTAAAAAATAATATAGATCTTTGGTTCCAACTATGTTCATTAATTTTTTTTTCTGTTAGCTGCAAACAATTTTACACTTTTATTGTTCTATAAGTGTCAATATTGTGTGGCCACTTAGGGCATAGTGTTTATTGTAGAGTTAATATAATAGATAAGCTTCCATATGCCATGTTTACATCTTGAACATAGATGTTACTCCAGTCTTGGTAGATGAGGTCTGCTGGCTTAAGGTCGTCCTTAAGCAGACTGCTTTGTGTTTTATGTCTACCTCATTTTTTAACAGGTTCACATCTGTTATTCGTGGCAAAGCTCTGTACTACTGCAAAAAGTTGTAGATAGTCACTTACATCATTTAAGATTAATCCACTAATAGCATTCCTGTCAAGATTAGTAAATATGTTATCAATTATTAAATGTAGCACTTATTCATGTTGGACGAATCACCCATTAGAACACTTGGGTCTCAGACTGCGGACTTACTTGTGGTTCCTAGGATATTTATAAGTAGAATGGGAGGCATAGCCTTCAGCTTTCAGGCGCCCCTTCTGTAGAAACAGCTTACAGTTTGGGAGACAGACATCCTCTCTAGAGCTGAATCAGGTGACCCTGAATCCTCCCTTAGTTATTCTGCAATAGATCTAGGCTTCTGGGGGATTCCCATAATCCACATTTTTCACTCTCTATGTGTTTATACACCTTTCTGTATTTAATTTTTAGTTTACTATTAATCTCTTGTTCTCTTCCACAGTGTGTCTTTGTCCTGTCTACTGTTAAGGTTCAAAAATATTGAGAGAGGGATCTAAAAATAACACAGATCCAGCCTGGTGTACTTAGACGGCATTTTAATAAACACATGTGTGAGCCCGACCGCTGTGCAGATTTCAGCGTCGAACTGAACTTACAATCATTAGACAACGGTCTTATAGGATAGGACAACAAAGCATACGTCACTCCAAAACCACAAATGTTCTGTCAACAACTTTTAACATAGTTTTAAAAGGAACATTGTCTTCGGGTCGGTGCTTCCCCTCGGCTCGTCTTCGCTGTCGCTCGCCCCCTTATCTTCCCGAACATCAGGTGCACTTCCTGTAACAGACTACCACGTACGCCTCGACTTTGCAGTTATAAACTCTTACCTAAATGAGTCTATCTGTGTGTGTGTGCGCACGTGCGGGGACGCGTGCATGCTGTGTACTGTGTACGTGTCGTGACCTCTCACTATTTGTGTCTGTATGTGTGTCTCGCCCTTAAATGCTCTCACATCTCACCCGTTACACTTCTGACCTTCACGTGACCAGGAGCCACAGCTCTTTAATAAGCTCAAATGCAATCATGTATAAAAGATTAAAATCATTTTCATAACACAGGTTTTCCTTCTCAGATCTGCCAATATGTTTGCTCCTCCTAATATAGTCTAAAAGTAACCCCAAGCAAAGCAATTTGAACTTTCCCCTATCAGTGATCCCTCTAAGCGTGTGTTAATCAACGATACATGCATAATAACAATAATAATAATAATAATGCTCTTAACTATAATAATAATGCTCTTAACTTGCAGTTAAACTCTGGTTTCAGTTTCACTTCTGCAAAAGCCTGCAACTTCAAAAGCCTATAACTTCCTGTCTCTGCCCTCTACACAGAAACACTGAGATCATAGAAGCATTAAAACATTTAAAATTATAGTTTAAAGTGGTTCTTCTTGGACCTGTAATAAAGACTAATATGATACCAATATATTTGAACATCTGAATGCATCTGGGAAAGCAACATCACTATTAATACTGAAATGATAATGATGATTATAGAGATAGCAGCAAATAATAGCAGGAAAATATTTCTATTCTCCACACTACCCCAACGAGCCACAGCAAATGACCGCCCCTCCCTAAGCCAGGCTGGAGAATAACAGGGGTTTTCACTTCCCACTGTTGCCAAAGTGTTTGCTCATAGCAGGTCATAAGATTGTTGACGTTTTCTCTGTTTTCTTTGTATTATTGTAGTTTTTTTTTACCTTACATTATAAAGCACCTTGAGAAAACTATTGTTGTGATTTGGCACTGTAAAAATAAAATAAAATTGAGTTTTTTTGGAAAATTTAATGCATCTAACAGTGCGAGTATAAGATGCCTATGTATGACGTGTTTCCATGTTGACGTAACAATGTCTCGATTTTTCCACTGTTGTGGAAAAATCTCTTGTCTTTAGCCAACTTACAGGCTTTAATTAATGTGATTAGTTCAGTAAGTGTTGGTGCGGAGATAGAAATGGTATCTTGTTCTGTGATTTTGCACTATATGAATAAAATTGAATTGAAATAAAATTGAAAATAAAAAAATAAACTGAACTGAATCAATTTATGGTATATTTTCATGACCGCTGTCATATGTACAAAGATGCAACTGAAATTGTTTTTTTTGTTTGCTTCAGACAAAGGTGTCACGGGACTCAGTGATGGGAAACCTGATACCTCTTTTTTCATGTTGAGGTTTGGCATGTGGAACCTTTCATCGGGAAACAACAGCTTAGCGTGGTGTAAGTGAAACAATGTATGCAAAATAGTGCACGGAGCCTGCAGTGTAATATGTAACTTGAGAAATGGTTACATTAAGTTCCCTGATGGTGCTGATTAGGCCACCTGCAAGAAACACTTCTTGGACAGCCTGTTCCACCTCCCGAGGCATAACATCCTGACGATTTGTGACGTCCCGCCGCGTTCCTGAGGAACACGAAAGGCGACCTTCAGCGTTCTTATGCTACGCGCCGGGTTATGGGTGAAATACGGTAGAATGACGGTCCTGTGGTAAAACACGTTCCAGCCATGTATTCCAGCCCTAACCCTAACCTTATCCCTAACCTTAACCAGCAATTTAATGACGTTAAATAGTGTTTTCCAAAGCGATTTGAGGAAAATGAACGAACATGTGTGGATTGATTCCAAACATCCAGTCATTAAATTCTCCAACATTCTTGGCACATTGGAAAGGTTCAACTCAGAATTTTCCAGAACTCCACTTTGTATGCTCATTTTGAAGCAGCAACACAGTGGCACTCTCTTTGGTGATAGTGGCTATGAACAGACAAACATCTTGTTCACTCATCATCTTCATCCAATCATACCTGAGCAACAACACTACCACAAAGTTTGTATTCACACCAGAGGGCTAGTAGAGTAGAGTAGAGTGCATGTTTAGTAATCCTGAAGGATATTTTAACTGTCTCAGGAACATGTTGAACCAAAAAGATGCTATATTGTCATTGTAGCAACAGCAGCACTTTATAATCACCTTAAACAGCATGGCTGTTTACTGATCAATAACAAGCAGAGGAATACACACACACATATACATATATATAGATATATATATATATGTGGGTGTGTATGAACATAAAACATACTTAAATTGTAATTTTTTTTTTTTCTTCTCCAACAGTCTGAGTTCCCCCAGCTTTGAATTGACTGCAATCCCCAAAGCCCCTCTGGATACATTGGGGAACCTCTTCCTGACTGCCACTGTAACAAAGAAAAGTCACAGTTCTAGTACTTTTATCAGAGTTAAAATAAAACATGATTTAAATTAGCTAGCTTCATTTAGCAAACAGATATTTCCGTTTATAGAGATACAGATATATTTTACAGATAATTTTACCTTTTTCTTTTTTTTCCCTCGATGGAAAGTCTATCCAGTTCGAATTACAGTAATACTAACACCCCTTTTGGTCATCTATCCTTACCCTCCAGCATTCAATCTGTTGACCTTCTTTGTCTTAGTCCAACCACTACAATGCATCATCACCTATTTTTGCAATTTTTATTGTTGCAAAGTGAGTTACTTGTGCAGTATGCAATTTTAGATACACAGTCTTCACTTACTATATATGGCTGTCATGGTTTCTTTATCAAGGGCCGTTCTTCGCTCTGCGCCGATGTCTGTTTTGCTGTGTCCTCCTATAAAAAGCATTAACATTTGAGAGTCTGACTAGTTTTAGATTTCCAAAAATTTGATCTTTGTTCATCTAAACATTTGAACTACAATATTATGCTTTTTGGTAAAGAAACTGGTGACAGGGAAGTAGGCTTTTTAAAATACTATTAGCTAACCATTTGAACTAAGTTTCAAAGCTTTTTACCTTTTAAATTGCTGTGGATCAAAACCTCCAGTGGGAAGGCGGCCATCAGAAGAACACGCACCATTGAAGGGGGTGTTTGGGCCTGAAGAGCAGCAGCCCACTGATGTTTAAGAATTTTTACTCCTGTAGCATGTGCTATCTCCACCTGTGGTTGCAATCACATAAAAAGAGTGTTTCAATATAAATTGTTTTTAAAAAACACATTTGAGTATGCACCTACCTAAATTTTCAGCACAAATTACTTACATATTCAGCATCACTGGAACCCTTTAAATAAATAAATACATACATACAAAGTCAACAATGTTGTTACAGACAGAGTATTACTGGTAAATTAAAGGAAAGAAGGAAGAACTCAGAATAACTTAGATGATCGAGTCTTTACACTTTAATAAGAAAGATTGACATTTCTTGGTGGCACAAAGCAGAAGCAAAATACTTACTTTAGCATCACCAGACATAGAAGCTTTGCATGAAGAATTTGGCACATATAAAGGAGAATATTTAAAGATTAAAAACAATACACATAGCATTGACCGCCATAAAACCACTGAATAAATATCAGAATGTGACAATGTTGCACAACAATCTAAACCTCCTTGTAAGTCATGTGACGTATTTTGATGACGTAAATATATCTATACAATTCAAGTAAATAGGTACAGCATACATGTTCTGGAGAAAAAAACAACAAGCAAACAAGCAAAAAACAAAACAATATATAAGAATCCAGTAGGGTAATAAATCTCTTCTGAAGCAATATAGTTCATTTTGGGTGAAAAACAAAACATTGCTCTAAAATATATATACTGACACCAGCAATCAACATCATGATTGTAATTATTTCCATCCTAGTCCATCTACTGCTCTGTGCATGTGTCAAGCACTACAACTGTATCTATGCATATAAATTCACCATATATATCCTGCAAAAATGTCTTGTTATGGTAAAAAAAGGCAAAGAAACAAAGGTATTAAATCAGAGATGAGAAATTAATCCGGAATATCAATTATATGGTAAATGGCCTGTATTTGTATAGCGCTTTACTAGTCCCTAAGGACCCCAAAGCGCTTTACACATTCAGTCATCCACCCATTCACACACTGGTGATGGCAAACTATATTGTAGCCACAGCTGCCCTGGGGAGCACTGACAGAGGCGAGGCTGCCGGACACTGGCGCCACCAGGCGCTCTGACCACCACCAGTAGGAAACGGGTGAAGTGTCTTGCCCAAGGACACAATGGCCGAGACTGTCCGAGCTGGGGCTCGAACCGGCAACCTTCGAATTACAAGACGAACTGCCAACTCTTGAGCCACGATGAACTAGGTGAACTACAGGTGAACTATTCTTTATCTACTAGCAATCAAGCTTATTTAACTAAGAAGTTTGAAATATTTGAATGTAAAATAAAATAAATAACAATAAAAATAAAAATAACATGATATAACAACTTACATTAAGGACATCTACATTTAAATCCACAGGCTAAAAGTAATACAGTAAATGTGTTAGTAATAGTACAGGTATTTGTGCAAAAGAAATTACGGTATAGTACTTCGCATGTACAGGTAGCTGTGGTGTGAATTGTAACTGAATATCAGATGAATGTCAGAGAAATGAAATGTATTTATTTTTTGTATTTACCAATCATAAAACCTTCTGTTTTGTAGGCCTGTCACAATAACTACTTTTTGTTGGTTGGCATATCCCATATGGAAAAGATATATATAAATCTTATAAAGTTTGTATCTGTCTTGTGTGAAACTTATATGAAAAGTATACAAGAGTGAAAACACATATAAGATCCCTTGAAAAATTATATAAATGAAACTTGTATGTTTTGGATACTTCCTAAAACAATATATGACATTAACCCAACATATATTATCCTAAGAAGAAAAATGTAATATCAAACTTATATGAGTTAGACAATCATGAGTGAAACTAAACTATTGTAAGTTTTTTATAGAGAACAAAAGATTTACTTGTGTTGTCACAAATAGGAAACAACCAACAATTAACAATGAATGACAATAAGATGTAAGGGAAAGCCACAAATTTACGAAAAGTTTGCTTTGAACATGTGATTAAATAAAACCCTACTACAACATTAGAATTTCCCTCTGGGATTAATAAAAATGCTTTTCATTCATTTGTGTAAAGTTTATTTATTTCTTTGTTTAGCATTTTTGCAAAACTAGGCATCCTATTCCTGACTTTCAAATAATGTTTTTTCCCGTTTATATATCATCTATATTCCACTCAGCTCAGAAACCCATATTCCAATAAAGACGCTGTTCAGAAATGACAGCTTGATTGCATCACCTTTATGAACCGCTATGGCTTTAGACCTTGTTAGCTGCACATTTCACTCTTGATTAGAATGACATTTGACACATTTGAAAGCCTTCGAATCTCTCCCATAATCAACCCCATAATCAGTAGCTCCACCTTCACATTTAGATTGAATCATTTACAATAAGATTTAAGATTAAATCATTTACAATAGGATGTATTCAGTAGCTGACATACAATTGAGGTAGAGTGTGGACACTGTATATACATACATGGCCTAACTATCTGAGTAGCATTTATGGCTTTGTAAAAGCCTGTGGGAAAGTGAACAGTTGACATATAGCTCAGCTGAGTTCTGATAAGAGAACCTCTGGCTAACTTCTGCACTGTGCAATTACCATATTTTGCTATAACATATAAACAATGACTATCCATTTCAACATAGTGTGAGACAGCAAAAATACTTCCATTTTTTAAAAGCACCACAGAATTGTTTCTTTGTTTTGTTTTGCTGTACGTATAACCGTGAACAATGTCTCCATTCACAGAAATTCTCTTGTAGTAACTCACCACAGAGTTTGTGGGAACCTCTCTAACTGAGTGGAGAGCAGCTTGATCACTCAGAGATATTTGTCTTACATTTGGTGAACCAAGGGCAGTCACCTGAGTAAACTTTTCATGCTTCTTGACATGCTGGGTTCCTTGTCTCATTTCATTGCAGAACTGTTTAACTTCTGCAGCTCCATTTGTTAAGAACTGCTTAGCTAAACGAGGAAAAGCACGGGAGACTGCCACTCGTTTGCATATTTGTTGCGGTACAGCTTGACTACTTTTTATTTGTTTCAAGAGGTACCCATTGAAACTTTCAAACATAAAGGCTGAGTGAGCCCATAAAGGACCCCATTGCACAACACTTTTACTCAAATGAATGAACATTGAATGTCATGTGGTGTTTTCCATACAGAGATTGTACACCTCCAACAAAGTACACTAATGCGTCATGTGCGTGGTTTATCAGTTCAGTATTTAATTCGGACCCCAAGAGAATGCTTATCCCTTCTACCAGTAATGCCCAATGACAGTGATACTTCTGTGGAAGTATGCCTTTCAGAACTGGCAAGCTATAGTACAAAAGCCAATGCTGCCACTCGTGAGCTTTCCAGAATTTGCGTTCAATTAAAGATCTTGGAACTCGAGCAACGATACCTGGAGGTTTAATAGACAAGAGGTGTTTGTCTATGCTTGCTGTTTGTACACCAATGTACCATGGCTCAGAAGTGTTTTTAGAATCCATCCATAAAGATGCCATGAATCTGCACACACCAAGCAGTACACAGTGCATGTAGTCAGGGACCATTCCATTGATAAGATCAAACAATGGCAAATCTGCAAGAGGAGATGAGCCCTTTATCTCCAATATAGTCTTCCCTTGTCTTTCAGCTATTTGTCCTATGTCTACTTTGGTTTTATGATTTCTGTCACTTGGCTTTTCATCAGGACATGTGTAAACCCTTGTGTTTCCATTCCCTTTCCTTGTTTGCATCCCAGGATGAAGGCAAACTCCACAGCCATATTCACCATTAAATTGCTTGAAATTCTGTAACAATGGTATTGCTACAGCATCACACACACAGCACAACGTGTGTACTTTTATGTGTCTCCGTGCCTGATTGTTAGGATCCTGCCACTCAAAACCAACTTCAGAAAGATTTGCACACTCCTCGACATATGGTTTAAAGAAGCAGGACATGTCTGGCT
This sequence comes from Oreochromis niloticus, assembly GCF_001858045.2. Classification (NCBI taxonomy): domain Eukaryota; kingdom Metazoa; phylum Chordata; class Actinopteri; order Cichliformes; family Cichlidae; genus Oreochromis; species Oreochromis niloticus. Next base: position 35,285,227 of record NC_031974.2, read on the forward strand.
TTTTGGATCCAAACCATAAAGCACATAGAAGTACATGTTTGTCTCTACTCTCCGGTGGTATCTCATTAACGCAACCCAATATTGGCCAAATACTAAATTTGGAAGCCTGAAAAACTGGTACACCATCACAATTAAAAGTGAGGGACAGAAAATCATCTTTACTGTTAGACTTTAAGGTCTGATACAAGCTGCCATCACATATGTCCTTTATTACACGGCTACCACTGGGATCACCTCTGAAACATAGATCATGCACATTGTGGTTCTCAAGAATGTCTTTTAGCTGATCTTTTAATGGTATACTAATAGAAAAGTTACCTTCCTCTAAACTGGCTAGAAGAACATGACACACATTTAAGTGTTTCTTCCAAAGATTGTGAAGACCCAATGTACTTAGCACAAACTCTACAGTAATGATGTCGTTTAAACTGGTTTGTAATATCAGCTAAGGGTTTCTCCAGAAAATACCTGCTTGATGGAACTACAGTAGTTCCAGCAGAATGTAACTTGAGCAGTTTCAGCAAGTCCTCCATTAATACACCTGTAGTGTTGTGTCTCAAAGCAAAGGAGAGGATTGAGATGATGCTTTGACTTTCTGTTAGTCCACTGGAGCAGTTCACATCAACTCCTGCTTCAGGGGCGTTCTCCTGAATGGTTGAAAAAGAATTGTGTTATATTTGAGCAGGTTTCACTTGTTTTCATATGTAGCCTTGTTTTTTTGCAAAACTGCATTTGCAACATAAACAGCAGTCATAGCGACGTTTGTCATAGTTTGTCCAATGATAAATAAATCAATGTTAAAAATGCAATTACCCGCAAGTCTTACCTGTACCATTGTGACCATTTCTGTTCTTTCCTCCTGTCTTTGGGTGGCATCTTCATTGTTTCCCTGAGAAGTATACAAATTAACTACTCTTTAAAGAAAAGAGAGCCATGGAAGGGGAACACATCTTGCATTTGTTTCTTACCAGTGAAACTGTTTGTGGTTCTGGTATCTGCTCATCTCTTTGGGTAGCATCTTCACTTTCCTGTGAGGAATACAAACCAAGTATTGAATATTGAATAGATAAATGAATTACATATCCGAATGATATATTCCGAAACAAGTATTGAGTCTGTCACTGACATATTTAAACAGCTTAGTGGTGAGCTGTACTTTTCACTTTTACAATGTGATGGAGTAGCGTATAAGAGACTTGGTGTGCAAAGGATAACATAAGAATGAAAGTAATACTTTATTGTGGCCTTTTTTCTGTATGTTGCTTTTAAAAGGAGAGTGAGAGTGAGAAAGAGAGAGAGAGAGAGAGACTATAATAATGTATTTTTATTTACCAGTGGAACTGTGAAAGTTCCTTCTCTCTGGCTGTCATCTTCACCATTGTCCTTGAAATGATACAAATGAACAACTTGTTTAAGATACATTTTGCACAGCTCCCTTGAAAACAGTCGGGATGAAATTTTCCATTTCCATGTTGTTATTATTATCATTGTTATTATTCTTAATATTTTTATTGACCTTTAAATAAACACAATGAAAGAGGTTGGCTTCTAAGTAAGTAGCACTTCAGATTACTTTCACTGCAGAAACATTATGAATATAGTCTAGATTCTCAAATACTTTGCATTTTTTTTTATCATAACTAACCTAAACAGAGTTCATCAGTCATTTGGCAAACACAATAAATTATGTTGCATAGTTTATCATTTAAAATAAATATCTATGTAAGTGTATGGAATTATTCATTTGTTAACCTGCTTAGTACACACAACACAAAAATATAAGCCACGTTATAGGTGTCAAATTAGAACTGAAATGTTCCACTTAACCAAAGTATTAAAACCCAAACACTTTGTATCAAGTGCTACTATGGTAACTGATAAGACATTAACGATATACATTCACTTACGTGTTGTTGTGTGGTGTGCTGTCCGATGTCAGTCAGAGCTCTGTCGATTTTTCTAAAAAAAAAAACAATGGCCGGTAAATTCTTGTAGCTTTCATAACAATGACAGAAACTGACAACTGTATTAACTTATTGGCAAAGGTGCATATACCGTTTTTTCCATCTGGTCAAAGTACGTGAAGGAACGTTTTTCCGCATCCAGTCTATTTCACTTGTGTCAGATGTAAAAGGTTTTCTTTTCGGCATCGCTGTCTCTTAAGTTACAAAACTCAGTTGGAATGTCAGTGTACTCTATAAACTGTGAAAAACTAATTCTACCGCCAAATAGAGAAAATACTGACGTAGAGCGTGAACTCAAAACTTTGTTTTCAGCTGTGACTGCCATGATTGGTTAAGTGTAAGGTCAAATATGAGGATACACCAATCAAAGGCAAAGTAGGGCGGGCCATGCTGCAGCGTACAGGTGGCCAGCTATCACCACGAGACCTCACACGGTCCTCATCAGGTAACAGCTTCATTACGTAATTTAACAACAAGCGGGAAATCAGTCTAATAAAGTGCGTCTTGCAAAGATGGAGGCTACGGAGACGAATAAAACTAATATCAGAGGTAAGTTGCCTAAATGTTTTCGAATTTGAATGATTTAGCTTAAGCTAATGGCTTGCTAAAAGTGCTTTGATGTTTTACGGGTCACATAGAAAGCACTTGGTGGCATTAAAATGGTTCGAACGGGAAAAGTATGCCTATAGAAACCATGTCAAATAGAATATTTTTTTGATAAGAAAAAGCCTTTATTAGCATGTAGCCCAAAGCATTCTAGCTAGGAAATAACAATTCTTTTATCCCTCCCCCCTTAATTTACTACAGAACATAAGGAGAGGAAGTTTGCAGTGGTGCAGTGGAGTGAAGGGGAGGACTATGGAAAGCTTAGTGAAGTAAAAACTCTTAACATCCGGGGGTATGATGACTCCAAGATGGACCAGCATGGGAATCCCATTTCCACTTACTCGGCCGTCACTGAATGGCGCCATGGGAAGAAACAGCGAGGAGGGTGGCCACACTACAGGGGCACTGTTGTTTTTGTCTGTGGTAAGTAATTGTTAATATGATTTGAAATGTAGAATGTCCTTCTCTACTTGAAAATAGTTCTCTAAAGAAAAACTGAATTCACTCTTTCAAGTCATGTGCTTACTTCATTTTGCCAGGGAGCTGAAGACTGTACTACATGTTTACTTCTCCAAAAGTTGAATCTGTTCATCTGGATGTAGCGTTTTGTGGGAGAAACGTTTCGTCACTCATCCAAGTGACTTCACTTGGATGTCACTTGGAAGTCACTTGGATGAGTGATGAAACGTTTCTCCCACAAAACGCTACGTCCAGATGAACAGATTCAACTTTTGGAGATTTACTTTCCTGGATGATTGAGAATGCATCAAGACGATACATGTTTACTTAATATACATGATGCTTTGTTAATCTTAAAAAGTCGCAACAGTTTTGTATTTTATCACTCGTCTTTACTCGTCTCTAAGTAAAGGTTTACATATTAACACAGTAAATCTGCTAAACGTGGCTCCTACTCCTTTTAACCCTAACCCCTGACTAATGAGATGGTTGCTTTTAGATGTTGAATAGTTGTATATTTTATGTTTCACATGGATGGAAATTCTGTGAAATAGGAATTGTTTGTTTTTTGCTAACTGCACTATGTGAATCACAACTCAACACAAAACTAGGCACTGTTACTGCAGTCTTCTTCTCTTTCTCTATCCCATATACACATGTTCTCTTTTCTCTTTCACACAGGTAAAAGAACCATTCCAGTGTTCAGTTGCGTTTTTAGTCAGGAGTAAAAAATAACATTCATTACTGCAATTACCTGAAAACACAACATAGTCTGTTTTAAAAAAAAACAAAAAAAACCTGTGGAGTAATAAGCGGATTGTTGTAATGTCTTTTTGTTTCCTCCTTTGTCCTCTAGCTACTAGTTTTGAGGCAGCTCGGAAAATTAATGCACTGCTGAAGGAAAATGTCCATCCTGAAAACTATCAGGATGATTCTGATGACTCCGATCCAAATGAGACTCAGATTCTGTCCCAGCCATTGCAACTCAAGGTGACATTTCACTTGGAACCGTTTTGTAGTATCCGTGTTTTACATGTTATCTAAACACTCCATCTTTAAATATTGGCTTCTTGGCCAGTGCCAATCATTAGGAAACCATTATATACATGTTTTCATGTGGAAAAGGAAACATTTTAGGTGATGGCTCCTTTAAGTGGTTGACACTGTTGTATTGTACATCTACCATTGGATGGAGTCTATGCAGGCTATAGCCTTATGAAACGGGACAGTGTAGCCTGTAAGTAGCATTTCCTGGTTATGTCTGTACATCCTCACCATCTTTCTATTATGTTACACACCATTTCTGTCACCAAGCAATGACTGTAGTACTTCTCTTTCCCTAAAAAAATATATATTTTACTGATTTTTACCTTTTTCAGATCAGATATAATTTTAAAACTGAAACATATTTACATTTAAGAAAAGGAACTCCACCAGTGGCCCCCCTATTCTACTGCATACAAACGTCATTTGCATACAATGATTGTCAGGATTTGTTAAAGGAAAAAATCACTTGTAGCCTCCTAAATTGAGGAATGGTAAGCCTTTTTTTTTTACTGTATTCAAATGAGCCCAATCTTTGGAACATAGCCTAGTTACAGTTCTGTGATGTGCAGTACCAGTCAAAAGTTTGGACACACTTTCCCATTATATTTAATTGTAAAATGTGTACAAACTTTTGACTGGTACTGTATGTGGCTAAGAAATCAGCTCTTTGAAGTATGCAACCTACACTTTGGGGCACAGCTATTGAATCTGTTGTCTTTACACTTTAGATTCATAACTTTTATGGCAGCTTTGACTTTTTTATGTCAATTCCTCTTCTCTCTCGCTATCTTTTTTCATGTCCAGAACTCAAAGGCTCCTTCAAAGAAAGACCCTGCACAAGAATTCCTTGCAATGTACAGTCATTCACCGCCTTCAGTTGCTTATGGTGAAAAAAGTCCAAAAAAGACAGTAGTTGATCTAAAGCGGAAGATCCAAGACCTGAAAGAAGAGAATGATAAACTGAAGGAGTTGCTTGTCCAAGGTATCACTTCCTATCACTAATTTAACAATTAAACAGCCAATATATTTGAAAAAGTCACTCTAGTCTATGTATAAACCATTCTGGTAATCATTTTTTATTAATTTACTATATATAGATGTGCCAGAACTCATGAAGACAATGAAAAAGGTGATTAATTTGGCTGAACCTTGTTACGGGTTCAAAATTGAGGACGAGAGTAAAACAATGATGGTCCAGAAGAGGTCAATCAAACAATTGATTTTAATGAATGCACGCAGCGTGGAGAGGTGTAAACTGCCAAACAGTTGTACATCTCTACCCAAAATACACTCTAGATTGCTTTTATAACATCAGGGTATTGTAACGCCCCTTCTTGCGTTTACAAGCACATAATTTGCATGTACAGAACATTCATGTATTTTAAGAATTAAATGCAACATAGAGGTTCCTCTTTCTGGCATCCTCTTAAGAATATGGTGATGATCTAAGACCTTTGAGGTCACCATGGGCTGGACATCCTTCCGTCACCTGTAACTAAGCAAACTCAAATGCAACAAGAAGCTGAATACATTCAGGCCTTTGCTCAGCTACTATTTTACTATACCAATATACTCAGCATATGAGTTATGATACATATATATTTAACTCAATCATTTTAAAGTAGTTATAACTGCACCTGTAATAAAAATGTTAATATTTGATTATGATAACCCCTATAATATAAATTATAACATAATGCCAGCAACTTCAATAAACACTTTGATGAAATGATAATTAATGCAATGATAAGATGATGGTTATGTAAAATAATCCCTGTAATTCCACAATTCCCCCTTTTGACGTCTTCCAAAGACGTCACTACACTATTCCCAGGTCCACTACCTTCGCTCTGACCCTCTCTAGCCGCCCCCTGACTCAGCAAATCCGACAACAACCTCATGTCCTCTAGGTGGTCCAGCAATAAAACACCAGCTCCCACTTGAAAACACTTCATGCTTAAGTGGTCTCTGCTCCTTTTCTGGGTCCCTCTCTAGTGGAAATCTTCTCCTGTAAGGGATAGAAAACAAACAACCTCTCTCTGCTACACCTTACTAACCTACTGTGTTCATCTCAGGTTCCTGTCATTATTCAAAGTTGGTTCACAATATCATATCAGGCAAAATCACAAACCCTACTGCCACGTCTGCTTTGTTAAGCTCTTCAGCTAGACTCTGTACCGGTTTGCCAATCTGTGTGTACATGTCTCTACACTTTTAATGTCTAAATGCACATCTGGATGTATGTGCACTTGTATGTCTATCTGCATCTATGAGTCAATGATTTGTCAGATATAAGGCGTTAATGTGAGAAATGTTTCCTGACTATTAACTCCTGATACTCAAGGAACTTTCCTGTTTGCCGAACTTCCTAGGTTTGGCCTTTTACACTTTTACTAAAGAAATTTTAACAAAGCCCAAAAAGATTTTTATTTTGCTCCTGTGCTTGACAGGTTAAGCGAAGTTGTTTTTTGTTTTGTTTTGAAATTTTCCCTTCTATGTGTGTGTGTGTACATAAGTAAGAATATAATAATCAACATAAGATCCCTGGTTTGCAAATGATTTTCTGCCCCCGCTGCAGGGCAACATCCTACATCATTTTGTGGTGAGTCTATGTTGGCTAGTTTAATGCAAATATGTAACAGTTGCTTCATTACATTGCCCACTCAGAGTTGCACAGTTTTAATGTATGTGGAGAGTGTTTTCACAGTTTAAACATAGGTTACTCACATTTCTAGCCTGATTGTTTCCCAATAAAAGTGAAATCAAACATTACATTTGATTTTACTTATGTATTATCCTGTTCTGGGCTCTATCCATTATATTAACTTTTTTTAATCTCAATACTCTTTATGTGTGTGAGCAACGCTTTTAGTCTTATTAAACACAACCCAAGTAAAATGCACACCATCCCCATGTCAGCCTAAATCTCCGCTAAAAAGCACACTTCAAAATTTTCTATCTGGATTTATGCCTCTTTTGGCCTCAAGCATATACATAACATGCCAAGGTTACTGTTAATACCCGTTAGACAAGTTTCCATTATCTACAACATTTTGTTTCACCCGGCTCACCCTCACACATTTCCTGTTCACTTATTGCATATTTATCTTTAACACCATTTACCTCAGTAGTTGCTAAGCAGAAACAAAGCAACCTGTGGTCCACCTTTACCCTGTAAAATAAACCCCTGTCATGTTTGTGCTTGTAAGCATGTTTTGCATTCATTCATTACACTCCCCGCCATTCCTGCAAGTTAGGAGCTGTAAAGTTGAAAGCTGCATCAAGTCCAGGCCTTTGGCCTGGCCTATATATAAATCATGTGTGTTTGTAAGCGTGCATGCAATTCACCTGCTATGTTCTCATCTTCCCTCAACATGTATCACCTGGACACTCTCACCAGTGAAGCTTAAAACCCTCTTGGATAGAACATCAACTCTAAACAAGCACAGTTATGCATTGTGTATAAAATTAACTCAACCTCATGCTAACCTACATAAGTACCTGTCTTAAGAGAGACCTCTGCACAGCTCAGACGCCAGTTGCAAGAGCTCTCTAACATTAGAATCATCAGCTGTGACTTATATAGTGTTATTTCGGTACTTTATACTTCACACATTTTTGAACGTTGTTTATATGGGGAGTTCCTCTTTTGTGTCTATATCTATTAATATGCCTTGTGCACTACAGCTTCCTGTTTTTCAGTCTGGCTAAGCACTCGTTTGTGAGTATAAACTGGCCTCTACAAGCCTTCATTAGCAGATACACATTACAAATACTTCATATATACAGAGAAAAACCCAATAATCCACATTTCACTATTTCGTTCTTTGGTTCAGATTTGGATTCTGTATTGTTCTTTATTTGTTATTATTTATATTCAGATTCTTTTTTGCTAGTCTTGGTTTGTTGTTGTCTGTTTGGGAGCTGACATAGTCTCTATGAATAAACTTCTTTTGGTGGAGTAGCATCAGGAGAGAAGCTCCAGAGAGGCATATAACAAAAGAGATCTCCTCAACGTGTTGTATATTTTCAATATTTCCTTATTATTTTGTCATAAAATAAATCACCCAAATAACTTAAGCTGTGTAACAGCACCTTGCGTTTACGCCAGGCTGTGAACTGCCCTGATGCTACACCCCCTTTTACCCCGTTTACTTCTGATCATCTCAAGTACGTCCTGTACCAAATTTGCTTCCTCTTTTTAAGCCCCACATTTAATTACAAGCTCAAACATATTTGCCCTATATTGCTGTCTCGACGTGTTTCCTGTCCACTTAACAGAGTTATTCTCAGAACTCAGAAAGGTCACGTAGACATTTGCTTAGTAACCCTAAAAGAGCACCTTTCATGTAGCTAATCGCATATATTAACACCCCCCTTTTTGTGACACATCTCATGTGTTACAAACTCAAAATCCTTCACTTAGGTTAGGGAATTAAAAGAAGAGTTTAGTCCTATCATATTATGTATAAATGCTCCGGAGTTTCAAACCTGTATTTAAGGAATGAAATCAAATTAATCATCATGTCAAATCCTTTCTTGGCTCCATCCACAGCCTGCATCCTTGAAACGTCCTATAAACAAAAGCCTGTGTGTTAACCAGAACATCACCTTTTATACTCACTTTCTCCACTGATGATCCAACCTGTGTTATAACCCAAAATAAACTTACACAGAACAGTTATTGATCATGTGTCCCCTCCGTTCATGGTAACTTAAGTTACATCAATGTTTCCCTTTTAGCATTTAGCATTCTATAATGTAATAACATAATCCAACCCCAGTAAATAATTTTCTCAACGCACACATCAATATCCCAAAATCAGCATCCCCAGATTTAAGTCTCCCACTTGTCCTGTTTGTCAACCTGTTATTTATTTCCCCTCTTGGTCCCATCACTCACATTCACTCCCATGCATTCACACATGATATTTTGCTGATCTGCAGCCCTCTGCGCACGTCATCAGATGCTCCACATCAGCAAAATGAGCTCAATCATTTGTTTTATTTCGTTTTCCTTTTTAGGAAAATAGTTCTCTATAGTTTTGACTGGATTGAATCGATCAATCCATTTTTAGACAGGGACTCGCCGCCAATCAGTCTCTGATTGTAATCAATTATAATTCTGTAATGCCCACCTGATTTTCGTACTTGGTAATTTTGTCAACGCCGTCCGTTCACTCTCTTCCAGGCCTGCTTAGAACAAAAATGAAAAAAGAGGAACAAAAATGAAAAAAGAGAGCTGATTATTAGCTCATCAAAGTACAAAACAAAATCACCTGACAGGTTTTTTCTAAGTGCACTGTTATAAAAACTATGGGCCCTTTTAGACATGTCCATGTTTATCAAAACTCCCTCTATTAAAAATAAAACAACAACCTCAAAAATCTTCAACAATCTGAAATTTCACCCGTTCGACACACTGAAAACCTCGCCAAAAGCTGCACCGTTTCGTACACAACAATATCCCCCTTTAGGCACTTTACCATACTCAGATTCAGCCTAAGATCTTACAACAATGTGTCAACACTAATTTATAAACCTCCTAATCAAATTTGCACCTCTGAACAATCTACCCCTCCTTTAAGGCCTCAATCACACCCACACAGCAAGCTCCTCTGTCCACATTCACACGAGCTCTCAAACTTTTTCCATACTCAGCCATATCTCAACAATTTAACTTGGCAAAAGAAATACTTTTTAAACCTCATGCCACTATTCAATTATTTTCATTTTCTTTCTATACTAATCACTTGTTTTGATCACTCAGTGCAAAAGCACTGCTAAGTCACCCTTTTAAACTAGTTTAATCAGTTTATTCAACATTCACACCATTCTATCACTCATACAAGTAGCAAGCCGATCTTCATTGCGTATGTTTGTGTGTGCTATTTTGCATATATGGCTTCACAGTCTCACAGACACTTTCCCATTCTCCAGTTAAAGAGTCAGTTTTCTCCGTCCCCCAATCACTAACCCAAATTTTACTTCCCCACCTTAAATCACAGCCCTGCTGGTCTTCCACCCCCAGTTAGGGCTTGCTGTCAGGTTCCTGGACACTGTAAACAATTCAACCAGAAACTTGCCTTAACATATCCATTCATGTTAACCTGTAGTTTCATCGACTCCTGGATCTGGAGAATTGGTCCAGGTCTGCTTGCCCCTAAAAATAACAAACTAAAACATTTTCATTATTATCACGGACGCCTAAACGACCCATTTCTCTTTTTCTAGTCAAAAATACCAATTATGCCATGTATGTAAGCGTGTTCTTCCTTGCGTTATGTGGTCATGTAAATGCAGTGTAAGCTGTTTTCTTCATTGCATCCTTATATATTCATTGCATTTTCATGTATTCATATTTAATTTATGCATCTTTTCACTGAGCTCTAGATTCAAACTATCTCACTTCTGATTCGTTTCAAAAATAATCTCACATGTAACAATTGGTATATGTGTGTTTTCTATTCATTAATATAATTGTCAATTATTTTGATTATCTTTACCTTTTGTATTGTTTACCTCTTTGTTGTGATATGGTGGACATCCCTAAACAATTCATGGGTTCAGGGTTCAATTTCAATCCAATCATCTCCTATCTTCTCGCAGTCAAACTCGTCCAGCTTCATCTCTCACTGGTCCTTTTCATTCACAGTGTCCTGTTCGGGCTTCAGAGCCCCAGCAAACACAGTCTGTTTCTCCTCTGTTTTGATCTTTCAGTATTTCCTCTTCCTTCAGTCTTATTTTCATTTGCTCTGTTTTCTTCTCCATTCATCTTTTCAGTCTTTTCTTCCAAGATTGCTCCAAGCTTGGCAAATATGACAGTCAGTGCCTTCAAGCAGACATATCACGCTGTTCTTCACCAGCATGCATGTTGCATCTCGTGCTTTCTGTCATGCTGCTGGACTCATCAGTCGTTGTCAGTGTTACTGCTTTCGCGTGCACTGTCTTTTAGCTTCCGTTACTTCTTCACATCCACGATGTTCTATCGATCTTCATCAGGAAATTGACTGTCCTTTGCGTTTCTTCTCCGCTTCAGGGACAAAGTGAGAGATCCAGCCGCACAATTTCGAGCCAAAAACTGGCTTATTCTCCCAATTCTTTTAATCTACTTTTCTGCTGCTGAACTCAAGGTTGCAATGTTGAGAGAGTCCACCTGTATTGACACACTAAAGCATACTATTAGTAATATATTCATTTTTCTTAAAGGCTTCATTTGCTCCATGGGCCTCGTCTGTCTCTCTGTGTTCTTTCTGTACACACTCAGTTCCCATATATGGGCATGCAAAGTTCCTGTTCACTATTTCCTGTCGCTGCAGCCCCGGTACACAGAGCCATATTTCCTGTTCTTCAAACTAATCTAACTCCTTTGTTTTTACACACGTTTACAGGTTCTAACCTCTTTAGTCATTCAGTAATCGTCTCACACACTGCCTTTTCTTTCAAACTCCCCCTTTTCACTTACTCAGACAAATCACACAGTCACTCAAATCAAATACTGACAGCATTCACACAATTAAAATCACTCGAAATACGCTTTCATACGAGTATCTTGGACATGCCTTCCATGATCAGAAAGAGCAAGTCAAAAGAAAAAAGAAAAGGAAAACTGAAACCTCTCATAACATCACTGAAGGTCAAATATCTTCATAGACCCAAAAGTAAGCATATTATTTCCCTAGTCAAAAGTCAAACCGTTCCTCACAAAGTAATTTTTAATCTAACAGCCTTTGTGTTTTGAAACTAAAAAGAGGAAGGAACAGCGCCCAATTTAAACTGCGCATGTTGTCACTCAACAACACACACACAGAAAATGTAACTGTATATATTATCTCAAACTGAAACAGAACCCATCTAAAAATCCTAAAACATCTTACTTCGACACCCCAAAACACACATCGCTTACAGACATCTTTATTAATTAAATTATCTCAAATTCAATTTCACTTGTCAGAACCCAGGTAGCGGTCTTAAGTATCAACAGTTTATGTATCCTATCTCAAAACCCCGCAAAAAGTCATACAGTCCTGGAAAGAAATAAAACTTTACTTACATATTATAATAAACAAAACCAGCGTCTTAAGTACATGCATCAGCAATGTCTAGCAGTCTCTATAAACTTCCTATCAGTCTTACACAGTTTTACCTAGTACAGACACGTGTCAAGCAAACCCCATACTCATATTCTACAGTTATCATGAAATACTTATCATAATCAACAACAGTCACACAAATATAATAAACATAAACTGCATTTCTTCCCTTAAAACACGGATTGAAGTCGTCATAAACCCAGGCTCTGCAGTCAGTCATTAGCCACTCATTCGTAAACAGGAAATGTCACTCTAAATAAGTCACAGGCATCTCATTTACATAGACACAGACACACTCTCAAAATAACCAGCCTGCTGCAGTGCCCGTGGCAGACACAATCTATATACAAACAGTCAAATTATAATACAGAGACGTCTCATAGATCAAATATTTACAAGGCCTTAGATTGCACAACCTACAGAATTTAGACAAAATTTGAATTAACCCTCCAAGGGACAAACTCCAAGTTTTTGATAATCAATGACCCAGTATCAGGTCCAACCTGTGTCTGGTCTAATTGCTAAAGTTCCTAAGTCAATTTAAAAGCGTCCAACGCCCAAGGTCCAACCTTTATTACCCAAACAAAGTGCAAACACCGTTCCAAACGGTCAAGTGGTCCAACCACTAGCTATTTTGGAGGTTCCCAAGTTCTCCACGATTGCCAATCGGACTATCCCGTCCAACGGAAAATCCTGAGCGTCCTCAGGAAATTGGGAGCGTCACCTCCGAGAAATGCACTTTCTTAGAACTTCCCACAGTTCCGTTCTACAGAAATTTAATTATGTTTTTAAAGACATCCTATGAAACCACCAAACCGACTTTATTGATGTCCAAGCCCAGCTTTATATTCAATTATGACTGTATTACCATATACAGATTTCAAATGACCTATATCCTAAATTCAGTAGTCCAACTACTTTAAATTCTCTTTCCTTAGCAGTCCAACTGCATTTCCTTTAATCAGTACTGTCACTTAACCTTACATTATCATTGCTTCAACTTCAATTCTCATGAGATTTTCACCAAAATCAAAACAGACCTTTACCAGTAATTTTCAGTGAGTAGACTTTCAATTTTGTCAGAACCAATTCAGCACTGTTTGGAAATAATTCAACAGGTAGTGCCTTACCTTTGAATAAGCCGGCTTATGTCCACTCACTTCGACCACTGACTCGTGTCTGCCTGTTTGAGCACCTTGGACCCTCTCAGTCTCAACCTCCAACTTTTCTCCCTCAACCCTCGGCCAATGCACCAAATGTTACGGGTTCAAAATTGAGGACGAGAGTAAAACAATGATGGTCCAGAAGAGGTCAATCAAACAATTGATTTTAATGAATGCACGCAGCGTGGAGAGGTGTAAACTGCCAAACAGTTGTACATCTCTACCCAAAATACACTCTAGATTGCTTTTATAACATCAGGGTATTGTAACGCCCCTTCTTGCGTTTACAAGCACATAATTTGCATGTACAGAACATTCATGTATTTTAAGAATTAAATGCAACATAGAGGTTCCTCTTTCTGGCATCCTCTTAAGAATATGGTGATGATCTAAGACCTTTGAGGTCACCATGGGCTGGACATCCTTCCGTCACCTGTAACTAAGCAAACTCAAATGCAACAAGAAGCTGAATACATTCAGGCCTTTGCTCAGCTACTATTTTACTATACCAATATACTCAGCATATGAGTTATGATACATATATATTTAACTCAATCATTTTAAAGTAGTTATAACTGCACCTGTAATAAAAATGTTAATATTTGATTATGATAACCCCTATAATATAAATTATAACATAATGCCAGCAACTTCAATAAACACTTTGATGAAATGATAATTAATGCAATGATAAGATGATGGTTATGTAAAATAATCCCTGTAATTCCACAACCTCTTAAGAGATCCAGTTTGAAGCTTCCCCAGATTTCTCCGCAGTCCACGCCCGGTTCATCATCAGATGGTTCGCTGCTGCCCGCTCCCAAATCTATTTCATCCTTCTCAACACCAGCATCTGTCATTCTATCAACAAAGGAATCCCAGTCATTTAATGGGAAAATGTGTCCAAACTTCTAAATTGGTACTCTACTTATAAGTATGACGGATCTAATTCAAGCGTTAAATTCATTGACTGTGTTTCTGCTGTGAAGTTTCCCTTCTTAACAAAGGAGTCTATGGGGATTGACTCTGTTTTAGAGCCAGCCCCTGGTGGAACAGAGCCAAACTACAATTTTTCTACAAAAGCTTCACTTTTGCATGGGAATGCCTGCGCGAGTAACAAGTGATGCAGAAAAAAGTTTTGAAATGCAGTAGCTTAGCATCAGGACATTGCAGGTGAATGACGGCTCCAAGAATGTACATAAATGTCACTGCCATCAAAACAAGACGAGAAACAGAGTTTTAAGTCTGGAAAGGTATGTATTTGTTCTTTAAGTCTCTTACATTGATCAAAATGTCTTTTTGTTGGAACAGGTGGAGATTCATCCTGGGACTGGAGTCATGGTAGAGAAAGTGGCCTGGGCCTATGCTACTAATGCAAATTCAGCTACAACCTTTGTGAGGCATCTGCTCACAGCAGTCTTCCCTGTGGAAATACTGCTAGTGAGCAATCTTCGAGGGGGAAAACGAGGCAGAGGAGATGCACGTTTACCGCTCGACAAAAATAAATTGGAAGCCATCTACAGTAAGTTTTTAGCCTTTTATGGCATGTTTTCGCAGTTGTCCACACTTCTGGCATTTAAAGATAACAAAGGACCAATGAAAAAGAAGGGATGAAGAAAGGCCTCCACCAAATAGAGGAATCTAGTTGACAGAGTACTGTTGATCTTTTTTGAGTTATATCCAGATGAATGAATGGTCTTTTCATGACATACTATTGTAGGCCTTAGATTTCTCTGGTGTTTCATTTCCTTTATGGTGCATGTTGTTTGTCCAACTTCAAAGTAACAAATGAAGGTAGATAAGTATTTTGCATTCTGAATGTTCTTGTATTTGATGTATTTCAGTGACTGCGTTTACATGCAGCCGATAACCCATTCAAAACTGGAATGTTAGCAATAACCCGGTCACACATGGCATTAAAATACCGGCAAAAACCCAAATATGCTAATATTTGAGTTCTAAAAATCCGAATATAAGTGATGGAGTTACCCTTTTCTCACCAAAATATTTGGTCATGTAAAACCTCTATCGGCATATCGCCTTCAAAATGAAAATGGATTTGTGTTTTGCACATGTTCTATTCCCAAGGAATCCTGGTCTTTTGAGTAGAGGAACTTTGTGTATGTGCCGTCTGGCTCTCTGTGACTGTCTCATCTCATGCATGTGAATGAGTTATTCCGAATGTTTCAGAAACCTGAATAGTGAGCCTAACACGACCATAACCTGAATATTGGCTGTATGTAAACGTAGTCAATGTAGTGAACCTCTCCATGCATCGCCTGCAAATTTCAAAGCTGGCACCATTAGATATTAAGACTGATTAAAGCAGGATCATTGCACTATTGGTTAAGATCATTGGGTTCTTTTACACTACTAATTTTGTTCTTATCATCAACACCCCCCCCACCCCACCATGCATTTTTGTACATATATAGGTGCAACCCTTGAGAGGTGGCCTGGGACCCAACCTTCCAGCATTGGTACTACAATCAATGCCAAGATCACAGAACTCCGGGCCAAAAATAAAAATGTTTCTGTCACAGCATCCCCATAACTTGACTTTCAATGTCTCGTTTGGCATGTTTTTGTTATTATAATGCCAATTCATGTTTTATCTATTAAAGATAGATTTTTTTAAGTGGGCAGGGTTTTTGCCCTCCCAAGTTTCACTCATGTTAGCGGTTAAAAGTTCCACAAATTTGCAGCAAAAAGGTATGCAAATTAGCATGCTCTTTAAACAATAGAGCTTAGATCGGGTTAAATATTACTTTGAAATATCAGTATGTGACTGTTATATCAGTTCAGTGAAAATAAAAGTTAACTGAATTTAATGATTGCCCAGTATTCATGTTTTTTTTGTTTTTTTTTCTTCAGTATTACAATACATTGACTGCCAACCTGTCAATGTCAAAGAAAGTTATGTTGGCTTACGAGTTTGTCTTTGCATTGCTAGTTTTTAACTGATGTTGATCCAGGTAAGTCAAGCAGGGGCAAATGATACTTTGGTCTTTTTCATATGTGATAGATTTTTTCTAGTAATGTCAATTTGTATAAAATTAATAATTAAGTTTACAGGTTTTTTATCAGCTGAGATTTAAGAATTCTTAGAGAAAAATGTAAAAAAAACCCCATAGTTTACCATAAAAATTTATTGCCTGAACATAAAGAGAAAACACATGTAATCTAACATATTCTTACAATATTTGTATAAAAAGCATGTAAAAAAAGAGATAATTGCCCTGCAAACTACATTCACTTTACATATAAAAAAAATTATCTAACAGATTTTGTTCATATATGTAAAGCATATGTCTTTATGACAAATATGTACTAAAAAACTGCAGAAATTATATGGAACATCTATGGAAAACATACTTTGACATGTACTTTCCTTATATAACTCATACTTAGTTTTAACATGATCCTTATGTGATCCTCTTTATTATCATGTATGAAAGTAATGCGAAAGTGGCCACTTTCATGAGTAAATCATATAAGCCTTATATGATTCACTATATATGAAGAAAACTAAAGCTGATGCAAGTCTTTTCTAAGTTTTTTCTATTTCCTTTACATATGGGTTTTATAAGTTTTTTCTATTTCTTTTCCATATGGGATTGCCCCATAAACAATTGCGACAAGTAATGTCATTGTCATTTTAAGACCATTTAATGCCTTTGAGTGTATATTCATAAAATAACACCATAATAATGCAAGATCTACACACTTTCAATTGACAAACAAACGACTATTTCTTAAAAAATTTAGATCATGGATATTAGGTATGAAAATATTAGATACCTTAAAAAACTTGAATAAATAGTAAATATTCTAACAAATAGAAAACAAAATACACAAAGAACTTTTATGGAGATTTTTCCATCTACAAATTTTTCCCTTTTTTCCTGTGAAAAATAAGATATTGTGCTGAAAAACACAATCCTTATTAAGCAATGTCTAACCAGTAGTACTGGTTAGACATTGCTCACACTAGAGCCGGTGAGAACACCGGACTCCTGGCAAATCGTTTTCAAACCCACCGCCGTCTTTCGCTACTCAGGTTAAAGATGATATATAAGTCACTTAGATAACTTAAAAATGTTATTGTTTGGCTTTTTTTCAGTATTTTATTTGTTCCTGAGTAAATCGGTTTGGCTGAGATTAAAGTTACAGTTTTTACACAGCTGAATAAACGTCAAGCAGACAACTGATAAGAAGTGTGAGACGCTCGAGAATATAAATATAGTCCGGTGTCCTATTATATTTTAGATAGCAAGGAGCAGACGGCTGAGTTTATTAAACTTCACCGAAACAATCTGCAAATTTCATTAAAATTTAATAAACTATCATCTTGTCTTTATTTTTAGTTAGCACATACCTTAAACACTTAAAGCTGTAAGCTAATGATAGTTATATAAGAGCAGATGCATGCTGGTGCAATAAGCTGTACGTTGTACGTCCAGTGGATGCATGATCTGATTAGTCGACTAATCGCAAAAATAATCGGTGACTAGTCGACTATCAAAATAATCGTTTGTGGCAGTCCTAGTCTGAATGACAACAAACACAGCTAGTGTTTGGGAAAATCTGTTATGAAACAGTTATTATTTCAATAGTTATGCTTAGCATGTGACATAATATCACGTGACACAGACACTGCGTAAAAAACCACAACAACTAATATTTACTTTAGGAGGATGAGGGAGGGCAGCATCAGGTTGAGACTTTGACATCTGTAATTAGTGATTATTAATGAAGCATAACTGTGCTTTGTTTCTAACCTTGGTAAGTAAATGCTCTGTAGCCTGAAGGAGAGGTGGGATTTCTGTGAAAGTCAAATTAAATGTGAATAGGTTTTGATAGTTATTGTATATAACAAGTGTAAACACACGCATAAAAACATGCAATAGTACAGTACTTACTTTCAAGTATTTCATTTTTCAGCCTCTCGTTCTCTTTTTAGATTTGAGTTCTCTTCTCTCAACTGATTAATGACACGCTGTAGATGTTCAATTTTCTTTTTATTCCATAACTTTAGATCGTTTTGTTGGTCTGTTGTGTATGCCTAAAAAATGAAACAAAAAACTCTCTCTTTAAAAGCCACCTTAGTGATTCTGTATGAAGAAATGATCTCTGAACAGTTATGGCAAAATGTTGGAAAAAATATTGAATAATAAATTGTTTAGCTAATAAATTCTTATTCTCAAAAAGATAAACAATAAGCACAAATGTATGTGTGTGTGTGTATGTATACAGTCAAGTCGCAATTTATTTAGACACCTTCAACTAGGGCTGTGCGATATGACCAAAATCTCATATCCCGATATAAGACATCTATCGTCCCGATAACGATATAAATCACAAAAATTTAACATTAATTTCTAAATTCTGTGAATCTCGGGCAGCTCGACTTGCGTGAAGTGTTTCCAGCTGGGCGTCGCGTACCTGGAGTCGAGTGTTTTAACCGATGCATGAAACGATATATAAGTTGTAACGGCTGCTGTTTTCTTTGTGAGTATTTATTACACAACGTGCTGCGGGGAAAAGTCTGTTCTAACCATACTTGCCAACCTTGAGACCTGAGAATTAGGGAGACATTCAAAAGGGCTGTTGGGGGGGGTTACACATACATATATATACACAAAACAGGGGTGTCCAAATTCAGAGGCTGTGTCCACCTGAGGACCCGGCCTTTGCGATCTAAGTGGGCCGGGTCCTCCGACAGCCAGGTATACTGGAAATGAGCGACTGTGAAATTTGACGGCCTAGCCTTCAGAATTACGTCACCGTCTGCTCCTTGCAGTCTAAAATAGAACCGGACGCTGGCGTAAATTTTTGAACATCTCACACTTCTGTTTAATCAGTTTTCTGTTTGACATTTATTCAGCTGTGTGAAAACCAGGGAGGAACCCTCCCGAGGGATCAATAAAGTTGTATCTAATCTAATCTAATAACTTTAATCTCAGCCAAACCGATTTACTCACGAACAAATTAAACACTGACACAGGCCAAATAATAACATTTTTAAGTTAAGTGACTTATATATCATGTTCATCCTGAGTAGCGAAAGACCGTGGGGGTTTGAAAACGATGTGCCGGGAGTTTGCTGTTCTCCCCGGCTCAGATATTTGAAGTTTACACAGCTACATTGTCACCTGAAAATATGTTAAACGTTTATTTTGCGACCCAGAAAGAGTAATAAGAGTAATATTAAAACTAAGTAGCTGCAGTAATAGTAGCCATTGTTGGAACCTGGAATTAGCTGGGCCAATCTGGGATATGGTTTTTCAATTTTGTTGTCCAGGTGGAAAATCGGGAGAAATTCGGGAGAATGGTTGCTCCGGGAGACTGAAATTCGGGATTCTCAAGGAAAAATCGGGAGGGTTGGCATGTATGGTTCTAACGTTAAAGTCTACAGTTTATTTTTTAGCACTTGATGGCGCTTTTTGGCTTCCATCCATCCATCCATTTGCTTCCGCTTATCCTTTTCACGGTCACGGGGTCGCTGGCCTATTCCAGCTGTCATAGGGCAAGAGGCAGGGTCGCCAGTCTGTCGCAGGGCTAACACACAGAGACAGACAACCATTCGCACTCACATTCACACCTATGGGCAATTTGGATTAATCAATTAACCTATCCCCACAAGCTGCATGTCTTTTGACGGTGGGAGGAAGCCGGAGTACCTGGAGGGAACCCACGCAAACATGGGGAGAACATGCAAACTCCACACAGAAAGACCCCGGCCTGATGGTGGAATTGAACTCAGGACCTTCTTGCTGTGCGGCAATAGTGCTACCCACCGTGTTGCTTCTCATCCGTAAATACTCTGAATACTCTTTCATGTGATTCAGTTTATTTTCAAAAGTCTCAACAGGATCTTGAGCTTCATTGTGAAAGGTTTTTGTGGAAACTAACCAGCGGACACGCAATGGTTTTACCGTCGTTGTTGCTAACGACGCTAACGCATAAAAACAGGCGCTTGTTCGTCCGTAGCGTGGTTATATTAAATATACGAGAAAGAGAGAACTTTAAGAAATTAATATAGCCACTACAGTGACCATCAAAACGATGAAAACATATTGCTGTAAACAGTTTATTTTGCGACACCACGAAACAAACAATAGCATAAAATGAAACAATAGACGTTTTTATATCGTCATGCGATATACGAACAGCCCTACCGTCAACATTTCTTACATGTTATTCACTATAGAAAATGGTAATAAAATATGAGAAAAACTCAAGAGTTACACTGTCAGGACAAATTCATCTAGAAAATTACAGATACCTATGTAACAGGGTTTGGTCGAAGTGTCAAATCTCACCTACCTACATAAATAAAAAAAAGTGTCCTACACCAACTATTTAAAAAAATATAGAAAAGTATATCCTTTTTAAAAAAATATATATATATATTAGTATATATGTCTGTGTGTGTACGTGTGGCAAAACACTCACCTTTTTCTTAGCTGCTGGTTCGTCTCTCACCTCTGTGGCCTCAAGGAGTTTCATAGAAGGTTTACTTTTTCTCTTAAGCGCCTCTGGCTTGGGTAGTTGTTCTTCAATTTCCTTAAGTTTTGTTTGCAAAGTTTTTTCCCTTTCTGAGGAGGCAGAATAATAAAAACAAAAGGCTAAAGTACATCATAATATAATTGATTAAGTTACATTTTTTGATTAACAAATAAGTGACAATAAAGTAATATTATATTGGAGAAAAGGCACCTGCTTTCTACTAATGAAATTAGTTTGCTAACAGCAACAGGGATGAGTCAGTGAGTCAGTTGCGCTTGTGAATCATGATTCACGAGTCAGTAAAGTGATTCTCGAGTATTGAACGATTCGTTCATGATTCGCGCATCACTACCTGCTAGCTTTATGATGGAGGTTTCATAGACCGGCCACCCGCCTTTTGGCTCCTTGACGCCTTGTCGCCACTCCACCAAATAAACGTCCTTTTCCTCCAAACCGTCTAAGTATTCTTCCTCATCAAAATCCCAAATATGTTCATTTGGCAGAATTGAGAACTTTCCATCTTCCGACCACTTAATTAACGTGAACATTATCCGCTTGTGTCTTCCCATCTGTATCTCGGCCATTCCACTCACTGTCGGAAATTGCGCCTCAGACGTCGGTTATATATTTTTTAAAAAAAGGAAAAAAAGAAACAACAACAACTAATAAACAGAATTTTTTGCGCGTTCATGTTGGGGAATATTTCAATATTTACTTTTTACGTATATACTTTTTATTTTATCTTTATTTTTAAAAAGCACAATGGCAATGCGCATGCGCATACTCTGCTGCGTGCATTGACCTACAGTTCTAGAGCGAAGACGTTGCATTTTTGGAATAATCTCTGGTCAGCATAGATTTCATAGAAAAAACATACTATATTGTTTTAAGTGTTTACCTTTTTTTCGATTAATCCTGTGACGTACAAAGACGGACGTTTTAGGCACTTTACGTTTAAGGTTTTAAAGTTTTTGGTTTTTAAAGTGTGCATTGCGCGTGCAGACGCTCTCGGAAGAAGATGCTGCAATATTTCAAACACCCTGGAAAACTGCTCGGTAACCATATATTTCACGGTAACATGCTACATTTATTTTATATGTTGCAGTTTCTGTTTTACAATCCTCGATGTTTTCTTCAATGTAATTTTAATTTCATCAATAGGTCACATGTGAGTCAAAATGAGCGAGCCTCCTGAAAGGATTTCGTACGAACGTTATCTAACTGATCCTGAAGAGGAAATTCCTTCAAGAACCAAACGGAGATGGGCACAAAAAGAAAGGTGTGTTGGTAATGTAATATCCCTCACTCTTTAACATTAAAGAATGCCATAGGGCCGCACAATCAATTAATCTAGTGGCAATCACTAAGGATGCCACAATTATGTAATCGTTCAAAGTGGCAAATAATCGTCCACTGCATGCTTAAGATGTTTGTTTGTTTTTTATCAAGAATAAACAAAGCCAATGTATAATAGACATTTGGGGCTTAATACTCCAGAATAGCATTGAAGGATTTTCAATTAGTGTTTTCAGCTTATGTTCTTTTAAAAATAGGACATGCAGTTGCTTAAAACAATGGTATAAACATCATTCTAAGTAAATTTTATAAAATGTAATTAATAACCACAATGACAATTGTAAGGAAAAAATGACAATCTTTATAAATTACCATAGCATAAGGTACGATAAATGTACTCCGGCTCCCAAATGAATGATCTGGAGTTGGCTCTTTTAAACAGGGAATGTAGCGAGGCTACGTCTAATCTGCTTATTACTGATCAATAAACATCTTTATAAGTGATCACATCTTTATCGTGTTAATAGCAGTTCACTTAGGCTACGTTCACACTGCAGGTCTTAATGCTCAATTCCGATTTTTTTATCAAATCCGATTTTTTTGTCTGCTTGTTCAACAAAAATCAACAAAAATGGCTTCTCACGCCTACTAGGCTGCTGCAGTGAAGGATATATACAAGGTGAACCAAAATGTACGATCGCTACTTGACAAATCTATTTACAGCTATTTACAAAATTGACATAATAACGCCAGACACACACACACGAGGTTATACTGGCTAATCACTTTGTCAAAGAAACTCTACACTGCAACGAATCAACACACAGGTTCTTGGTTGAACGGTGGAGGTTAGGAGAGAGGGGGCCAGGTGGCTGTCATCCGGTAGTTAAGTACTGGAGGTGATCAACCAATTATCCAATCCGAGGATAGGCAGAGACTCCACCCAGATACCCAGCAGGCACGCCCAGGTGTCCACCTCCTAAGAGAAAAAGGGGAAGAAACCCACAGCCATCCTCTGGTGGGAGGAGTAACACAAAACAAACAACACTGGATCATAACATTTCCCCCCACCCAAAAATCAAACGTTTCACCCCAAATGAAAATGTTTGATTCAAGACCTAGAGAGGGCATCAGCCATGACATTCTCTAAGCCCTTTTTGTACCGGATTTCAATGTTGTAGTCCTGAAGGAATAAGGACCAGCGCATAAGGCGCTGGTTGCTGTTCTGCATCCGAGTTAGGAACTGGAGTGGGTTGTGGTCAGAGAACACGACGGTTGGAAGGGGACTGGATCCAAGGTACACTTCAAAGTGCTGTAAGGCTAGCAATAAGGCTAAGGCTTCCTTTTCAATCGTGCTGTAATGCAATTGGTGTTTTAGGAATTTTTTGGAAAAGAAACAGACTGGATGGTCAATGCCATTTTCATCCTCCTGCAAAAGCACTGCACCAGCCCCCAAAGCACTGGCGTCCACCTCAAGCTTGAATGGACGTGCGAAATCAGGGGCGGCCAGCACAGGAGCACTGCAAAGGAGAGCTTTGACAGCTTCGAAAGCAAACTGACATGTCTCTGACCACTCAAATGGTGATTTTGGACTGGCAAGACTGGTTAATGGGGCTACTACCTCAGAGAAGTTTTTGCAGAACCCACGATAATAACCTGCCATGCCTAGAAAACGCCGCAGCTCCCGACGTGTCTGCGGAGCTGGGAAGTCTAATATTGCCTGCACTTTCACAGCAACAGGGAGGACATGACCCTGTCCTACTTGTTTCCCTAGGTAGGTTACAACAGCCTTTCCAAACTCACATTTAGCCAAGTTTAGTGTCAGAGAGGCATCACGCAGGCGGTCAAATATTTCGCAAAGGGTTTTGAGGTGTTCAGTCCAAGTGGATGAATAGGCAACTATATCATCCAGATACACTTCACAATTTCTGACTCCATGTAACACAGTGTTCATCAGTCGCTGGAAGGTGGCTGGGGCATTTCTTAACCCGAACGGCATGACGGTATACTGTAAAAAATGGTCGGGCGTAACAAAGGCACTGATTTCGGATGCACGGTTAGTTAACGGGACCTGCCAGTATCCCTTTAGGAGGTCAAGCTTGGTCACGAAGGTTGCTGATCCGACACGGTCGACCAAGTCATCCATGCGTGGGAGTGGGAAAGAGTCTGGTTTTGTAACAGCATTTACTTTTCGGAAGTCATTACAGAAACGGGAGGTTTGATCGGGTTTTGGGACGAGAAGTGATGGTGAGCTCCAAGAGCTATTACTGGGAAGAGCAAAACCATGGTCAAGAAGATACTGGACTTCTTGCTGCATTATGGCACGCTTAGTGGGATTTACTCTGTATGCATGTTGCTTTATGGGCTTGTGATCACCCACATCAATATCGTGACTTAGCACATGCGTTTGAGTGGGGATATCACCGAAAAGAGTTGAGTAATTTTTAATGAGCTCACGGACATCAGATTTGGCGGGATCAGACAGATGTGCTAAATAGGCATCCAAGTCAGCCAAGATTTCAGAGTTCCTAAGATGCGCACCAGAAACAGAGCTGTGCCTATCATCCAACCCATCATCGCAGGGACTATATAAGGGTTGAGAGACGGACATCGACACAATAGGTGACACAGCAGGTGACGGACTAGAGCGTTCACGATCAATGTACTCCTTCAGCATGTTGATGTGACAGACGCGACTTTTCTTCTTACGATCAGGGGTTAACACAACATAATCGGTTTCACTTAGTTTGCGCTCAATGACATACGGACCGGAAAACTTTGCCTGCAGGGGAGAACCAACAACAGGCAAGAAAACCAACACGCGATCACCTGACTGGAACATCCGTGCTACAGACTTTCTATCAAAATGGGTTTTCATTCTGACCTGAGCCTTTGCTAGCGCGTCACGAGCAAAATTGCAGGCATTATGCAGCCTCTCTTTAAACAAACTAACATAGTCCAGAATGTTTTCTTTCAGACGATGCCTATCTGAGAGGAATTTCTCTTTCAAAAGACGTAGCGGACCGCGCACCGTGTGGCCAAAAACTAAACCAGCTGGACTGAACCCCAAAGACTCCTGGCATGTCTCCCTGACAGCGAACAACAGTAGTGGCAACCCCTCATCCCACTCACGGCTTGACTCAGTGCAAAATTTGCGAAGCATGTTTTTCAGAGTTTGGTGGAACCTTTCTAATGCACCCTGACTCTCCGGGTGATACGCGCTGGAAGTGTGATGGGTGACACCGAGCTCTGTCATGACCTGGGCAAAAATTCTAGACATAAAATTTGTGCCCTGATCTGTTTGGATGCGTTTAGGCAGTCCAAAGGTAGAAAAGAACTTAACAAGTGCTTTCACAATCCCACGTGTTTTTAATGAGCGCAACGGAATGGCCTCAGGATAACGGGTGGCAGTACACATCATGGTGAGTAGGTATTGGTTTCCGGACTTTGTTTTTGGAAGAGGACCAACACAATCAACAATAACATGCTCAAATGGTTCCCCAAAGACTGGGATGGGTTTTAACGGAGCAGCTGGAATCACCTGATTTGGTTTACCGGCAAGCTGACATGTGTAGCACGAGCGGCAGAATTTTACTACATCAGATTTGAGACCAGGCCAGAAGAAGTAACGGAGGACACGGTTGTATGTTTTTGTGATTCCCAAGTGACCGGACATGGTGTGGTCATGTGCTAAGCTTAGGACCTGGGGACGGAATGACTGCGGAACAACAATTTGCTGCACTCCCTCATGGGTGCAGCCAGAACTGGGAGTCCAGTAACGCATCAGCACCCCATCCTCAATGAGGTAAGATGCAGATTTCCCACACTTAGGTTCTGTCACATAAGCCCAACAAGATGACAAGCTCTCATCATTTTTCTGGGCTTCTATAAGCTTGTCTTTATCTACTGACAGTGTCATAGCTTCCTCATCAGGCTGAAGCTCGACTGAAACAGGGGTACTTTCACATTTGGGTGGCACGCTTGTTGGATCTGAATCATTTAAGAAAGAGTCGCTAAGATCCACCAAGTCTCCCTGTTTGCGTGCCTGCGCACGGGTCACAGCACACACAGGAAACAAAGGAACAGAGTTCGGTTCGGCAAGATCAAAAGCACTAGTGTCTGCAAGTGGGGTTTTGACTACCTCAGGCAACGGAAAAACTTTGCAGCCAGCTAGATCGTTTCCAAGGATGATGTCAATGCCTGCAACCGGTAACTGGGGTCGCACACCAAGTTTAACCTCACCCGATACAAACTGAGACGAGAGCTGCACAAAATGCAAAGGCACACGCATTACACACATTCTAACTCCCCACGCTAACACATCAGCACCACAATAGGATTGGGCTGAGAACGGTAAGACACCCTCACGAATGAGCGACTGTTTTGCACCAGTGTCACGCAAAATACTGACAGGAGCCCGCTTTTCTTCTCCTATCAATGAAACAAAACCTTTTGACACAAAAGGCTTGAACTCTTCATCTACTTTGTCACTTGGAATTACAGTCACATCTTCTAAGGCATGAGGTTTGGTCTGTAGAAGGTTTATTGGGGAAGGAGATTCACCCTTCCTGATCTGTTCCTTTCTTTTCAGAATGGGACAAGCAGCAATGAGGTGTCCCTGCTCATGGCAATAATAACACTCTCTATTTTCAATGGATGAGGTGGTGGTACGACGGATGCTCTTTGGAGACCAGCTTTGTGGGCTAACTGAGGTCTGTGGGCTGTGAACAGGAGATGAAAACACCGCTTTGTGTGTCAACACAAACTCATCAGCCTGTACAGCAGCAGCGGCAAGAGTTGCAACCTTCTGTTTGTTTAAGTAGGTTACCACTTTTTCTGGGAGTTGACTTTTGAACTCTTCTAACAACACCAACTCACGCAAGTCATCTAAGGTTTTTACTTTTGTAGCATGACACCATTTATCAAACAGAGTTTTCTTTTCTCTGGCAAACTCCACATAAGTCTGGGTGGCAGATTTTTTCACATTCCTAAATCTTTGCCTATAAGCCTCTGGCACAAGCTCGTATGCACGCAGGACAGCAGCTTTCACAATGTCATAGTCCAAACTGTCCTCAAGTGAAAGAGCTGTGCATACCTCTTGGGCTTTTCCCACCAATTTGCACTGAAGTAAAAGAGACCATACATTCTTTGGCCAGTGTAATGCACCTGCAATGCGCTCAAACACTGTGAAAAAAGAGTCTACCTCAGTTTCTCTAAATGCTGGGACTAATTTGATGTGCCTACTTACATCAAAGCTGTCTTCTGGCTTAGGGGATGGTGACTGCGGGGATGGTGACTGCGGAGCTGACCGAGGTGTAGGAGGACTGGCAGATACAGAGGCTCCCCTCTCTATCTCCAGACCCCTCACCCGTAGGTGCATAGCTTCCACCTCCAACTGCTGCTTTTTTAACTCCACTTCCTTTATGCGCAGCGTTAACTGCAGCTCTTCCGCAGAAGGGCCAGGTTGAGAAGGGAGATTTTTCAGTGGGGCAGGAATACCAGCAACAGCTCCCAGCTCGACGCCCTCTGCAGGACCTGGCTCACCAAACAACCCCCTTTCATGCAGTTTCATACACAGGAGCTCTTTAAGCTCTTTTTTCTTTGCATTCAATGGCACAGTCACATCAAAGAAATTGGCAATAAGAATGAGGTCATCCTTTTTACATCTATCCAACTTTTCTTCAGTTGGGCCTAAAGTGAAATCCTCCAATTTAAATTCCATACTAACACACACACCCTCCCACACAAGAAAAAACTGCCAACCAGAAAAGCAGAGCCAACCAAGAACACAGGCAACCGACCTGCGACAACAGCAACGAAGAAAGAACAAAGTACAAAAGAGCCCACACTCCAAGCCAACCCGACGAAAAAAAAAAGATGGACGAGCCCCCAATTAATGTTACGTTCTTAGTCTAGGCGAGTATGAACGCAACAAGAAGTTGGCCCACTCACACACCACCCAAGCAAATACACAAACAACAATATCCTTTTAAAGTGCTAAGCAGCCATTTATTTTCTTCAGCTGTGAGCAGTGCCAAAAATAACAAACAAAACTCCCTAATGGTCCCTACGCTTTCCTACGCAAAAATGAAAACCAAACCAAAGACAATTCACTTACCTAACTTCCTAAATGAAAAACAGGAGAAAACGTAATCAACAAAAATGGCTTCTCACGCCTACTAGGCTGCTGCAGTGAAGGATATATACAAGATGAACCAAAATGTACGATCGCTACTTGACAAATCTATTTACAGCTATTTACAAAATTGACATAATAACGCCAGACACACACACGAGGTTATACTGGCTAATCACTTTGTCAAAGAAACTCTACACTGCAACGAATCAACACACAGGTTCTTGGTTGAACGGTGGAGGTTAGGAGAGAGGGGGCCAGGTGGCTGTCATCCGGTAGTTAAGTACTGGAGGTGATCAACCAATTATCCAATCCGAGGATAGGCAGAGACTCCACCCAGATACCCAGCAGGCACGCCCAGGTGTCCACCTCCTAAGAGAAAAAGGGGAAGAAACCCACAGCCATCCTCTGGTGGGAGGAGTAACACAAAACAAACAACACTGGATCATAACACACTACAAATAAAATGCGACAGCAAACGCGCTCTAGTGTGAACGCTCAAAGCGGCCCGCATGCGCAAAAGAAGATGTCACACACAACGGGTACTCCGGCTTCCTCCCACCGTCCAAAGACATGCAGTTTGAGGGGATAGGTTAATTGGATAATCCAAATTGTCACTAGGTGTGAATGTGTGAGTGAATGTGAGCGTGAATGGTTGTCTGTCCCTGTGTGTTGGCCCCTTCGACAGACTGGCGACCTGTCCAGGGTGTACCCCGCCTCTCGCCCTATGACAGCTGGGATAGGCTCCAGCGCCCCCCGCGACCCTGGAAAGGATAAGCGGAAGCGAATGGATGGATGGATGGCATAAATGAACAGTTCAAAATTGTAAATTCTCTAATCAATTACTCACTCTCAAGTTGTTCTAAACCTGTGTGAATTTCTTTTTAACATAAAATAATGTTGATAGCCAAACAGTTGCTGGTCCCCATTGACATAGTATGGACATAGTATGAAATAATACTGTGGAAGTCAGTAGGGACAAGAAACTGGTTACCAACATTCTTGAAAATATCTTCTTTTGTGTTCAACAGAACAAAGAAACAGGTTATAGAACAACTTGAGGGTGATGATTACCAAAATAAAGTTTTATTCCTTTTATCTTATTATCCATTTTATCTTATCCCTTAGCAATTAATTACTTTAGTTATACCAAATAATAAATGATTGATTAATATTAATATTAATAAATGATCTTATTGGTCTCTTTTTAAGGTTAGTGTTGGAATACAAACATTTTGGGTTAACTGTAATGAAAACACATTTAATGCATAAACCTAAATTGAATTTATTAGGAATATTGGACTATAAATTTGTCGAAATAAGTACACAATAGTTAGTTGAATTTTCAAGTCAAGAAATGAAATCAAAAAGATCATTACATTTCTAGACATATTATTTTTTTAAAGAATATTCATGAATTAGTGCATTGAACAAGAAAAAAATAAAACAAGTAATCATTGTTCTAATTATGAGTTTTACGGTAATTTCTACTTTCTACTGCAATCATATATTCTTACAGAATTTATCATGAAAGAAAGCACTAAGCATTCATTTTGAGAGTTAACCTTGGACAGCCAAAGCACACTTAAATTTTGGCAAGACTGAATGGACATGTCAAATAGTGCACAATTAGTGAATAAGGCCAATTTCAAATGTCTGCTGTAATGTTAAAAAAAGAGATGCATAAATACAGTAGAGAGAAGACGGTTACAGGGCAGATCTCACCAATATAGACATAAATGCGTCTATGAGTCCACTAGGTTAGTGCTCTTACACTGAAGATTTATAATGTAATTTTTACAGGACCCATAATTTTCTCTCTCTCTTCTCTTTTCAAGGAAATCCCAGACACCTTTCCAGAAGACAGAACTCTGCTGATGACTAATGATGAAGAGTGCACTGCAGGTCCTGTTCAGATAGAGGTCCCAGGTGGATTCAGGTCAAACTAAAGAGCAAAATCAACTACTACTTCTGGCACTTAAGCTCAAACACAGTTTGACCAATGACTGTCTTGAAGATATCATGAAAATCGTTAATGTTGTTGGTGGCAGTGATTCAGCATGCAGGACAAAATATTCATTTTACAAAGGTTTTGATGATACAAAAGACATCATGAAAATCTGTTATGTGTGTGAACAGTGTAGTAATATAATGTCAGCTGAGCTGGACCATGTTCATTGTCTTCAATGCAACATCACCTATGACAAAGCAAGTAGGTTTACCAATAACATTTTCATATACCTCTCCTTGGAAGATCAAATCAAAAATCTCTTGAGAATGCCAGGAATTACAGATGAATTAATAGGAAGGCAAACAGAAACATCTACTTCTCTCAGTGACATTTGTGATGGTTTTTTGTATCAGAAAGCTTTAAGTGGTTCAGAAATGGCCCTTCAAACACTCAGCTTAACATTTAGCTGTGATGGTGTGCCAGTTTTTAAAAAGTCCCCTTGTAGTATTTGGCCCCTTTTATGCACCATTAATGAATTGCCATTGAAAACAAGACAGGATAATGTACTCCTTTGTGGACTATGGTTTGGGGATGAGAAGCCTCACATGAGAAGTTTCTTAAAACCTTTCATTGATGAGTGTGTGGAGCTACAGGACAGTGGTTTCACATGGGAAAATGACAAAGACATTTCTGTCAATACAAAAGTAATCCCTCTAATTCTAATGAGTGACTCAGTTGCCAGACCTCTGATCCAG
Source organism: Oreochromis niloticus (assembly GCF_001858045.2). Lineage (NCBI taxonomy): Eukaryota > Metazoa > Chordata > Actinopteri > Cichliformes > Cichlidae > Oreochromis > Oreochromis niloticus. The sequence continues at coordinate 35,316,209 of NC_031974.2, forward strand.
AATTTTAAACAGTTTAATGGTGAACATGGTCAAAGGAGTTTGCAAAGAAAAGCGTCTGGACTTCTTTAAGTTGCTTGAAGACGTTTCACCTCTCATCCGAGAAGCTTCTTCAGTTCTAAGGTCAAATGGCCGAGAGTCCCAGATTTAAACCCAGTGGGAGTATCCCCCCAAAGAGGGACAAAGGACCCCCTGGTGATCCTCTAATCACATAAGCCAAGGTGTGAAAGCGGGTGTGGGACCTAATCAGCCAGGGTTTCGGGTGAGCTCATTGTGAAACCTGCCCCCACCTTGTTATGTGAATTCCTGAGGTCAGATGGCCCAGGATGTGAGTGGGCATTAAGGCGTCTGGGGAGGGAACTCAAAGCTGGATTATAGATGGCAGACAGTTGGTGTCGTAAACCACCGCCTCTGTTCAAAGATGGTCGCTCACAGTGGACATAGATGGCCTCTTTCACTCCTCTTTCAAACCATCTGTCCTCTCTGTCCAAAATGTGAACATTGGCATCCTCGAAAGAGTGACCTTTATCCTTAAGATGCAGATGGACTGGACTGGAGAGACCAAACAGCCACTTCACAAGCGCATGGCACAACATAGAAGAGCCACCTCCACAGGACAAGACTCAGCAGTCCATCTATGAATATTTAGATATACTGTATATGACATAGATGATTGGTTGGCTTAGAAGCCATGAAGGCCCCAATATGCAAATTCGAATGCCTCAGCCCTCAGACATGATTGGCTGGCTGGGAAGCCGTGCAGGCCCTGATTTGTAAATTTGAATGTCTAAGCCCTCATATATGATTGGCTCACTGGGAAGCCATGAAGGCGCAGATATGTAAATTTGAATGTCTCAGTCCTCACAGAGGATTGGCTGCCTCAGGACCTGGCAGAAATATATAGAAATACTATGATTAAACAGAAATGCTACATTTAGTAGAAATACTATATTTTAGTACAAATACTATAAAATAGCAGAAATGCTATATTTAGCACAAACACTGAAAAGTGGCAGAAATATTATAACTTAACAGAAAAACTATCATTTAGCAGAATAGTAATAACTTACATAGAAACACTGGAAATACATATATAAACACACATGCACAGACAGACAGACACAGGATCGATGCCAGTCGACCAGTCTGAATATATTCAGTGTCATTCCTACAATGAGATGCTGCAAAAAAGGGTCTCCCTCTCTCTCTCTCTCTCTCTCACACACACACACACACACAGGGAGAGAGAATCAAGTTCCTAGGTCAGTCAAGCAGCCTGGGAGCTGCTCAATATGAATCCACCAATCAGAGAGGCTGTGTACTTTTTCCCGCCAAAACAGGTGCACCCTTACACACACGCACAAAGGGAGACAGGATTTTTGCCTATTGTTTATTTCTCATATTGGGGATTCCCCTCAAACAAATTTCCTAACAGCTGGGGCTACAACTGTCATTCTTAGACCGTTTTGTTCAGAAGAGATGGGGGAATCGTCAAGTGCTATCTGTTTAAAATAAATTATTAATTATTAGAGATATATCACTTAGATGATTGGGTGGCTGGGAAACCGTGCAAGCCCTGATATGTTAATTTGAATGGTTCCAGCCCTCATATATGATTTGTTGGCTGGGGAACAGGCAGAAATATATAGAAATACTATGATTAGTCAGAAATATTATATGTAGTAGAAATACTAGGTTTTAGCAAAAATACTATATTAAGCACAAAATCTTATAAAAAGCAGGAATAGTATGATTTAGCAGAAATGCTGTATTTAGCACAAATAGCACAAATACTGAAAAGCAGCAGAAATGCTATGATTTAGCACAAAAGTAATAACTTAAATAGAAAAATTGGAAAAGCAAAATGGACAACTTTTTAAAAAATGCTGAACATGCTAAGGGTCCCTCAAATATACTTGTTCAATCAAAAAAATCGGCAAAAAAAATATAACAGCCACACAATCATGAATATGGACACATATGGAAACACACATGCACAGAGACACACACAGGATCAAATTCAGTCACCCAGTCTAAATATATTGAATTTAAATCATACAATAAGATACTCTCTCTCTCTCTCTCTCCCTCTCTCTCTCTCTGTCACACACACACACACACACACACACACAGAGGGAGAGAGAAGCAAGTTTCTAGGTCAGTCAAGCAGCCTGTGAGCGTCTCAATTTGAATCCACCAATCAGAGAGGCTGTGTACTTTTTCCCGCCAAAACTGGTGCACCCTTACACACGCAGCACAGAGAGAGACAGGATTTCTGCAGTCTATTTCTCATAGTGAGGACTCCCCTCAAACAAATAGCCATAATTTCCTAACCATAGGGGCTAGAACGGTCATTCTTACACCGTTTTGTTCAGAAGAGATGGGGGGAATCTTCAAGTGTTGACAATTTATCATTAAAATATGAATTATTGAAGATATTTGACTGGTAATGCACCATAACTGAGTAGAGACGAAGCAGAAACTGCCTTGACTTGCCCTCAAACAACGCTTTCTAACTCTAAATCTATTTGGAGCATAGATATCATTCTTTCACCGTAAGATACAGCAGGCTTTGGTGAACAGTCATGGAAATTTTCAAGTCTCTGTGGAAATCCAACAAAAAGATATGACGAGAGAAAAAATTGCCTCATTTGCAGAGTTTGAAATCTGAAGAAATCTGAGCGAAGGATGAATTTCCTACCCTCAAACAAGTGTAACTCATCTCAAAACGGTAATGGATGAGAAAAATTTTCTTGAATTGTGAGCTTCAGGAGTGTCTGAAGATATAGCCTCATGTCTTAACTTTGCTTCGTTAAGGAGATATGACAATTCGAAAATGCCTCTCATTAGAGAAATCCAGCGGTGATTTTGAACAAACTCTCCATTGACTTTCTATGGAGAGTTTTCAGACTTTGTGTTGGTCTGAGGAGATTTGCCAAATTTCTATAAATCCCACAACAATGATAGTGACATTTTCTGAAAGCCAGCAAAAATACCTACGTTTTGATGTATGATTTGTGGGGGTTGAGTAAAAATTGAGCAAGTAGCAAGAAGTTGTTCGGAAATAAAGAGAAGACTGCGAAAGTTACAGTGGCACACTGAAAGCCAAGTGCATAGCAACCATAACAACGCATGTATTTTCTGAAAAATCACAAAGATGAAACTGAAAACTTAAAGAGAGATAAGATGAAAACAATAACAGATATGAAAAAGCTGAATCGTACATGAATAGTCCAATAATTTGTGAACATTTTAAAGTTTGAATGGTTGTTCTAGGTGAAAGTATGAGGAAGTAGTTAAGTTTCAAAAACGAGCAGGTTGTAGCAGAATTGCGGAAGTTTCCCATTCATTTCAATGGGACAAATTAAAGGAAAAAAACGTAATATTTTAAAAAGTATAATAGTAACAAATACCAAAAGTCATTGTCAGGAGTTTTCCTGTATTGCAACTCAGGTCAGAATAAAAACGCTCAGACAGGTTTAACGTGTACACGGGTGAGACTCAGGGAGACTCGCACCGTGCAATAGTTGTCAGCCTTTTTATTCATAGCATTCTCAGAGACGTACAGGAAGAGATAAAATAGAACTGTGCAGGCTTCCTGTTGAGTCTGCACTTCCCCATTTAAGTGTAACTTCCCCATTTAAGCTTAATACTGAAAGAGCAAACATATTTAGATAAAGAAACGTACTTTTAAGCATAACATAATAAAAATCCCAAAATCCTGAAATCTTTTTACATTCCCACCTGTTGTTTGATCTTTCCTTCTATATACTGTATGTACATAGCACCCACTAACAGTGCATCAGTCTATGGCCACTTGTAGACATTTTTAGCCAAGACATCATAAAATAGTGGGTTTTGTGAGTATGTTATATCCAAGTGTCTGTCTCATTATCATCTTCATCATTCTGTGATAGGGTGATGTAAGCATGAATTGAAGCAGTTACCATTTTTGATACCATGTTCTTCAAACAAGGTATGACACATGAAGTGAAAAGACACAATAACAGTATTATAACACCAACAAAAACAAGTCCTTTAATCAGCAGGGACTTCCAAGAGCCGCTTAAAAGCCACGTAAGCCAGTCTTCTGTGTTTGTGGCATAGTCTCGTTGTTGTGCATCCCGAAGTTGTCTGAGTGTTTTCAGAGCATCAGTCATGTTCGGTGAGTGCACATTATCTGGAATGTATGTGCAACATGTGTTGTTAAAGAGAATTCTCCTTTCTCGGCGAGAATTATGTCCAATGCTACCCTGTGTTGCATTACTGCAATGCACAGAGCGTCAATCTCCTGATCCCATTCGTTGTTGAATTTACATGAAGCATTCAGAACCTTTTGTCTTTCAGTCCAAAGTTTAAATTCCTCTGGGACATCGGAACCCCACACGGAATCATGCTGCTTGAGGTCTGGGGTGCTTCGTCTTTTCCTTGTTGTTGACGTTGAAGTTGACGTGGCGTCCATGGTTATCTTGAAAGTGTGGTCAGATATGAAAATGGGAGCGCACTGACCTGTCCAATTCCCAGGAAGGATAAAATAGGCCTGTTGGCCACAGATCCAGGCCATCCCTTGCACCCAGAAGGTGCCATTTGAGATGTTGTTGCTCTTCACGGGCCCTCCAGGAGCGTGTGTCTGTACTGCTTTGCAGTTGGTGGTGTTTCCCATTGGCGTGGATCCGTTCTCTTGGCGGTAGCATAGGCTGTGGCTCAAATTCCCATTGTTTTCAAGAAATACTGGGAATGATTTAGCCTTACTTCTGTGCTTCACTTTCAGGTCAACCCAGAACCATTCGTCACATATGCCATTTCGTAGTCCTATCTGGAGAGGTTCCTCATGGTTGACCACGATTCCCTGGAATCGATGCCCACGGCTGGCGTAGCTTGTGGCACACTTTGCCTGAATTATGTCCATTCCCTTCGCATACAAGGTGGCGTATTGTGTCGTTGGGGGCATATAGGAGCAAACATAGCAGTCTTTTCTGGGTGTGCTGTCATGTATATATCGATACCATGCGTTGTTCATCCATGGATGAATGTGGTCTTGTGTCATGTCAGGAAGATGTGAGTTGTCATGTGTCCATCTTGTCTGCAGGTGGTGTTGTTCATCTTCTTTCTTTCGGGTGAGTGTTAAGAAACTCACCAGGAGTGCAACATTAGCCACTAGGAGGACGAGTGTCTTCATGATGACCAGACACACCTGTGACCTCTGATGAGTAGACTACTGGCAAGAAGAAGAAGGCGGGGTATACCCGATCAGCCCTCCCTCCACCAATAGACCACCATACAGGAGTTAGGGGTGTCGGCGTCTAAACGTTTAGGTTGTCACTCACTTTTTTGCAGTGGCTTTGATGGATCCAGGGTGGTCTTTCTGCTATTTTGCAGGCAGTAGGTGTGGTGAGTAGCACTTGATAAGGACCTTCCCACCTTGGTGAACTCCAATTTTTCCTTTGGAGTACTTTGATCAGGATCCAATCACCTGGTTTTTACTAGGCCACATTTTACCACATTTTTACTAGGCCTATACACTCAGGCCATGGTCTCCCTGTTTCTTCCATGCAGTTTCTCAGTCTCTGTTTTATTGCCGTTAGTTCTTTCCACCAGTCCGGCACTTTGTGGTCCACGGGTGTTTGATGCTAAATCCTAGTGCTTCAGAGACCTTACTGATTACTTATCACGTCTATGATCACTAGAGCGTATTCTGAGCCTTGGCATTCATTTAGCTCAATAAAACCCATGTGGATCGTATGAAAAGGATGAGGTGGTGTGCATTATGTGCATCATGTGCATTATGTTTTTGGCAAATCATGCATGTTCCGACAAATTTCTGAAATCTTATCTACCTACCCTACCCCCCCTCCTGTTGACAATAATGCTGCTGATTTGTGTAGGGACTTTGGTAGTATTGGTTTGCTATTACAAGTCATCAAACCACTTTCTAGCTGTGCTCCACATTTTAACCACTTCTTTTGTTCTCTAGTTGGTGCGGCTTTCCGTTCATTCATAAGCACATCAAGTGGTATTTGCATTGAGGAGTCAGACATTAATGTGTCTATAGTTTGTTGTGCTGCTGCTTTTGCGGCTTTGGTCTGCGAAGTTATTGCCTTCAGTGACCTCTGAACTGTTTTGGCAATATAAACACTTCCAACAGTGCCTTCAAAAGATTTCCATGTTGCAGTTGGGTTAGGCACGTATGACAGCTGTGAGTTCTGCACTCTGTGCAGAGTGTGAGGAAGTTAGTGCTTTTGCTTCTAAAATTGTGTCTACTGTGGTTACCGCATAACCTACACAGTTCCGCCCAAGGCTACTTTGTTGATATCTACAAAGATATCAACGACACCAGCCTGTGAGATGCTGTGAAGGTCAGCGTGTGATACAGCATACAGCAATTCTGATGTGTGACAGTGTAAGCTCATAGCTCAACAGCTCTAAAACTAGGCATCAGCAAATCATATGCCCAAATCATTATGTGTCACTGTGATCCACAAGTATGATCACAAATTTGTTTTCCAAACTTACTAAGCAAACAAACAAAAACAAAACAAATTGCCTATGGCAATCATCAAGGCTTTGCGTTCATATTAATTGAGTGTAAGCTGCTTTCTTCATTGCAAGTATTTATTACAATACGGTTTAATTCATGCATCTTATCACTGAGTTCTAAATTCAACCTATCTCCTCACACACACACGGTTTCCTGTCATCGACAGGCACACATTTCCTGTTTCTGCAGACTCTGTCTTTCATTGTATTTATAGTCTAAAAACCCTCTTTAATTCTACTAAAAACAATCTAAATCTCTTGATCTAAAAACGATACACCTTTATTTCACACACACTTTTAAATTGAGCTCTTTCAGACATCAGGAATCATCACGCACACTGCCTTTTCTCTCAAAACCTACTACTCAAAGTCAAAATCACTCAAAATATGCTTCTATACGAGTATTTCAGATATGCTTTTCAAGATATATAGAGGTCACTCACTGTACATCCACAGAATTCAAACTCTATTTATACAATTGTAGTGAGCAAAACCAGCATCTCCATGCGCGTCACCGCTCCTCATTAGCTTGGTAGTGTCCACATATTTATTTAATTCAGCTTCTCAATCTTGTAGCTGTTGTATACAGGGTTTGGCTCATTAGTTGTTAGTATAGGTCTTCATCTTAACAAAGTCTCATCTAAGATGACAGGTTTACAGCAGGTCAAGTGTCTCTATGCACCTGATTAGTGTAGTTAATTCCTTATTTTCTTCATCTCATATATCATTGTACTGAGTTTGAGCAAACCTTAAGCTTGATTTAGACTACTTTTAACAATCTTCCACCTCACATCATAACTGACTGAGGTGCCTCTTCTTATTAATAGTATGTCATTATTAATGTTATCATTGTGTTGTTTTTCCTTTTTTATAACAGCAATAGTATATTACAATACACTACTTTACTACTAATATACAATAGTATATTAGTTTATATTTTATTATGTATCCATCACGGGTCTGTGTGAATCTGCAGCTTCACACCTTCCCAAGCTGGAGACATTTGCTTTTCCTTGGCTGAACAATGACACAGCCTTAATATACCTTATGCATCTCTCTTTTTATTTGATATATTTTCGTGTGAATTATCTGGTTTCATGCATTCTATTCATTCTAGGCACGGTCGTCATGCCAACTATGTTTCATTGTTAATACCAGTTTACAGGTTGTTAACCTTCCTATTATCTCCTATTATCATGCTTATCGCAGATAAGCTCTGCTTTAATTTAAGTTAACCTTAATTTAACCTTTTGTTTATTCCACTTCATTCCACTTTCCATGCTTTAAAATATTACAACTCTTGTGTACGCTTTGTTTTCTTTTTAGCTTCCTTTTCAGTATTTATTTCTGCTTGGAGGGTTACTTATAATTTAGTCAATGCATTTTCCCTCCCACGTGGGACATTTAGGTTTTCTTTGGATTTCTCCATCTATATGCACTAATTTGTCCGGCGCCTGGACATTTTTCTCTAACCACTGCTTGTCAGCAGTGAGTTTTGAAGCTTCATTACCCATTTTAATCCTCTTAATTTTAATACTTTACAACTACACAACTGCGGCACCTTCTCTGCCACGACAATCGAGAGAGGTAGTTGAGACGGCCTTCTACTTTCAAGCTATTCTTGAAAGCGGTGTCATCTTTATGTGATGAAACACGACCTGTTTCTCTCTTTTCACCAGTACTTGGGTGGCCAACAGCAAACAAAACAGTGGAATAGTTCAGCCTCCTTATTGTGCTGTAAAATCAACTTATTCCACCAACAAAAATAAAACAACAACAATACCTTTTCAACGCGTACTACGTTTTATGGACGAGGTTTATCTAAAAATGCTTCCAGCCCTTTTTCAGGCGAGCGTTTACTTCTAGAAACCCTTCTAAAAATGCTTCCAGCCCTTTTCCAGGCGAGCCTTTACTTTTAGAAATCCACCTAAAAATGCTTCCAGCCCTTTTCCAGGCGAGCCTTTACTTTTAGGAATGCTTCCAGCCCCTCTGGGCGAGCCTAAATGTTTTACGCAAGGTGTCTGAGTGTTAATATTCACCTGGTTGCTGCCGGTCTCTCAGGTCTCATCGACACCCACCGCCGTGGACCACTTATAAGAACGCCGGCCAGAACCCGAATTCACGTCTCTGGACTTTATCCTGTACCTGGACAGGAGCTGTCGACAGACTTCAGCGCAGGCTTCTCACGACAGCACGACTCGATGAGGCTTTCCTATGGGGTCACACAAAAGTGCTGTGTCCCATCCGGCTTGAAGGACCAAGAAATGTCAGGAGTTTTCCTGTATTGCAACTCAGGTCAGAATAAAAACGCTCAGACAGGTTTAACGTGTACACGGGTGAGACTCAGGGAGACTCGCACCGTGCAATAGTTGTCAGCCTTTTTATTCATAGCATTCTCAGAGACGTACAGGAAGAGATAAAATAGAACTGTGCAGGCTTCCTGTTGAGTCTGCACTTCCCCATTTAAGTGTAACTTCCCCATTTAAGCTTAATACTGAAAGAGCAAACATATTTAGATAAAGAAATGTACTTTTAAGCATAACATAATACAAATCCCAAAATCCTGAAATCTTTTGACAGCCATAGTAGTCGTTAGCAAAAATAGCTGAATAGTTTAAAATTTGAACGGTGAAAATCGGACAAAAATTGTGGTAGTAGTTAAAGTCAAAAAATGTACGGAAGCAACTTGAAGTAGAAAAATTTGCATTTCCTGCGAAAATGCTGTGTGGATGCCTTAACGCTGAAGCTGTCTGCTGAAAAGCTGAAAAAGATGAAAAGTTGCAAAAAGTTGTATGGTGGTGAAAAAAAAATTTCACCCTAAGCCCTCCTGGTCTCAAGGCGGCTACTCATCTCACTGAGCCAAACTCATTCTCACAAAGAAGAGGTGGACAGACCGACAATTCTGCTGAAATGAGCAGAAGCTGCTGAGAATTGTGCTGATAAGAGGTGAAAAGGCTGAAAATTTTGCAGAAAAGAGGTGAATCAGCAGAATTTCTGCTGAAAAGAGGTAAAGAAGCAGAACGTTGCGCTGAAAAGAGGTGAATCAGCAGAATTTCTGCTCAAAAGTGTTTTTTCTGAAAACAGCTGAGATTTGTGCTAATAAGAGGTGAAAAGGCTGAAAATTTTGCAGAAGATGTGAATAAGCTGGGATTTGTGCTGAAAAGTAGTGAGAAAACTGAAAATTTTGCTGAAAAGGGGTAAAAAAGCTGAAATTTGTGTTGAAAAGAGTTAAAAAAAAAAAGTTTAACTGTTAACTGAAAGAAATGTTGCCATAAGCGGGATTTGAACCCCGGCCTCCCAGTCTGAGAACGGCTGCTTATCTCACTGAGCTAGTCATCCAGGTCATCGTAGTTGAAGGAGTTTGCAAAAAAAAAAGCGTCTGGACTTCTTTAAAAAGAAGAAACTGGACGCGTCTGGACTTCTTTAAGTCCAGACGCTTTTTTTTTTTTTTTTTTTTTTCAAACTCCTTCGACTACTGCCTCTATCTGCTTCATCAGGCTGTGTACTTGTTTCTGCCATGGAGCGTTAACAAGAATCTGAGGTCCATATTAGAAAAGCTGCTAAAATCATAAAACTTTGCAGAATTGTAATAAATTAGCAATATAAATTACAGGTCTGTGATAGTGTATAAATTTGTAGTGAAAAAAAAACAGTTGAACAAGGTGGGATTGAACCCACGACCTTTGGGTTGCAGACCTGTGTCATTACCAGCTGCGCCACTGGGAAAGACAGAGAACTTCTGGAAAACAGGGTCATGAGCAGTCAGAATTAGATCGCGGTGAGAGGCGAAGAATGCCATTTTTGGAGTTACATAACGTTGTGTAACTCAAAAGCTAGGTGGACTAGAAGCATAATTCTTGTACTGGGTGAATCAGCGGACTTTGGTGTACTTTGACTGCGATTTTCATTGCTCTTTGTACATCCGTCGCTGAGATATGACGAGAGAAGAAAGGGCAGACCTCAGATATGATTGGCTGGCTGGGAAGCCGTGCAGGCCCTGATATGTAAGTTGGATGTCTCAGTCCTCAGAGGGTTGGCTGCCTGGGGACCTGGCAGAAATATATAGTAATAGTATGATTAAGCATAAATACTACATTTAGCAGAAATACTGTATTAAGCACAAATCCTATAAAAAGCAAAAATACTATATTAAGCACAAATCCTATAAAAAGCAGAAATACTATATTAAGCAATATAAATATCCTATAAAAATCCTATAAAAAGCAAAAATACTGTACTATGATTTGGTAGAAAAACTATAATTAATCAGAAATACTATATTTGGCAGAAATACTATATTTAGCACAAATCTTATAAAATAGCAGAAATAGTATGATTCAGCACAATAGTAATAACTTAAACAGAAAAATTGGAAAAGCAAAATGGACAGCTGAAAAAATGCTGAACATGCTAAGGATCCTTCAAATGTACTTGTTAAATAAAAAAAAAACTCAGCAAAAAAAGTATAACAGTCACACAATCACAAATATGGACACATATGGAAACACACATGCACAGAGAGACACACACAGGATCAAATTCAGTCAACCAGTCTAAATATATTGAATTTAAATCATACAATAAGATGCTCCCATAAAAAGGCTCTCTCTCCCTCTCTCTCTCTCTCTGTCACACACACACACACAGACACACACACACACACACAGGGAGAGAGGAGCAACTTTCTAGGTCAGTCAAGCAGCCTGGGAGCTGCTAAATTTGAATCCACCAATCAGAGAGGCTGTGTACTTTTTCCCGCCAAAACAGGTGCAGCCGTTTTTACACACACTCAGCACAGAGAGAGACAGGATTTCTGCAGTGTATTTCTCATAGTGAGGATTCCTCTCAAACAATTGGCCATAATTTCCTAACCGTATCGGCTAGAATGGTCATTCTTGCACCGTTTTGTTCAGAAGAGATGGGGGAATCTTCAAGTGTTGACAATTTATCGTTAAAATATGAATTATTAAAGATATTTGACTTGTAATGCACCATAACTGAGTAGAGACGAAGCAGAAACTGCCTTGACCTGCTCTCAAACAACGCTTTTTAACTCTAAATCTATTTGGAGTATGACGAGAGAAAAAATTGCCTCATTTGCAGAGTTTGAAATCTGAAGAAATCTGAGCGAAGGACGAATTTCCTACCCTCAAACAAGTGTAACTCATCTCAGAACGGTAATGGATGAGAAAAATTTTCTTGAATTGTGAGCTTCAGGAGTGTCTGAAGATATAGCCTCATGTCTTAACTTTGCTTCGTTAAGGAGATATGACGATTTGAATATGCCTCTCATTAGAGAAATCAAGCGGTGATTTTGAACAAACTCTCCATTGACTTTCTATGGAGAGTTTTCAGACTTTGTGTTGGTCTGAGGAGATTTGCCAAAGTTCTATGAATCTCACAACAATGATGGTGACATTTCCTGAAAGCCAGCAAAAATACCTACGTTTTGATGTATAATTTGTGGAAGTTGAGTGAAAATTGAGCAAGTAGCAAGAAGTTGTTCGGACATGAAGAGAAGACTGCGAAACCTACAGTGGCACACTGAAAGCCAAGTGCATAGCAACCATAACAACGCATGTATTTTGTGAAAAATCACAATTTTGCAACTCAAAACTTTAAGAGGGATAAAAATGAAACGGTAAAAGATTTGAAAAAGCTGATTTATACCTGAATAGCCCAACAATTTGAGAACATTTTAAAGTTTGAATGGTTGTTTTACGTGAAAATATGAGGAAGTACTTAAGTTTCAAAAACAAGCAAAATTTAGCAGAATTGCGGAAGTTTCCCATTCATTTCAATGGGACAAATTAAAGGAAAAAAACGTAATATTTTAAAAAGTATAATAGTATAAAATACCAAAAGATATAGCCGGAAAGAGGAAAAGAGCAGAATAGTTTAAAATTTGAACGGTGAAAATAGCACAAAAATTGTGGAAGTAGTTAAAGGCCAAACAGTGTACGGAAGCAACAAGAATAAAGTACTAGAAAAATTTGCATTTCCTGCGAAAATGCTGTGTGGATGCCTTAACGCTGAAGCTGTCTGCTGAAAAGCTGAAAAAGATGAAAAGTTGCAAAAAGTTGTATGGTGGTGAAAAAAAAATGTCACCCTGAGCAGGATTCGAACCTGGCCCTCCTGGACTCAAGGAAGCAACTCTTCTCACTGAGCCAAACTCATTCTCACAAAGAAGAGGTGGCGAGACGGACAATTCTGCTGAAATGAGCAGAAGCTGCTGAGAATTGTGCTGATAAGAGGAGAAAAGGCTGAAAATTTTGCAGAAAAGAGGTGAATCAGCAGAATTTCTGCTCAAAAGAGTTTTTCCTGAAAACAGCTGAGATTTGTGCTAATAAGAGGTGAAAAGGCTGAAAATTTTGCAGAAGAGGTGAATAAGCAGAATTTGAGCTGAAAAGAGGTGAAAATTCTGCTGAAAAGAGGTGAATCAGCAGAATTTCTGCTGAAAAGAGTTCTTCAGAACTCTTTTCAGAATTCTGCTGAAAAGATGTTTTTGCTGAAAATAGCTGAAAAAGCTGGGATTTGTGCTGAAAAGTGGTGAGAAAAACTGAAAATTTTGCTGAAAAGGGGTGAAAAAGCTGAAATTGAGTTAAAAAAGTTTAACTGTTAACTGAAAGAAATGTTGCCATAAGCGGGATTTGAACCCGGGCCTCCCAGTCTGAGAACGGATGCTCATCTCACTGAGCTAAAACACAGGTCATCCCGGCAAGGAAGATCAGTGACGCCACTGATAATATGGCAGAAATGGGCAAAAAATATTGCATAAAAAAATCAATATCTCAAAAAGTATAGAAGTTATGATTACCAAAAGATATAGCGCACATTAGCAGAAAGAGCAGAATTTTTTAAAGTTTGAATGGAGAAAATAGCATGAAAACTGAGGGAGTAGTTAAGCGCCAAAAAATGTACGGAAGCAACTAGAATAAAGTAGAATAAAGAACTAAAAAAATTTGCATTTCCTGCGAAAATGCAGTGTGGATGCTTTAAAGCTGAAGCTGTATGCAAAAAATAGCTGAAAAAGCTGAAAAGTTGCAGAAATTGTAAAAACTTTGCAGAAGCAAAGGAACTTTGCTAAAATGGAATAACTTAGCAGAACTGCAATATCTTAGAGGAAACATATTACTTGGCAGAAATACAATAGCATAGCAGAACTTAGCAGAAATATTGTAACTTACCAGAAACATGATAACTTCTCAAAAATACAAGAATTTAGAAGAAATAGTATAAGATAACAGAAAGAATATATTTAGCCAAAAATACTTAAGCATTACAGAAACACTATGATTTAGAAAAATAGTACAACAGAGCAGAAATACTGTGATTTACCAGAGACACTGTGATGAACTATGAATATTGTAATTTTAAATCAATACTATGTTTCAGCACAAATACTATAATTTGACAGAAATACTATCATTTGGCAGAAATACTATGTTTCAGCACAAATACTCTGGTTTAGCACAAATATTATAACATAGCAGAAATACAATTATATAGCAGAAATGCTATATTTAGAAAGAAAAATATAATATAGTAGAAATATACGGTGGCCCCTAGAGACAAAGCACGTACAAACTCCAAAACACTTGCAAATTCCAAAACACATGCAAACTCCAAAACACTTGCAAATTCCAAAACACATGCAAACTCCAAAACACTTGCAAACTCCAAAGCACATGCAAACTCCAAAACACATGCAAACTCCAAAACACTTGCAAACTCCAAAGCACATGCAAATTCCAAAACACAACGGAAGTGCTCCAGGACGCTAGGGGCAGTGTTGAGCTTTTGTTACCTAGTAACTACACAAGCCAGGAAGTACCAATGACCGGATTTGGGGTCTGCAGCCTTAAAGGCCGCATTTTAAGGTCGATTACGTCACAGCGACAAGACGAAGGCTGTCCCAATTCAAAGGCTGCTCGAAATGCGGCCCTCAAATGCATCCTTCATTTCCCTGAATTTTAAGGATGGGTCGGTGTAGCCTTCATGGCCCAACATATCCCAGACTTAGTGCAGACAGACATAGTGCGGTGGTGGTGTGGATAATTTTGCCGAAAAAAAACGGTGGAAGCGGAGCGGAGGAAGAGTAAACTTTCAGAAGTAAGTACTGAGTATTATGTCACTTATTTATGCGCAAATATTTTTTTAATGAAGAACATTAAACCATTATTGTTGGCCACATGTCGGCAGAGTTATGTGACATTAGCGATGTCTGTACTTTCAGAATTAACTTGGTTTTAAAGCCTTTACTTTAAAATATATATATATATAGTCGACCTTAATCTTACAGAGAATGTGATGATTTTATGGATAATTAAAGTCAGTCATATATCCACAAACACAACAAGCTGAAAGTCAGTGATGTTGCTCGGTTTGCAGTCCTGAATATGACGGCACAAGCAGGATTCACTGCACTGTTAATGTTAGCTATGTTATATTGCTGCCTCTGTTCGGTGGTGTCGAGCCAAACGGACTTTAATGTGTGTTTGAACGAGCTGACGGTTCACTCGTTAAGCTGAAAGAAAGATGCTTTAATCACAGGAGTCACACATGTGTCCACTGGACCATCTGGGAACTCTTCTTGTTTAGCACTCGTAATAACACAAACACTAAATCCTCCTTCTCTTGTGCTGTTTTGTAGCAGTGTATACACCTGAGACTGTCACCTGTCTGTCTGTCCTGCACTCTCTCTCTGTTTCTTTCTCTCTGATTGTGGAATAAAAGTATGAACATGTATTTATAACTTACACTTGTGTTTGAATCCTGCAGCTTATCACACATTTGACTTCCATGTGTGACAACTGCAAGTGTCCAGAGTGAGGACAGACTGAGGGACCCACTGCTGCACATCATCTGTGAGGCTTTGCACCCCTGATGATCCACCAGGACAAACTCAGCAGTGTGTGAGGAAGAGGAGGAGGAAGAGCCAGCAGCAGCTGACAGATGGAGAGAATAGACAGACTGTTCCCTGTTTTTGAAGGACTGCTAGGAAAGTTTAGAATAACTAAGGCTACGTTCACACTGCAGGTCTTAATGCTCAATTCCGATGTTTTGATCAAATCCGATTTTTTTGTCTGCTTGTTCACACTACACATAAAATGCGACATCAAATGCGCTCTAGTGTGAACGCTCAAAGCGGCCCGCATGTGCAAAAGAAGATGTCACACACAACTCGCTCTGTTTAGACCCAGAGCAAACAATATTGTTTGACTGATTGCCCTTAATATAAAGACTTCGGACTTTATGTTTCCAAATTTTTGCTTTAAGTTATTTTGTTATTTACATAATAATGCAAATAACCTAATAATGATCCTTTTTGCTGTTTTAGAGGAGGGGTGCTTCAAAGGATAGTTGCAGATTTCTGTCAGAATCTGCAGAAAATACAGTAAAAATAAAATGTTCACATTTCTCCAACGTGGTCTTCCTAACAGTTTCACCGGATGGCAAGAAATCGTTCGCGATGTCCTATCGGGCACTTCTCCGGCGCTGATAATTGGCGTCTGTCTTGTGTCAGTGACGTAAAAGACGGATTTAATGCGACTTGACCGTTCACACAGCAGTCGCTTTCTAAAACATCGGATATGTATCGGATTCAGTACCACATACGAAAGTGACCCAGATCGGATTTGAAAATATCGGATTTGTGCCGTTCACACTGTCATACCATGATCGGATATGGGTCGCATAGGGTCAAAAAAATCGGATTTGATGCGCTTTCGCCTGCAGTGTGAACGTAGCCTAATTGTCTGTCCTGAATCAGTCTTATTAGGTAATGTTGAAATAATGTTATCATCCCAGTGTTTTCAGTGTGGGAGAAAGTACTCAGGGCCTTCAAGTTACACACTATGAAAGGCAGCAACAAGTTTAATATTCAGAAACCTAAAGTATGTATCAGCAGCAGAATGGAGCTAAAAATAAATGTTTGTTTCAGTTCTATGAAGCTTTGAGTATTTTGGATTAGTAGCACTGCTGTGTTTGTTGCATCATATTGCTGTAATTGTTTATATGCTTTATATATTCTGAGGTAAGTTGATCTATAGTGTTACATCATATTCTATAAGGATGTTATGTGTTTGTAGACTTTCTGCCCAGTTTGACCCATTTAGCAGAAGTCAGCCTGTTTAAGGCTCTGATATCTATTCTGTATGACTTAAAGCAGTTATGACATGGTCTGATTTTCTCACCCAATAAAGGAATATTTCATATATCAGTCTACTCTTCATTATCAGAAACAGTTATCACAGCTCGTACATTTTCTTTTTATAAATATATGTAAGCAATGAGCCAAATTTAGTAATGCCAACATACTGAAGGAACAACATTTGTCTCTTATATATGATACACCTATATATGCACTGTCAAAGATACTTGTCTTTGAGTGAAGATTTAAGGTGATAAGACATATAAATAACTGCAACTTGAATCTGTACTGAGGCTCAGTATTTGACACAGAGTTCATGTTCACTGCTGTAATAGCTAATAATGATTAATATAATAACTATAATATTGGCCATATTATATTTACATTACCAAAGTGATATGACTTTAGTCTCATGAACAACATCAGCTAGTTCTTATTTACTAACTAATCTTGAAAGAACTGTTCAGTATGAAGCCCAAAAATCCTGTTTTACTGTCCTGTGGTCTCAGCCTCAGATACTTATCAAATCACACAAAGCTCTTGTAGAAACAAACAAACAAATGAACAAAATATGTTCTCCCTCATTTCTGTCAAACCAAGTTGTATGACACGTTTCCAGCAGTTAGTATCATGGTTGCTAGGCAACCTGGGAAGCGCGACGGAGACTAGACCGTCCCATACAGACAAACTTGCCGTTTATTTTGCAAATCGAGCTCAACACTGCCCCTAGCGTCCTGGAGCACTTCCGTTGTGTTTTGGAATTTGCATGTGTTTTGGAGTTTGCAAGTGTTTTTGAGTTTGCAAGTGTTTTGGATTTTGTAAGTGTTTTGGATTTTGCAAGTGTTTTGGAGTTGTACGTGTTTTGGAGTTTGCATGTGTTTTTTAGTTTGCAAGCGTTTTAGAGTTTGCATGTGTTTTGGAATTTGCACGTGTTTTGGAGTTTGCAAGTGTTTTGGAGTTTGCAAGTGTTTTGGAGTTTGTACGTGCTTTGTCTCTAGGGGCCACCGTAGAAATAGTATGATTTAGCAGAAATACTACAATATAGCATAATAACAATGATTTAGAACAAATACTATGATTGAGCAGAATAGTAATAACTTAAGTGAAAATACTGGAAAAGTAAGATGACAAGCTGAAAAAAAAAAAACGGAACATGGTTAAGTTCCCTCAAAACTAATTGTTGTTCACCTGTGAAAAAAAATAAAGAAATAAAAATAAATTTAAAAAACAAGAAGGAACAGCCAACAGATACACACAAAATCAAATATGTATACACAAATGCACAGAGAGAGAGACACACGGAGGGTCTATGCCAGTCAACCAGTCTGAATATATTATATTTTTTTCCAACAATGAGATGCTGCCCTAAAGAGGGTCTCTCTCTCTCTCTCTCTCTCTCTCTCTCTCCCTCCCATGCACATGCACACACACACACACACACACACACACACACACAGGGAGAGAGAAGCATGTTTTCAGTCAAGCAGCCTGGGAGCTGCTAAATTTGAATGCACAGAGGCTGTGTACTTTTTCCCGCCAAAACAGGTGCACACACGCAGCACAGAGACAGGATTTTTGTAGTCTATTTCTCATAGTGAGGTTTCCCCTCAAACAAATGACCATAATTGCCTAACTGTATTGGCCAGAACGGTCATTCTTACACCGTTTTGTTCAGAAGAGATGGGGGAATCGTCAAGTGTTGACAATTTATCATTAAAATATGAATTTTTAGAGATATATGACATCGATGACTTGTTGGCTTAGAAGCCACGAAGGCCCCAATATGCAAATTTGAATGCCTCAGCCCACATATATGATTGGCTGGCTGGGAAGCCGTCCAGGCCCTGATTTGTAAATTTGAATGTCTCATCCCTAAGATATGATTGGCTGGCTGGGAAGCCGTGCAGGCCCTGATATGTAAATTTGAATGCCTCAGTCCTCACAGAGGATTGGCTGCCTGGGGACCTGGCAGAAATATACAGAAATACTATGATTAAGCAGAAATACTACATTTAGCAGAAATACTATATTAAGCACAAATCCTATAATAAGTAGAAGTACTATATTAAGCACAAATCCTATAAAAAGCAGAAATACTATATTAAGCAATATAAATATCCTATAAAAATCCTTTAAAAAGCAAAAATACTGTACTATGATTTGGTAGAAAAACTATAATTAATCAGAAATACTATATTTAGCACAAATCTTATAAAATAGCAGAAATAGTATGATTCAGGCCTCTGTGGAAATCCATTAAAAAGATATGACGAGAGGAAAAAGTGGTTCATTTCCAGAGTTTGAAATCTGAAGAAATCTGAGCGAAGGACGAATTTCCTACCCTCAAACAAGTCTAACTCATTTCAGAACGGTAATAGGTGAGAAAATAATTCTTGAATTGTGAGCGTCAGGAGTGTCTGAAGATATACTGGGACAAGCCTTATGTCTTAACTTTGCTTCGTTAAGGAGATATGACGATTCGAATATGCCTCTCATTAGAGAAATCCAGCGGTGATTTTGAACAAGCTCTCCATTGACTTTCTATGGAGAGTTTTGCGACTTTGTGTTGGTCTGAGGAGATTTGCCAAAATTCTATAAATCCCACAACAATGACAGTGACATTTTCGGAAAGCCAGCAAAAATACCTACGTTTTGATGCATAATTTGTGGAAGTTGAGTGAAAATTGAGCAAGTAGCAAGAAGTTGTTCGGACACGAAGAGAAGACTGCAAAACCTTCAGTGGCACACTGGAAGCCAAGTGCATAGCAACCATAACAACGCATGTATTTTGTGAAAAATCACAATTTTGCAACTGAAAACTTTAAGAGGCATAAAAGTAAAACGGTAAAAGATTTGAAAAAGCTGATTTATACCTGAATAGCCCAATAATTTGAGAACATTTTAAAGTTTGAATGGTTGTTCTACATGAAAATATGAGGAAGTAGTTAAGTTTCAAAAACAAGCAAATTTTAGCAGAATTGCAGAAGTTTCCCATTCATTTCAATGGGAAAAATTAAGCTTAATATTTTAAAAAGTGTAATAGTGAAAAATACCAATAGACATAGACATGTCTAATTTGAACGGTGAAAATCGGCTGAAAATTGTGGAAGTAGTTAAGTGCCAAAAAGTGTACGGAAGTCCCAAGAGGAACTCAATAGTGTGGATGCTTAAAGCATCCACACAATAAAGAGAAACAGGAACTCAATAGTGTGGAAGCCCTTTGAGGGCATCCACACAATAAAGAATAAAGAGAAACAGGAAAACAATAGTGTGGATGCCTTAAAGCATCCACACAATAATAAAGAATAAAGAGAAACAGGAACAGGAACTCAATAGTTAATAGTTACTCAATAAGGGATACTTTGATATGCATTCTACTGTAAGGTTGGAAATGTATTTTCTTGAACGCAAATATCTTTTGAAATGTATTTTGGTTTGAAAGAAATATATTTTCAATTTCAAAAGTATTTTTTTGGGAGCATCACAAATACAAAATATATTTACCATATATTTGAAATATATTTTGGCTAGGAACAATGTATTTTTTTACCGTATGGGTCAGGTGTGTTGCAGCAGGGACACATGGAAAAGTTACAGGACACCAGCCCTCGAGGACAGGAGTTCGACACCACTGGCCTAGTATTGGTCTCTGACATTCAGTGTTGGGAAGGTTACTTTTAAAATGTATTCCACTACAGATTACAGAATACATGCCCCAAAATGTATTTTGTAATATATTCCGTTATGTTACTCAATGAGAGTAACGTATTCTGAATACTTTGGATTACTCAATATATTATCATGCTTTTTACAACTACATGAATGTACTATTGCTGTGTGATTTATTACTATTACTGAGGCTACTCGCCAAACCAATACCAACTAGATGTTTAAATCTTAATATAAAATGAGTAACAGTAGGGTGGACATTAGTTAAGGCTGCACTTTTGGCAGCAATCTCGTATAGAAAACTATTCTGCGCGTATATAAAACAGGTGCGCGGCTCCAAACCGTAGTAAAGGGACCTCTGGCTAATACGTCGGGTTCGTAGCCAAAAACTAGCTTTACTTTGTTGTCTGGGTCAACTTTGCTAGCGAGAGACAGAGAGGCGTTGAAAGGCTGCTCCAACGGAACTTATTGTTTCGGAGGAAAACACAAACACAGTGTACAGTCGAGTCTTAATAGCTTACTTACAACTGGGCTCGTCAGGCACTCTTTTTGGCTGCAGTGGTTATTATTATATTTACATGCTTCCATCTCCCATTTCTGCTCGGTGACAACTTGTACTTTTCCACTCTCCTTTTTCTCCCTCCCTCGCGTTCACAGATACACAGTGTTGCCAACTTAGCGGCTTTGTCGCTATATTTAGCGAGTTTTCAGACCGTCTTAGCAACTTTTCTTCTAAAAAGCGCCTAGCGACAAATCTGGCTACTTTTTCTGGTGTTATTCGAGACTTATATGAGGACTTTTTGACGTGAAATCACGCATCGCTCTTACATCCAACAAGCAGCAGGTGCTGCCGTGACCGTGCCAAAGCGTTCACAGGTGGCGGATAGTCCTCATGCAGCAGCCCCCCCCAGCTGCTGTCAGAGCAGATGTTCACCCCTACGCATTCAAACTGCAAATGAATCGCATTAGCTGCTCCCGCCCTGAATTTAATGCAGGGTGGCAGCAGCGGCAAATGTACATTTTTCTTTGTCTACAATAAATCAATCCACTAAAATACATCATTCCAATCACTGCAAACTTATAAATCAGATGTCCTTGCAGAGCCTTAACTCCATCTTGTATATCCGATTTCGACTGAAGCTGTCTGGTGAGGCTTGCTATGTCCATTTTGATTGTTAATGTTTGTTTGTTAACAACGTTATGGTTAAGGATGTTCTTCTTTTACTGTTACTTTTTTGTGGATCACAAGGTTTAAAACTACTTAAAAACACACACAAAAAGTAACTCCGCCAGAGTGCCTGTTTCGGGTAACCCAGGGGTCGGCAACCTGCATGCGGCTCCTTAGTCCTTATGTTGCGGCTCTGCATGGTTTGGAAAAATAAATTATAAGTATTTAACTGAAGTGTTTATTTGTGTTAGTTCTTTTTTAAAACTTGTAGTTCTAAATTGGAAGATTATTGCGATCTTGAATAATAAAAATAAAGTTATATTTTATTATTTTTCGTCGCTCAAAATAAGCTACACACTCGTGGAAAACGACATGCATTTACCGAGACTTTCAGCCCCAGGTAGGCCAAGTATGGAGAAATGTAAGAAAAGAAAAATATTTGAAGAAAATACAACATTTAACGATGCCTGGGCAGATTCATTTGTATTTACTTCTGACAAGAGTGGCCTACCAGTATGTCTAATTTGTGGAGTGTCGATCTTCGGATCCACATATGTATGTGAGCATCTATTCTCCACCATGAACTATGTTAAAAACAAACACCGCTCATGCCTCACAGACGGCAGCTTACAGTCCTGCGTAAAGATGAAAGTGACTTCGTACAGCAGAAGCTGTGCGCAGAGGTTCAGGAGCAGAAGTCTGATTGTAAACACTAGTGATGGTAAATTTGATTCTTTTTACTGAATCGAGTTTTAATGAGTCACTCACCAAAGTGAATCGGGTTTTTTGAGTCATTTGAGTCACTGAGTCAGTTGACCAGAGAGTGCAAAAAATTTACATTTTCACTCAAACTTAATTTGTTTCTCTTTTAATGTAAATCCTACTGCTAAGATGAGTGATTCTTAAAGAAAACAACTATTTTATATAGCAAAAAAGAGCAAAAGAATTTCTAAAGGGAACTTTTCTTTTGTTTATTTTTATTTTATTAGTATTTTCCTTACATGTGTCAAATATATATTTTCTCATCTAAATGTCCACTGAGCTGTGAGCCAGGGGGCGGTAGTGCGCCTTAACATTGGTTGCCAACCAAGAAGAAGAAGAAGTAGCTGCGAGCCAGGAGGGAGGGGGTGAGTGAGTGAGTGAGTGATTCGTTCGCTCTATGATTCAGCACAGGAGGGAGGGGGTTAGTGAGTCATGAGTGATTCGCTCGCTCTATGATTCAGCACAGGAGTGAGGGGGTGAGCGAGTCATGAGTGATTCGCGCGCTCTATGATTCAGCATAGGAGGGAGGGGGTTAGTGAGTCCTGAGTGATTTGCTTCCCCTACGATTCAGCGCAGGAAGGGAGGGGGTGAGTAGCTCAAATGTGCTGTTAGCATGTTAGCAGAACGATGCTACTGTGAACCGAGGAGCTATTGTCTTGATGTGAGCTTCTACTCAGGGTTTTTTCTTCCAGTTCAGAGCAGAAATGTTTATGTTAAGATACTGGATGTTGTGTTTTTCTTCACAATTTGAATTATAAGCTAGATATATTTCTACTAATGAAATTAGTTTGCTAACAGCAACAGGGATGAGTCAGTGAGTCAGTTGCGCTTGTGAATCATGATTCACGAGTCAGTAAAGTGATTCTCGAGTATTGAACGATTCGTTCATGATTCGCGCATCACTAGTAAACACATCACGGCAGAACCGACGATGTTTACATGAACATGCTCTTCAGCATCTCTTTATTGACCACTTTTCACACACACAGCCGGCTGTAGCTTTCCAGCTCACAGCAAGACACATACAAACAACAGCAGAGAGAGCAAGCCGGTGAGGCGTGATTGCGAATGCCACTCAGGTACGTCTGCCTCTCCTGCAGCGTCACTGCGGGCCACGCCCCGCGAAGCACATTAGCCAGGTAAAATAAATATTATGCAGATATTTTGAAAATATTTATTTTTAATTTTTTAGGAGCATAGTGCTTTTTTCCAATTATTTTTTAAATTCTGGTCAAGGCTCTGCTACAGTCCAGAAGCCCAGAAGGCGATATAAGGATGACGGCTCACTGTTTTTGTTTGCTTCATGGATAATTTAAGTTCAGCTTTGTAATTCATTTAAAACACACCTTCAAGTGGTTGACTTTATTTTTAGTTATTATTGTTTAAGGGTTGAAAATGTGTTCATTACATAAATAAAATTTAATTTTCTCCGTAGCACTTCATGGATTTCATAAGCAACACAGTATAGTTGTTTATACAAAGCACAAAGGTAAAAAAAAAAAACAATATACACAGTGTTATCTTCATTTTAGATGTCAAAAAGTATTTGCGGCTCCCAGTGTTTCCTTTTCCGTAGAAACCGGGTCCAAATGGCTCTTTGGGTGTTAAAGGTCGCTGACCCCTGGGGTAACCAATTATGCAAATTAGGCGATTACATCATTTGGTGACTTTTTTTTTTGCCTGTCCCATTTGCTTCTTTAGCCGTCAGAATTGTTTTCTGAAGACCAACAAGGATACCCAATGGATTTACTTTGCCAAATGGATCATCACGGCCTTGCCGTATTGGTCCATTTGATCGACCTTTGTTGTTATTATTTATTTTATTTTATTTTCAGTTGTTACAGACCGGACAGACATGACTGAGGGATAGGAAAGGGAGAAAGAAAGATGAAGGAAAAGAAAAACAGAAGGGAAGAGGGACAGTGAGAAAGAAGAGAAAAAAAAATCTCCTGGATCACCTGTTGAGAGAAAAAGAAGAGAAAACAAGCAGAAAAAAACAGAGCAACATACTAAACACAACACCATCACGTTAATCTAGCTAAGTGTAAACAGCAGTAAATACTAAATATTGAATGTTGTTGTGTAGCAAGCAGGACCGACAGTGCACAATGTGCTTGGAAATAGCAGCCAATAAAGGTGTAGTTTATGTCTATGAACAGTGGACACCCGTGTGTACACCTGTGTGGATCAGCGCGCTTGTATTCAAAAGGTCTCCCCATGTAACGATCTGCTAGAGGATGTAGAGAGCCATAGCCCCGTCCCCCAGGGCATGAAGCAGGCATGGAGGAGATCCAGGCTCCAGACATCCAGAGGCCCCAGAGTGCGAGAGCCCAAGGAGGACCACCGGAGGGGCATCCGTGCCACCCTCCTGGGAAGAGCTGAGGAGAGCCCCAGATGAGGGGTCACCCAGTAGCCACGGAGCAGAAGCCAGAGGGGGCTGCAGTGGCGTGCCCGCTGGCTCTGCCGGCAGCCAGCTGTGCCAGAGTGAACCAAGCCGCAGGCCCGGAGGCCCGAGGGCCCCCTTTGCCCCGGAAGAGGTCTGACCGAGCAACATGCACCAGGCCCCGCCAAGTAGTCACCGGGAGTGATCTGGTACATACCTGAGTGCCCAGCCCCGGACACCAAGAACCACCAACGCACCAACCCCTGAGGGCATCAGTTACTGGCAGGGAGTGTGGTGAGGGGAGATAGGCCTTTGGAGGGCCTCGGAGTTCCCAGAGAGGTGGAGTGTAAGGCCCGACCTGACATATAGACACAGACAAACAGGCACACATAGACACAAACATCCATTCCCACCCTCATGCACACATATACAAATACTCAGCACTCACCCAACGTAGGGATAGACATACATGGACACTGTACACACAATCACACTCCCCAAACAAACTCTATACTCCAGGTCCAGGTACCCTCGCCCCTGGAGGGGGAAACGGCACCTAGACCCAGGAGATGTTACCCTTTCCTCCGGGGTGGAGGCAAGCAGACCGCCCCAGGCTCCGCAGCAGCAGGGAGGCCCCGCATCCCAGATCCCAATCGGACGGCCAACACCTTCTCCCAGCCCCCTTGCCCCGATGGCCAGCAGAGAACAGGGGTGTGTGAAGACCACAAACCTCCCTCCTCTCGCTCATGTGTAGTGTTGCTGCGTGTTGTTCTAAGGTGCATTTAAAACACGGGAGAGCATGGTGCTGCTGCCAGAGAGCAGCAGGTGTTAGTACGGCCCCTCCCGAGGACCCTCAATGTCTACATGGATTTAAAATTGAGAGGTGGGCACCGGCGCCAGAGGTGGTGACTTCTAACGACTTTTAAGACAGCCAATAGCGATTTTCCTTACTGAGGAGTTGGCAACACTGCAGACACATAACGGGTATGGCAGTCCATTCTCCCTGCAGCACAGACTACACTGCCCATGAGGCTACATTCTTTAGGGCTATGTCTGTAAAACTCTGCCTATTGCCTTCTTATTAAATCATTTTTTGAATAATAATTTTTAAAAATATTTCTTCACGTCATTATGCGGACCGCAAGTAGGGGTGTCATGGGCCGTGTGATTGAGACCCAGCGATTAGAGCCTCTCAATGCGTGTTTTGTTTGGGTTTCCACCAGCGTGGAATTACCAAAAATAGAGAGGGCATAGCCTAACAGGAAAATACCGCCGTGTAATCCATTTATTTCAACAAAGTTGTATGTATTCCGTTACTCCCCAACACTGCTGACATTTGGGGGTCCACCACCTGTCTTGAAACACTCCTGAGCAATGCCATTTTAAAAAAATTTTTTGTCTGTATTTTAATGTTTTTTTAACAGGACCTTTAAAAGCCAATATAGGAATTTTCTTAACAGTTATGTTATAAGAAAACATGCACACTTTAGTGACATCAGGCCACCAGAAATGCATGATTCAACGACAGCATGATTCTGTTGTTGAATCATGCTGTTTGTTTTCGTTTTTAGCATAATTTGAAATAATTTTCTTTTAAGGAATCTTCTCTCTTCTTTATTTATACATACTAAAAGACCTAAATGCACTTATCAAAGTGATAATGACACAATGTAGATAACAATGAGGGAAATAGAGAGCAGGAGTACTCCAGCAAACATAAAAAGACAGAAAGACACTTATCTTCAAAATATACAACATGTTCTCACTCCCAAAGCGTAACATTATACACTAGGTGACAAATCGTCGATATGTTATGCTTTTGGGCACCCAACACATCCCTAGATTACGAGATCAGACAAATGAGGAAACATGAGAACCGTTTGGAATGAATCTACACATGTACATTCGTTTTACTTAAATCCCTTTGAAAAACACTGTTTAACGTCATTAAAGTCCTGGTTAAGGTTAGGGATAAGGCTACGGGTTAGGGCTGGAATACATGGCTGGAACATGTATTACCACGGGAGCGTCATTCTACTGGATTTCATCCATAACCCGGCGCGTAGGATAAGAACGTGATACATGTGCTGTGTGACACTGGCAGTTCAGCTTGTTGTGTACATCTCACTCTTGGACTGCAACAGGTTGTACAGGCTGCTGGAGGGAATAGGGGCACCAGGAAGGTGGAGGCAGACCTGAAGCTTTATCTTTACTAAATACTTCCTGTAAATCTTGGTATCAGGAGGAGGTAAGAGCTGAGTCTGAGCTAGCGGGACATGAGGGAGGGTTAGACTGGACCGACAATAAAATTAAGTCCTTGAGTTTGTTCTGTCTGGCTATGTGAGGGGTGTTTTTCCAACCATGGGAAGCCAAGGATCAAAGGGGTGTCAGGAGAAGTGAAGGTGTAGAATGTGACGGATTCTCAATTATTGCTGGAGGCAACTAAATGAACAGGTTCAGTCTGTGCATGCATGACCATGGCAAACACTTGATTATTTAAAGCCCTGGCAGGAATGGGAGGGTCAAGAGGTTACAGGGGCAGGCCCAGTTGTTTTGCTAATTTTAAATTAATGAGATTCTGCTCTGCCCCAGAGGGCGATGAGGGCGTAAAGGGGCCGAGAGACTTGGTTATAATAAAGCATGACTGAGAGCAATAGTTGGGGCTTAGCGAGAGAAGAGCAGTCGCCCACCCATACCCCAAAACTACTGGCGGGGAGACTTTGGTCGCATGGGACAACAAGTGAGAAAATTCCACAGGGGTGTTTTTTAAATTAGTCTTTGTTGAAGTTTAACATTCTCTAAGTCAGCATATGAAATGTGCCTTTCAGCATAAGGAAAAGACTTCTAAAAGAAAAAGGCAAAAAAAGGGATTAAACACTCCTCGACTGGAACGGTCTCATATCAACGAATCCAAAGAGCTTAATGCACATAAGAATGAGTAAATAAATAAAAGATTAATCATAAAACATCCATCTAACAACATTACTAACAATATAAGTCCAGACATATAAGTACCTATTTTCTTTCCTCCTCATCCTACTTATCTAAAATGATCAGCGTTAAGGAGTGAAAATTCAGTTTTTTGTTACTTACATGTTTTAAACTGGCCATCGACAGATAGCTGATGAATGCATCAAAGCTTATATTCTGTCCACTTTTTAAAACTCTGATCTAGGTTATTTGGAGTGAGGGACTTTATGTATCCAATAGATGACAGGGGCGAGATGGAGTTTGGGGCAAGATGGAGTTTGAAATTATGTTGGGCACATTTGGGCCCAACATAATTTGGCCATTCTGTCATCTCCTTGAGACGATAGCCGAAATGAAATATACCCAGCGTTATGTGGTCTTCTGGAATGGTTCACTTTTTCTGTTAAGTCGCAGCAGTGGGGGGACGTGTGTTTTGCACATATTCCATGGCCTTTGCGGGGCCTTGGAACTCTTTATCTCCATATGTGATCCGTAACCTCGTGACCTCGATGGGTACAGTAACCCGTAGTGGATTCCCTTTTGGCCTCTTAACGCTACTTACCTCAGTGACAGCATCTCTGGCCTTTGCAACACTGAGGTGTATTCGAGGAATATTGATACTCTATTCCCCTTGTAGCTCAGCAGTACTCTGTCCTGTATTCTCCTCAGGATCTTCATGGCATCTCCCTCATAGTGAAGTAGGGTTAGCTCAAGGTTTCCACTCTCTGGGTTTCTTCTGCATTAGCGTGCAATGTGATCTCTCCACCTTCATCTCTTTCTCAAGTTGCAGCATGTTTTTAACGACTCTTGAAACCAATTCCAGTAAACTTGACCCCGGTTTCTCTGCTATGCCAGCTATCCATATGCTGCCCTGCCACATTCGCCCATCCATGTCCTCGCAGCCTGTCACTCGTAGTGTTGACATTTGACTCTGGAGGGCACTGACGACATTTTGCAGCATCACTACCTAATCTGACCATGAAGAAAGTCTGTTTTTCACGTCTGTCATGTCTACTTTGTTGTGTCCACGTCTGATTGTGGCTATATTGATGGTAATTTCAGCTCGCATAGCATGTAATTCTGATTTGACGGCATTGTTACGCCCCAGTCTAGGGGTACAGGAACATAGCATAAGGGTGACCCCGCCCTGGTCCCCAAAACCATACACAAAAAAAACCAATTTCTTAAGTGAACGGTGGTTTATTTGTCTACACTGAAAACTTAACTCCAGGGTGAACAAAGGCCAAAATAACAAACAAAAACAAGCTAAGTCAGGAGAGGAGGTGCTATCTAAAACCCTATGTGAAAACAAAAGCCAAACAAAAGACACACGCTACAGCTAACTTGTTTTGGAGGAAGGAAGGCTCAGGGTTTAAGTAGTCATCATCATGGGCTTATCCGATTAGAATGAGAATAAGCAGTCATCAATCATTTGCAGGTTTTGTCGTTTTATTGAATAATGGGTGAAGGAAAGACACACATGGACTGCTATCTCTCAGCTGCCGCCCCATGTGGGAGTGAAGAAAGAGTGAGGGGTAGGTGAGTGCAGTCCTTATATAACGAGTGACAAGTGAGTGCAATTAAGGCCAAGCACCACACCCAATCAAAGGTGAGGAAAAGAAACAAGGTGCATCTGGTGAAGTGAATGTGCTGAAAGGTGAGCCTTTACAACAGCCGCCCCCATATTTCTACTGAGAAATATGTTCTAAGGATTAGAGTTGCTCCTTTTCACAAAGCGGGGGCAGAGGAATCAGACATGCTACAGGTCTGATATAGGGTTCAGGGGGTCGACCTGGAGGTCGACAACGCAGGCCAGACAGTTCAGGGGGCCGACCATGTAGCCAGCGGTGGCGGCAAAGCAGGTCCAAATGCCAACCGCGTGGGATGCAGCTGCAGGCCCAGACCTGCAGACCGTCGGGCAGTTTTGCAGGCGCTGGGGGCAATGTACGGGACTTGGCAGGGGCAGGACCAGGTGATGCAGGAGCAGGCGGTGCCCTGACCACTGGCGGAATGGCAGCCACAGGCGGTGGAACTGCTGATAGCGGCACTGCAGGTGACGACATAGATACTGCTGATGGTAGAATAGGAGGTGGCTGAATGAACTCAGAGCCATTAGTGGACACGAGGATGTGCTGGAGCGGTTCTCCTGAACCTGAACTGGAAGATGTGAACAAACATTGGGCATGCGTGGAACTGCTCTGGGGTTGGAAGTCTGTGATTGGACCTTGGAGTATCCATCCTAAGTGGGTTTTGACTGCTGCAGGAGATCCAAATGGTCCATGTCTAACTGGTGCTATAGGCGTAATAAGGTGGGTATGATCAGAACCTATGAGCAGTAGTGGAGCTGCTTTGTTAATAAAGGGTAATGGGATACCTTGGAGATGCTTGTATCTTCGTTGGAGAGATGATACGGGGTAGGTGTGGTCTGAAAGTGCTAAGTGACTTGTAGCGAAGGCATTATTAATTGTTTGAGTTTTCTCTGGATGTGCAATGGGTGAGATTTTGAAACTTACAGAAGAACCTTGAATGGTTTCAACTTCTTGATGGACAGTTCTGAGTGATAATTTTTCAGCTTTCCCAGTTAGGTGGAGATGCTGAGCTGCAGATGTCAGAAGCATGGTACGTTGGGAGCCATCATCAAGTATTGCATATGTTTCCAGGGTTCTTTTGCCATTATGCAGGAGCACTTTGTGGAGATCCAGAAATTCTTTTATTGCTGTCATATAACCTGCATTATGGTAATTGCATTAATAACATTCTTTACAGCATTATTCTATTAATAATATTTCTTACAGGATTGATATTGTATTAAAGATGTTTGTCATCATATTAACCTTTTCTATTACAGGTGCAGTTATGATTATTTCATACACATTGCATATTTGTATACGCAATTTAGAGTTGAAGGTTCGGTCTATTAAAGGTCTTTAATTTTCACTGGCGTGACTGTCCAGGCGATCCATGGTGTGGGAAACATAGAAGGATAACTGCATACACGCTTACAAAACACATACACATACAATACACATATAATCTAGAAAGGTCAGAATCAGAATCAGAAAGGGTTTTATTGCCAAATGTTGAGCAGGTTTACAACATTAGGAAATTGCTGCGGTACTTAGTGCAAACATACTGTCATATAACGCTTAAATAGACATAAAAATAAGAATTAAAGAATTAAAAGTGCTAAGTAGATAGATATATACATGGGTGCAGGTGATCATCAGGTCCAAACATGGAATGATGCAGTGAACACAGTGTAGGGTCATGTGTTAGTGGTGGGAACAGTCATATGGTTATTGTTCATGAGTCCAACAGCAGAGGGGAAGAAACTGTTCTTATGGCGAGAGGTTCTGGTGCGAATGGACCGGAGCTTCCTGCCTGAGGGGTGACAGGCCTGAGGCGACAGGTGACAGGCCTGAGGCCCTAATTCATTCAGCTTCTTGTTGAAACCTGTTGTATTTTAGTCTACTTGGAAACAGATGACCCGGAGTTAACAACCAGCCCCCAGAGACCCTGAGGGCTCGAAGTTATTGCCTTGTTTGGAAGGTGTTATAGAAATGAGAAGTACTATGTTTGTTTTTAGACTTTTAAGATGTATCATTGATTGTAATCGATGTATTTTAATCTGTAATTGACGCACAAGGGGGCGTAAACCCCGACGCTATAAAATCATCATCCAATGTATTTTTGTCAGAAGACATATGCTGATATTTCTTCTCCTGTGTTAATAAACTCATCGTTTGATTGGACTCTTCTGGGGCCTCCGTGGTTTGTTTCACTGCTCTGCACTGATTGATTTCGCGACAACTTTCACAACTTTTAATAGTACACTAGGACAATCACTAGGTCTATCAAAGTACAGTGTCCTCACTACAGGATTAACTTCGGTTCTATGTCTCTGATTCACCTCACATAGGATCTGTAGATGTCTTCCCATGCAGGTGGCACATGCTTTCCTCAGATCACACTTTGCAGCCTGATGAGTTCTAGCACAACGCCAACACCGTTTGTTTCTCTTCATCCAGTTTATTTTCTCATCCTTAGTCTTGTTAATGAACTCAGGGTGTTCAGGTGAGCAGCAATATGCACATGTTGCCTTAGTTATTATGATGGGTGCAGTCCTTATATAACGAGTGACAGGTGAGTGCAATTAAGGCCAAGCACCACACCCAATCAAAGGGGAGCCTTTACAACATAACTCCCTAACTGAAACAAACAGGAAAAAACGGTACAGAAAATAATAAGGCAGCTCACACCTTCTGTTTCATTGTCTATTTACAATGTGCTATTTACAAGTGAAGAGTAAATTACACACTATATACAAAGCTCAGTAAGTTACATGAATCACAAACACAAATGTCACGGGGTTTGGAGGCCAGGGTCAGGTCTGCTGCTGCTGTCAGTTGCTGCCCCAGGACAACTGCTGGTGAGGGATTTTCAAAAGAGCCACATGATCAGGGACCAATCAGCCGCCGCCAGCTCTCCAATCAGGAAGGACCTGTAGAGTCTTAAAGACACAGCACAACAAAAATACACAGCCGGCCCAGGGCCGTAACAGCATTAAAATCGTCTGCCAGCACACTTTTCAGTTCATCTTCAATTATTTTGGATATTTCTCTGGTCAGTGAAGAGTGAATATCCTCTTTCGTCTCCTTGATGCTCATACCTGAGTTTGGTGACTGTCTGGACAAGGCTTGATCTAGATATTCAGGAGTGTGCGGCCTCATGGCTGCAGTAGGCCTGCTAGCTTTAGCTGTGTACTCATATTTTTGCAGTTTTTCTGCCATTCAGCCCTCCAAAACACACTTTTAGCAGTTCTTAGCAGTGCAATACATAAGCACCCGAGACAATCGGTACAAGTATTCAACCACTTATTTATGAAGTTTTTGTCAAATTTTGCAGAAGCTGTGAAAAAAGCGTCTTACTCCAGTCCATGCTCCGTAGCCCCCTTTATTATTACACATTATGTTTTGTAGCCAATATAGAGCAGAGTGTTGAAAGAAAATGCCACACCTGTACAACACAAGCTTGATCTGGAAAAGTACTGGAGGCCGTATATTCTGTTGTGTGTATGTAGGTAGTGAGTTGTTGTCTTTCCTCTCACCACAGGGAGATCTCCACTCCAGGAGGTGTAAGATGAGCGAAGAGCCAGACCAAGTCCCACATAAGGGAAATGCCGAGTCTAAACCACACCTACTACCCAACTTTTTAATCAATCATATTAAACTTATGTTTGTGTTCCCCATAAAAAAAGTTTTTACTGCTTGGATGAGGTGCCCTCTGTCTGTTTGGCACGCTGAACAGACAGAGACACGGTGCTGTTTTAACTTGAACCTTCAAGCGCGTAATAAATTTCGAAAACTTGAAATTTAGAACATTTTAATACTCTGAGTTTATTCGTTTTGTCTCATAAAAAAAAGAACCCGACATTTCCCTGGGAGAGGCTTGACATTTCTTTCTTTGGAAATAAAGGGGCTCACAGGTCTGTTTTTAGTCACACATGTGGGTGAAATACTTGCGTTTATATCATTTAACATATACATCAAGTGTGCATTAAATGAAGCACTGAAGCAAAGAATTAGTGTTGAGAATTTTTTATGATTGAATTATTCGAATTACTCGATGAGTTACCGCAGCACCCAAATTGAACTGAAAATATCCCGGTCAAAAATGACTCCAAGGTTCCTCACAGTGTTACTGGAGGCCAAGGTAATGCCATCCAGAGTAAGAATCTGCTTAGATACCATATTTCTAAGATTTTCAGGGCCGAGTACAATAACCTCAGTTTGATCTGAATTAAGAAGCAGAAAGTTAGCAGCCATCCAGGTCTTTATGTCTTTAAGACATTCCTGCAGTTTAATGAGTTGGTGTGTGTTATCTGAGTTCATGGACATATAGAGCTGGGTGTTATCTGCATAGCAGTGAAAATATATGCTATGTCTTCTAATGATACTGCCTAAGGGAAGCATGTATAATGTGAAAAGTCCTGGCCTGTGAACTGCATAATTAACCTTAGTGTGTAAAGAGGACTACTGTAGCACAGTACTTTTAATACCTATTGTATGCTCTAATTGCTGTCATAAAATCAATAGTATCAACTAATTGTATCTAATGTTTTCAACAATATATTTCTGCACTAGATCTTGCTGTATGTATAATTTTATTGCAGGGACAGTTTTGTAAATTTAAAATGAGTTGTGTCCTCCCTCAGTGAACAGAATATTATAATACACCTTCAATGACTGCAGTAGAACTCACACTCTAGGCTACAGTCTCATTCCATTTGGATTGTGCTCTAAGTGCCAGGCAGGCTTTTTCATCACATTACATTTAACCAGTGTGTGTGTGTGTGTGTGTTCAGTAGCTGATCCAATTAGATGTAACCTGGCCAAGCTACCGGTCTCTGCCTTCATTGATCACAGTCAGACACTGTCAACACTCATTTAGTTTTCTGGTATTTAACTAAAATCCTTTACCAGGAAAACAACATGGAACTAGACAGAGATGGAGAGAGCAAGGGAAGCAAATCGGAAACAAAGAAAGGATGTGCACAAGGAGAGGCTATTTGGAGTGCATGTCTGAAAGAGACATTGTTTCCTCCTTGGCATAGCTTAAATAATGTGGATCAAATACAGGAGAGATGAACAGTTTGACAGGATGGCACATTCTCTACATATTTCACATGAGCACTTCCCTCACCCTTTCATGCACACATACAGACTCTTGACCTCTTTCCCTTTAACTACTACTGTTCTATTAGTCCCTTTTCATTTTCACTTTGTATGAGTGTACATGTGTACAGATACACATCAGAGCTGCTCACAGTTTTTTTCTTTTTCTCACATTTTTCTTTTTCAGACCATTGTCTATAAACCCTAGACACGTTTGTGTGGGAAAATCTCATTAGACCAGCAGTTTCTAAAATAATCCAGCCAGCTCATCTGACACCAAAAATTCAGAGTTACCTAAATCTAATTTCTTCCTCATTCTGACACTCAGTTTGAAATTGAGCAGGTCATCTTGACCATGTCTGAATGCCTGAATGCATTTATTTACTGCTATGTCTTTGGCTGATTGGATATTTGTACCCAAGGAAGTTTATAAGTATAAATATTAATTGCAAATGCATGGAAGTTTTTAATACGGGTAAATTTACTGAAGTAAGTGGATATGAGCTTAAAAAACAATTCAAACTCATTTGAACTCTCTCACATATATTAGATTCATATAAGACTCATCCCAAATATGGGAAATTCCTTTGTAACGGCAGTAAAAAATCTATTTAAACACAGCAAACATATTCAATTCAATTTAATTCCATTTTAGTTGTATAGCTCCAAATCACAGCAACAGTTGGCTCAAGGCGCTTTATACTGTAAGGTAAAGACGCTACAATAATACAAAGAAAACAGTGAAAACATAAACAATCATATGACCCGCTATGAGCAAACACTTTGGCCACAGTGGGAAGGAAAAACCCCTGTTAAACAGGAAGAAATCTCCAGCAGAACCAGGCTCAGGGAGGGCGGCCATCTGTCGGGACTGGTTGGGAGGAAGACAGGACAAAGACGTGCTGTGGAAGAGAGCCAGAGATTATTAGTAAGATAAAAAATTATTACAGAGAGGTGCATAAACACCTGAGTGAGTGAAAAAGGTGATTGAATAAGAAAAATTCAATCCATCATGGGAATCCCCGGCAGCCTACACCTATTGCAGCATAACTAAGGGAGGATTCAGGGTCACCTGATCCAGCCCTAACTATATGCTTTATCAGAAAGGAAAGCTTTAAGCCTAAAATAGAGGATGTCTATCTCTCAAATCCAAACTGGAAGCTATTTCCTCAGAAGAGGGGCCTGAAAGCTGAAGGCTCTGCCTCCCATTCTACTTTTAAACACTCTAGGAACAGCAAGGAAGCATCATTCTGAGAGCAAAGTGGGATGATAATGGGATGATAGGCTAACAGCTTAAAAAAGTACAACAGTATCATTAAAAGGTCATTAAAATGCAATACAACAAATATCATCAGATCTAATCTGAAACCCAAACAATGTATATATTTTAATCCCCACTTGTCATTAGTGTGTCCTGGTTCCTCAACACCTGATGTAGATGTTGTTAATCCCGAACTTTGTATGGCTTCCTTCATACCTCTCTCATTCCTGTCTGAAAGAGCAGCCCCTCTCAGTAGCATGGAGACCCTTACTGGATACAGACATGCTGATCAGGAGCCCTGGTCAGGAGAAGCCCAGAGCCGAAGTTCCAAAGGCTAGTTGTACAGGGTGGGCCATTTATATGGATACACCGTAATAAAATGGGAATGGCTGGTGATACATTCTGAAATTAGTCAGGTTCTTGCCTCCTTCTGTCCATCTGTCAAGTCAAATAATCGGAATCTTGGAGTAATATTTGACTCTTCTCTGTGCCTTGACTCTCATGTAAAATCTTTGTCTCGTTCCTGTTTCTATCATTTAAAAAACATATCTAAACTGCGACATATGGTCTCTTCAGCTGAACTGGAAAAACTCATTCATGCATTTGTGTCATCACGCTTAGATTACTGTAATGCCCTGTTTACTAGCTTGGATAAATCATCTCTCTCCCGCCTCCAGGCGATACAAAACGCAGCAGCCAGACTACTAACTCGTTCTACCAAGCGTGTTCACATCACTCCCATCTTATATTCTTTACATTGGCTCCCAATAGAGTTTAGAATTCGCTTTAAAATGCTTGTTTTAACATACAGAGCACTAAATGGCCAGGTCCCAGATTATTTATCCAAGCTTCTTATAAAATACACTGCTGCTCGTCATCTCCGCTCACAGACTCAGAGTCTCTTAGTTGTTCACGACTGAAGACAAAAGGGGTCAGAGCCTTTCAGTCTGTTGCACCAAGGCTGTGGAACAGTTTACCACTACAATTACATTTACTTGACTCTGTGGATTCTTTTAAAAAACAGTTAAAAACTTTTCTGTTCAAACAAGCCTTTTGTTGATCTACATATTTTATATTTTTTACACTATTTACATTTGATCTTTTACATTGTGTATAATGTCTCCTGATTTTATTGTCTATTTTAATATTTGTGTACAGCGCTTTGTGACTGTCTGTCTGTGAAAAGCGCTTAATAAATAAAGTTTACTTACTTACTTACTGATGTTAAAGTCCTGTTTGTGGCACATTAGTATATGTGAGGGGGCAAACTCCTCAAGATGGGTGGTGACCATGGTGGCTATTTAGAAGTCGGCCATCTTGGATAGAACTTTTGTTTTTTCAATAGGAAGAGGGCCATGTGACACATCAAACTTATTGGTAATGTCACAAGAAAAACAATGGTGTGCTTGGTTTCAACACAACTTTATTCTTTCATGAGTTATTTACAAGTTTCTCTTTATTCACAGCCATTGACATGTCGAAGAGGTTAACACATGAGGAGCGGATAGAAATTGTGTTGATATCTGGTGAACGCAGTAACCGGGTCATTGCAGCAGATTTCAATGCAAGACACCCTACGAGACCACCCATCTCCCATGCTACAGTTAGCAAACTGCTTGCTAAGTGTCGTGAAACTGGTTCAGTGTTGGATTTGCCAAAATGTGGACGCAAGAAAACTGTCACTAATGAAGAAACATCAGTGGCTGTCCTAGCTTCATTCAGCAAGAGCCCACAGCGTAGCACTCGCCGCATGTCACTGGAGAGTGGCATTAGTCGAACATCCCTTCAGCGGATATTAGCTACTCACAAATGGCACCCTTACAAACTCCAGCTACTGCAGCATCTCAACGAGGATGACCCAGATCGGCGCACAGAATTTGCAGAATGGGCAAAACAAAAATTGGAACAGGACCCTCAGTTCACGCAGAAGATTTTGTTCAGTGATGAGGCAAACTTTTATGTGAATGGTGAAGTTAACAAACAAAACCACCGCTATTGGTCTGACACTAACCCACATTGGATGGATCCCTCCAAGACTGTTGGAACAACAAAAGTGATGGTTTGGTGTGGTATATAGGGTACAACGATAGTGGGTCCATTCTTCATCAATGGAAACCTCAAGGCCACTGGATATTTGAAATTGCTACATGATGATGTGTTTCCCTCTTTATGCACTGAAGGTGACACGTTCCCTGAGTTTTTCCAGCAAGATGGTGCACCACCACATTATGGGTGCCAGGTCCGAGCATTCCTAGATGAACAGTTTCCTGGAAAGTGGATTGGTCGTCGTGGGCCAGTTGAATGGCCCCCAGGGTCTCCCGATCTGACGCCCTTAGACTTTTAGCTTTGGGGTCATCTGAAGGCAATTGTCTATGGTGTGAAGATACGAGATGTGCAGCACCTGAAACTACGGATACTGGATGCCTGTGCTGGCATTTCTCCTGCGGTGTTGCTATCAGTGTGTGAAGAGTGGGAGAAGAGGGTTGCATTGACAATCCAACACAATGGGCAGCACAGTGAACACATTTTATAAGTGGTCAGAAACTTGTAAGTAACTCATGAAAGAATAAAGTTGTGTTGAAACCAAGCACACCATTGTTTTTCTTGTGACATTACCAATAAGTTTGGTGTGTCACATGGCCCTCTTCCTATTGAATAAAAAAAAAGTTGTATCCAAGATGGCCGACTTCTAAATGGCCACCATGGTCACCACCCATCTTGAGGAGTTTTCCCCCTCACATATACTAATGTGCCACAAACAGGACTTTAATATCACCAACCATTCCCATTTTATTACAGTGCATCCATATAAATGGCCCACCCTGCAGATATATGCATTTGTAGGAGCTGGAGAGGATGGAGACCTTTTTGCTGAGGTCTTTAATCTTGTTAAACGCATGGTGCACGGAACCCGGAGAGTGGAATATATAAATAAATCTAACGGGATAACCTGGAACACCAGGGCTGTGAGCTCGGTACACTGTCAGCTGACTGAAAGCTAGCGCCATCTCCGAAAACATCGAAGCACTTTAACAAACATGTTCTATGTTGACAACCTGACCAGCTATTTAAAGATTACATCACTACATTCTTTGCTAAAACAATATTAAAAGTATAGTTTGTGACAGAAAAATGGTGTATTTTAAAATTTTTATTACAGTTTAGGGTGCCACCAACATTGCCACTTGTGTCTTGAAATGCATTCTGGGATACCTGGCTGCCACCAGTCCACACTACCACGAGTTCATAACAATCGATTATCCAGAATTGACCTGTCTTGACTTACTTTGCATGGTAACCAATCAGATATAAGACAAGCTGCTGTGGCAGCATAAACCCCGCCCCCTGACTTTGATGGGTGAGGGTGACAGATAAAATTAATTCATGAAGACAGCTGCAAGGCCAAGAGTGCCAAAATGAATTAAATAAATGCATCATTAAAAAATTAATTAAATGCATCAATAATTAGTTAAAGTTTGAAATAAATAATTAATTAATTAAATGTGTCATTAATTAAATAAAATTGGAAATAAATAAATAATTTATTAAATGTTTTAAATGAAATTAAGATTAATTTCATTATAAATTAATTAATGAAAGATTTAATTAATTATTTAATGGCATATTTAATTAATTCATTTTGTTCTTTCTGGCCCTCCATAGATCCGGAGGCAAGTACGTGGTTGTGGACCCAAGTGCAGACACAACACGGTACAGCATTTTGGGATCGAGAGAGAATGTCACAATAGTATACACAGTGAATGTGAGTGCCTGCTGGGGCAATCCTGCAAGTGTCATTCATCCACTTCCTTTTTTTTTTTTTAATCCCATTGCTGGGATGCTGTCATCCATAAGTGGCAATCAGGACGGTACATAAGACCAGCTATGGCATCTTTTTTCCGCCACTTTGTAAGCAACCTCATGGTGGTAATCAAGCCTCGTAACATCTTGTTTCTATGTTCATGCTACGTACTTAGGTTGATCTCTTTGTACCTTCAGTTACCTTGTCAAGTCACCATGTTACCCCCCCTGCAACCCCTTCATGTGGGCGCTGGTCTCCACGGCAAAATGCTTCAATTCACTTTGCAATTCACTCCTCTGGACTTAACTCACTTCTCTCACCTGCATGTCCTCCTGCCCACTGATGCTTCTTGATTACTGGAACACAAGGTTGGAACTCACAGAACTCACAGACTCAAGCTTCCGCAGCTTCCCCACTGAAACAATTACACTGTGAGACCTGCGACGAAGGCGCAAGTACCCTGTATTAACGTGCAATTTGTGGGCAACGAGTGAGGTTTTTGCAGGACACAGATAAACAATTCCACTACAAATACCCTGTACTTTCCGGGGCGTGGCCGCATTATGGATGCACATAATCTCGCCTTAACTTCACCTAGGAGACGCAAATTTTATTGTAAATAATCTGAAGTATCATAGCAGCCTAAGAAACTACTAAGTACTGCTTAAGTAATTTTCTGCATAATGGCTGTTTCGCTAACTGTCCATATTTAGAAGATATGAAATTGATACAGTGATAATCACTTTTCTCCATTTCTTATTTGAAATTATACATTGATATGTACAATCGAACTTGAGAGCATAGGCTCATCTGAGCATATAATAATGGAGACAAGGTGAGTTGTTTTCATTAAACTTTAATTAAAAACAAGAACATGAAACAATTCCTTATCCTTTAAAAAAAATAGCTTCAACAATATATTACCATGCAAAACAACAGACTCAGAAAAACCATGGAATTCGCAGTTTTCCTTTCCATTTGGACATGGCCAAAATATGCTGACACTTGGAGGAAGTTTTTGGACACTTGCTCACTAAGTAAAAGACAGAGTCATTCCAATTAGTAGAATCGCACACCAAATCTTTTTCCTTCTCGAGTGATGCCCACCTGTACACACAAAAATGGAACACCACGTCTACGTCATTAGGTTCACTTTGCTAGTGATGGACTGGCAAAAATGTAAATGTTAAGATCTGGCATTTGGTTGTTTAGGAAGAGTGCGAAGTTTTGGTAGTGATGGCGGTGAGAGAGAGTGACCAAGCAAAAGAAAGAGAGATAGCGAGTTTTGAGATGTGAAAGATTTGTGACATTTACCGTGTTTGGAGTGTATAGTTAATGTGTTTTCTTGTGTAGTTAGTGTGTAGTGTAGTCGTTAATTTTCAAGGGAGTTTGCAAAGAAAAGCGTCTGGACTTCTTTAAGTTGCTTGAAGACGTTTCACCTCTCATCCGAGAAGCTTCTTCAGTTCTAAGGTCAAATGGCCGAGAGTTCCAGATTTAAACCCAGTGGGAGTATCCCCCCAAGGAGGGACAAAGGACCCCCTGGTGATCCTCTAATCACATGCGCTAAGGTGTGAAAGCGGGTGTGGGACCTAATCAGCCAGGGTTTCGGGTGAGCTCATTGTGAAACCTGGCCCCACCTTGTCATGTGAATTCCTGAGGTCAGATGGCCCAGGATGTGAGTGGGCGTTAAGGCGTCTGGGGAGGGAACTCAAAACTGGATTATAGATGGCAGACAGTTGGTGTCGTAAACCACCGCCTCTGTTCAAAGATGGTCGCTCACAGTGGACATAGATGGCCTCTTTCACTCCTCTTTCAAACCATCTGTCCTCTCTGTCCAAAATGTGAACATTGGCATCCTCGAAAGAGTGACCTTTATACTTAAGATGCAGATGGACTGCTGAGTCTTGTCCTGTGGAGGTGGCTCTTCTATGTTGTGCCATGCAAGCAAGACAAATCTGGTCGTTGGTACTTCCTGGCTTGTGTAGTCACTAGGTAACAAAAGCTCAACATTGCCCCTACTATCCTGGAGCACTTCTGTTGTGTCTTGGAGTTTATGTGTATTGGAGGTTTCATGTGGAAATTGTACGTGCTTTGGAATTTGCATGTGTTTTGGAGTGCGTTTTGCAGTTTGTACGTGCTTCGCAGGTTGTATGCGCTTCGGAGGTTGTATGGGCTCAAAATGTGGTCATAAATATTTTGTACTTGTAAATCAGGATTTGTATGTGTAAAAAGAATTTGTGCGTGCATAAAAAAAATTTGTATGTGTAAAAAGAATTTGTGTGTGCGTAAAAAAGATTTGTATGTGTAAAAAAGATTTGTGTGTGGACTTAGCCAAAAAAAACCCTGCAAGTCACAAGTACGAATTTTGACCCTATTTTTCTTCCTGTCATCTGATTGGTCAATGTCATGTCAATCACAAATATAACAATCCAATCAGAGAACAGATGGGTTTGGCTGTCGGAGGGGCACTTTTTTGAACTGCAGGTCCTTGAAGGGTAATACAGTTTGAAGCTGGAGGATCTCTATATAAATATCCGATAGCAGCTAGGTCCGCTAACTTTCAGCAGCTGTTGAAAGGATAAAGTTGTGGTATGTCAGTGGTTAGAAATACCATTATTACTTTAGGATTAGTTTAACACAAAGTCAGGGCTGACCCGGGACCATTGCTGTGAGTCACAGTGCGCAGCATAAAGGTCCTTTCACATCGGATGCAGGATGTGCTGCTAATGCTAACTGCTAACTAAAAGCAAAGGATCCAGAATTTGTTGCACTGGCTGCTGAGCTCTGTGGGTTTTTGCAGCAGCTCTACCTGTACTAGATGCATCTGCTCCTTGTCGTTTCTATCTCTGACTTTATATCCTCTACAAGAGTTTCTGGTTTTTTTGCTAGTTCTTCAAATGTTCAATAAAAACATGTATGCTAATTCATAACGAAGAAAGCTTTGTAATGAAGATTGTCATTTCCAAAACACTGCCCCCCCGCGGTCCGCAGCGCTGTATTAAACAGTAGACCTGTGACACAAAAATCACCAAACTCGGACGACCACAGACTGTTTTCCTTCGTGGTGATGAAGGAAAACGCTGGGTTGGCATGTAAAAGGGCATTTATTCCCTTCAAAGACCTGCAGTTCAAAAAAAGCGCCCCTTCGACAGCCAAACCCATCTGTTCTCTGATTGGATTGTTACATTTGTGATTGACATGACATTGA
Source organism: Oreochromis niloticus (assembly GCF_001858045.2). Classification (NCBI taxonomy): domain Eukaryota; kingdom Metazoa; phylum Chordata; class Actinopteri; order Cichliformes; family Cichlidae; genus Oreochromis; species Oreochromis niloticus. The sequence continues at coordinate 35,358,793 of NC_031974.2, forward strand.
CCAATCAGATGAAAGGAAGAAAAATAGGGTCAAAATTCGTACTTGTAACTTGCAGGGGTTTTTTTGGTCCACACACAAATCTTTTTTACACATACAAATCTTTTTTACGCACGCACAAATTCTTTTTACACATACAAATCTTTTTTACACACACACAAATTCTTTTTACACATACAAATCCTGACTTACAAGTACAAAACTGATTTACAAGTACAAAATATTTATGACCACATTTTGAGCCCATAAGGTTGTACGTGCTTCGGAGGTTGTACATGCTTTGTCTCTAGGGGCCACTGTAGATATACTTTTATTTATTCACTCCGCATAAAATGAAAAAAATAAATTATAAAATGCAAAAAACAACTATTTACATTTCAACTTTTAACTATTTAATTTTTCAGTTTTTTTCCTTTTAAACAAATTTAAAGTGAAATTTTCTGTTCTCAAACTGATCTCCCTGTTGGAGCGCAGTCTGGGGGGGGGAGTTATTTTTTTTCTCCTTATCTTTCCTCATGTTGTGCTTTTCCATGTTATACCCCTCTGACCTGTCTTCCCCATGTGATGTTTGTGTAATGTATGTATGGTCTGAAGGGTAAGACGGCGTTGGCACAGCTGGCAGCCTTAACCCAATTTCCCTCGGGATGAATAAAGTATGATCGATCAATCAATCAATCAAAACACTGCAAACCACATCAAAATCAAATCTAAATTAAAATATGCAAAACAAAAAGAAGATGCGCATTCTCTGTCATATGGGCCTGAGTTGATTTTTTGGGAGAGTGTTTTCCTGCTTGGAATTGCATACATAGGATTCACTGCATGAATAAACTTTCTAAATCCTTCCTCATCTGCAACTGAAAATAATTGTGGATGATTACTATACCTTTTTAATGTGATGATGTTGTCTCATGTTGTTGTCCCTGGCTCTGTTCCTGTGCTACTACGAGTGTAACTACCGCCCTTCCCCCCTCTGCTCAGCACAAGCACAAGGCTCACGTGCAGAATGAAGCAAAAAAAAGTGCGAGAGAGAGGGTGAGAGAAAGGAAAAAAAAAACAAAAAAACAAAACAAAACAAAAAAAACGGCTCCCAATAAGGAGCCGGCTCGTGTCGTTCACTTCAAAGATCCGGCTCTGAGAGCCGTTTCACGTGCAACCGACACATCACTTTCCCAGAGCCAGACAGAACATGTCAAGCACATGAGGCTTGTGCTGCAGCGCCTGCTGGAGTTTGTCAAAGCAGAGAAATGTGAGTTCCACGTTCAAACAATCTTGTTACTAGGGTTCATTGTGAAATAGGAGCATCTGCAAGTGAACCTGGCGAAAGTTAAGGCAGTAGTAGAGTGGCTGGAGCCCAAGACCCGCAAAGACTTGCAGAAGTTCTTGGGTTCCGCAGACTTCTATAGACACTTCATTCCTGACTTTAGTAAAGTTGTCTTGCCTCTTCCTAAACTCACTTCTCCAAAGCAACTGTTTCAGTGGTCCCCAAGCACCCAGCAGGCGTTGGAACGGTTCAAGCACCTGTTTTCATCAGCATCAGTGTTGGTGCAAGCGGACCTCAATCGCCCATTCATTGTGGAAGTGGACACCTTGGATTCAGGTGTAGGAGCCATCCTGATGGTAAATTGATATGATTTACCATCAGATGGTAAATTGCACCCATGTGCTTTCTTTTCCTGGTGCCTGTCTCAGGCAGAGAGAGACTATGATGTTGGGGACCGGGAGCTCCTCACCATCAAGCTGGCCCTGGAGGAGTGGCAGATTGGTTGGAGGGCAGCGAGCATCCTGTTGTGGTGTGGACAGAGCACAGGAATTTGGCATACCTCCAGGGGCGAAATGCCTCAACTCTCAGCAAGCCAGGTGGGCCCTATTTTTCACAGGCTTTAACCTCACTGTCATTTACACACCTGGATCTTGGAACACCAAGGCCGATGCATTGTCACGCCAATTCGCACCATACTTAGACAACGAAGAGAAAGAAATGCCCATCCTGCCTCCCTCGTGCGTTGTGGGAACCCTGACCTGGAAGATAGAAAAGATTATAAGGGATGCCCAGCAGCAGGAACTCGACCCACGTACAGGTCTGGAAGGGAAGGTGTTTGTCCCTGCATCAGCTCAGTATAAGGTGATCCATTGGGCCCACATGTTCACCTGTCACCCGGGTAAGAATCGCACCATTGCTTTCCTACATTGCTGTTTTGGTGGCCTACTCTTCTTCAGGACATCCAGGAGTATGTTGCGGGCTGCTCTGTGTGTGCCGGAATAAAGTGCCCAACTCGCCTCGTGCCGGCCTCCTGCGACCGCTGCCGATTCCTAGGTGTCCCTGGTCACACATGTCTCTGGACTTCCATCATCGTCAGGTAACACTGTCATACTTACCATCATCGATTGATTCTCTAAAGCTGTCCATTTTGTCTGCTCTGGAAACGGCCCAGCTCCTCACCCAGCACGTTTTTCATCTCCACGGCATTCCCAAGGGCATCTCCAACTGAGGTCCCCAGCTCACGTCCCAGGTGTGGAAGGAGTTTTGCACTGAACTGGGGGCCAAAGTCAGTTTATCTTCTGGCTCTCACCCACAGACTAATAGTCAGACAGAACAGGCCAACCAGGAGCTGGAAGCTATGCTGCAGTGTGTTGTCTCATCCAACCAGTCATCTTGGAGTGAACATCTGGCATGGGTGGACTACGCTACCCATGGGGCGATCGTGGCTCAAAAGTTGGGAGTTCGCCTTGTAATCGGAAGGTTGCTGGTTCGAGCCCCGGCTTGGACAGTCTCGGTTGTTGTGTCCTTGGGCAAGACACTTCACCCGTTGCCTACTGGTGGTGGCCAGAGGGCCCGGTGGCGCCAGTGTCCGGCAGCCTTGCCTCTGTCAGTGCGCCCCAGGGTGGCTGTAGCTACATGTAGCTTGCCATCATCAGTGTGTGAATGTGTGCGTGAATGGGTGGATGACTGTATGTGTAAAGCGCTTTGGGGTCTTTAGGGACTAGTAAAGCGCTATACAAATACAGGCCATTTACCATTTACGCCCACAATTCCAGTACATCGGCCCACAATTCCAGTACATCGGCCCACAATTCCAGTACATCGGCCACAATTCCAGTACATCGGCTGCCACTGGAGTTTGGCCATTTGAAGGATCCCTGGGGTACCAACCCCTGCTCCTCTCTGTTACGGTTAGCTGTCCCCTCAGTTCAATCAATCAATCAATCAAGCCTTTTATTTGTCACATGCTAAGTTTACACCTGCAGTGAAATTGGACCCCCCCCAACATTACATACATAGCACAGACACATGGGACGACAGGTCGGAGATAAGTAGTAATTTGGAAAAACAATGAAATGTACAATACAATGGGCAAGTGGAGGAGGGAAAAAAAGAGACCCCTACTCATACTGGGCTCCTTGTGGAAGGTCAGCATGAGAACAGAAAATAAAAAAAAAACTCCTCTGCACAGAGAGCACATACATCTCCACATCACAACACCACATGACAAGCAACGGGGATGGGTAAGGGGGTGAGAGGTGAGCCGATGTAGACACAGCCATCCTACCCTGCAGCTATTAATCCAGCGCTGGGCGTAGGCCTGCCGTCTGACCTCGGCCTTGGAGATACACGTTCAAAGGCGTTTCAAATCCAGGATGGAGGTGCATAGGATGGGAAGGAACATTCTAAACAAAGTCTGTTCAGTATCACATGTGGCACTGCCAGCCAGCGTGGCGGGCAGTGCCAGAACGATGGAGCAAAATAAAAGACTTGCAGATCCCCGCTGCATCCCAACCCCTGTTTATCAGGTTGGTCAGCAGGTATGGCTCTCAACAAAACACTGAGTCCAAGAAACTAGCTTCCCGTTTTATTGAATCTTTTCCTGTCCAAGTGGTTTTAAACCCACTGACTGTTCGGTTGGCTCTCCCTTGTAACATGAAGGTTCATAATGTTTTTCATGTCTCCCAGGTGAGCCCGGTCCTGACCAGCCCATTGTGCCAAAGTGATGTGTCGGTGGCGAATGAAACGGATCTTAGATCCAGATCTTTCAAGTGAACGAAATGGTTTTTTTTTTCTTTCTCCCACCCTCTCTCGCACTTTTTTCTGCTTCACTCCACACGTGAGCCTTGTGCTTGCACTGAGCAGAGGGGGGAGGGGCAGTAGTTACACTCGCAGTACCACAGGAACAGAGGGGAGGGAAAGAGAGCGAAAGAGAGCCAGGGACAACAACGTCACATGAGAAAGGTATAGTAATCATCCACAACTATTTTCAGTTGCAGATGATAAAGGATTCAGAAAGTTTAGTCATGCAGTGAATCCTATGTATGCAATTCCAAGCAGGAAAACACTCTTCCAAAAAATCATCCCAGGCCTATATGACAGAGAATGTGCATCTTCTTTTTGTTTTGCATATTTTAATTTATATTTTATTGTGTTGTGGTTTGAAGTGTTTTGTGTTGTTTCACTTTAAATTTGTTTCAAAGGAAAAAGCTGAAAATGTAAATAGTTAAATGTGAAATGTAAATAGTTGTTTTTTGTATTTTATAGTTTATTTATTACATTTAATGTGGAGTGAATAAATAAAAGTATATTTACAGTGGCAACTAGAGACAAAGCACGTACAAACTCCAAAACACGTACAAATTCCGAAGCACGTACGAATTCCAAAACACAATGGAAGTGCTCCAGGATGCTATGCTAGGGGCAGTGTTAAGCTTTTGTTACCTAGTGGCTACACAAGCCAGGAAGTACCAACGACCGGATTTGGTGTGTGGTAGTAACAGATAAATGAAGATATTTTTTTAAAATTATTTGAATATATATATGTATGTATGTATGTATGTATGTATGTATGTATGTAAGTAAGTAAGTAAGTATGTATGTATGTATGTATAAATACACAAACAATAGACATATGCTTTTAATTGTGTAATTTAAGTGATCTAGGTAGCTCTGTTTTGGAAGTTCAGTTAACGCTAGCAATTTGTTTTGGAGTTTGTACGTGTTTTGCTGTTTGTGTTTTGGAGTTTGTCCACACTTTGTCTCTTGGGGCAACTGTGTACATATATATATATAAATAAAACCACAGTTTATTTTACATTAGTAATTCCTTTTGTGTATGATTATGTGTGCCTATGCCAAGAGGCACACATATTACTATTCCTCGGATTTATTATTATTATTATTATTATTATTCTCCAGTTTCCGCCTGAAATTTTGCAGCGAAACTCGCCCCACAGTCCAGTTTCCGCCTGAAATTTTGCAGCGAAACTCGCCCCGCAGTTTTGAGACAAGCTTCATATATGTTACCTCATTTTGTGCGGCCGGATCTGGAATGGTGTGCTATGACTTTTGGTGTTTATGAATTTTATAGTTTTTTAAATATTAATATTTTAAGTGAAAATTTTCCCGCGCTCCTCTGCCGAACAGTTTTGACATTAGGGTTACATATGTTAGATCATTTTGTGCGGCTGGAGCTGGACTATTATGTTATGACTTTTGGTGTTTATGACTTTTATAGTTTTTTAAATATTAATATTTTAGTGCAAATTTAGGCCAATTCATCTTTTGGCGCCAAATAAACAGACTTCATTTGTGGTGTGTTGGCGCCATCTTTTGGTCCCATTGAAACAAATTTCAAACTTCATTTGTGGTGTGTTGGCTCTCTCTAGTGGTATGCCGGGAGTGGTACAGCCTGTCTACCCTTATTTGGATACCGTAATGACGACAATATCAATGGCGCGCACAGCCTCGCTGCTTTCAGGAACCATTGGAGGTTTTAAGGTTGCGCGAACCATTGAATAGTTACGGTAAACACAATGGCTTCTATGCTTGGTGGAAAACTCCATATCCCACAATTCATAGCACACCTCTGCCGAGTTAAATAATGGCGGCCACCACTTCGTTTTATATGTCTTTTATTAGTGTTTCTAGGTCACAAAATAAACTTTTAAGATATTTTCAGGCGAGAATGTAGGTGTGTAAACTTCAAATATCTGCTTGTTTTATCAAGGCATCCCATATTAGCGACAGTGCTCTGACGACGTCGGTCCTGCCTGACAGCTAGCCGGCTACCTAGCTAGCTGCCGCACTTGGCTGCAAATGGACAGCGAGGGGACTCTCTCTCTCGTTTCACCTCCCCGGTCTCTCGCAAATGCTCGCACAGAATCGGAGTTACAGCTGGATGTGGAAAAAATAACTGAGTTGTTTGGTGGTGCTATAATGCGGAGCTACAACAGTGGGCAGCTATCCACCGGTGTATGACAGAAAGGACATGCCGCGAACAAGACATACGAGGTGGGCAGGCGACCGCCGATCGACCGGTGTTTGCTAACGCGGAGGTCAATCGTGGATCAGGGAAAGCGAAGGACGGAGCATGAGGTGAACTGAATTTCAGGTAAGAAGTTATGACCTGCACTCTATTTGGGTCAGATATAAACCGAGTTTAGGTGTAGTTTATTTAGCAACAGTTCTCTTACGTGTTGCTGATAGCCGGCTAGCTAGCTAGCGCCGCTAGCGACCCTTCGTGAAAAACCACCCAGGCTTGGCTGATAGTGAGGTGGCTAAAATTTGTTTCATCGCCGGATCACTCGGCAAGGGTCTGTGTCTTAGCTGGACTTATTTTTCGTTTATATGGGCCGATGATGCTGGTCGATGTGGAAAAAATAACTGAGTTGTTTGGTGGTGGAGCTACAACAGAGGGCAGCTATCCACCGGTGTGTGACAGAAAGGACATGCCGCGAACGAGACATACAAGGCAGTGAGGCTACCGCCGATCGACCGGTGTTTGCTAACGTGGAGGTCAATCGTGGATCAGGGAAAGCGAAGGCAGGAGCGTGAGGTGAACTGAATTTCAGGTAAGAAGTTATGACCTGCACTCTATTTGGGTCAGATATAAACCGAGTTTAGGTGTAGTTTATTTTCGTTGTGCTGACTTTTTCAATCACTTACAATAACTCGTACTGCGTGCTAGCTAGCACGACGGAGTTTGTATACAGCTGTGTGCGCGCTAAGTTACCGATGTTGAACTTTATGAGAGCCTCCCCTGTCATTCTCTCGCCTGTTGAAACTTCAGTCATGAAACTGATCAATGATCGGCTTTTCTCTCTTGTTTGTTTATCGCGCTAAACAACAGCAGCACGTTTAAGCTTGATCAGCTGTTGTTAGAATTCATTTGCTTTTAATTTCTAGTATCAGCTGATGTTTGCTGCAGCCACAGCTGTAAAAACGGCTGTTCCAAACCAGATGTCCTTACTGAATCATCAGAGCTGAACTGGTGATGGAGAAACAGCTTTACCCTTAGGTGACATGAATGAGTTGAAGGGAAGTTATGAACTGTTTCTGAGAGACAAATATACACCAAGCTCCTTTTTTTGTGTAGCTGACAGCTGGTAACTGTGCAGGGGCGGATCTAGCAAAGCTTTTGCCAGGGGGCCAGGTAGGGCATTAACAGAGAAAGGTGGACACAAAGATATACTTTTCTTTCTTACTCTCATATAAAATATTTAGCTTTTATTAAATAGTTATCTGAATCTTACAACCAAAGTTTGTATAATAATACACAAGATTGGCTGTAGACCATTGTTCATCATTCAGAACACTGTGTAAAAAATAACAAAAACCAAAAAGTGAATGCAAAAGTGCATAAATATTTATTTTATGTGTTTGATGTGTGTGGCGGGGCGTGGTCTGCAGTGCCGCTGCAGGGGAGGTGGACCCACCTGAGCGGCACCTGCAATCACGCCTCTCGGGCGTTGTCTGTGCTCTCTCAGCTGTTTTTTGGGTGTGTGTCGGGCTGTGAGTTGAAAAGCTACAGCTGGCTGTTTGGGTACACCAACCATGTGTGAAAAGTGGTCCATAACGTAATGCTTCAAAGCATGTTCATGCAAACATTGTCGGATCTGCCGTGTTACAATGGGACTTCTGCTCATGAACCTGTGTGCACAGTGTCTGCAAATCGGCGCTGTACGAAGTAACTTCATCTTTACACAAAACTGTAACCTGTTATCTGTGAAGCGTGAGCGGTGTTTGTTTTTACCATAGTTCATGGTGGAGAATGGGTGCTCTTCTGAGTTTTGCTCTCTGTAGCTGTATGAATGGCAAACTACACTGAATAGCAGCGGCATAGGCACACTTAAAATTTCTTCTGAAATTTTCGCTTTCTAGTTTTATATTGTTGTTGATAATAAATTAATTAAAGCAACAAAACAACCTGAAGAGCCGGTTGGGAGCCGAAAGAGCTGGTTCTCTAAAAAGAGCCGGAATTCCCATCACTATTGTGCCATTCTGCCATCTTGAGAAGAGCTACTTAATCGTGTGGTTGGGCGAAAGTCAGTGCTGGAGTATTGCACTAAGCCTGGTAGTAGCCCAAGCAGCATGTCGTGAGGAAAGTGTGCGCCTGCAAGAAGAGAGACTTACCGTTTGCTGTGAAAAGCATGCTCATGGAAACATCATCGGGTCTGCCGTGATTTGTTTACAATGGGACTTCTGCTCCTGAACCTCTGCGCACAGAGTCCGCAAATCGGGGCTATACGAAGTCAGTTTACGCAGGACTGTAAGCTGTCATCTGTCAGGCGTGAGCAGTGTTTGTCTTTAACATAGTTCACGGTGGAGAACAGCTGCTGACATAATGTGGATCCGAAGATCCATAATTGGCCTACCATGGGGTTGAAAGTCTCGATAAATGCACGGCGTTTCGGCGGGTATACCGGCTTCCGCGAGTGTGACTCTTATTTTGAGCGATGAAAAAATAATAGAATATAATTTTATTTCAATATCACAATAATCTTCGAATTTAGAACTACAAGTTAAAAAGAACTAACATAAATAAAATACACTTCAGCTAAATACTTCTAATTTATTTGCCCAAACCACGTGGAGCCGCACTATAAGGACTAAAGTGCCGCATTCTTATTCATTTTTTATCTTCTTACTCTGTTTATACTTATATTTATATTATATCCCACTCTTATTTATTTTATCTTTTTATCCTGTTTATATTCTTATTAGGTCATATCTCCAGTGTTTCCTCGGAGGGGGCTCTCTGCACCGGGGCTGTGATCGACCGTGGCTGCTGGGGCCCTGTGGGTCCTCTGAGCCTGGCTGGGGGGCTTCTTTGCCTCCCTCCTGCTGTGTGCCCAGCCTGGAGGCTGCGGTCTGTGATCGGCTCCCGGTGCAGACGGCTCCCTGTGATAGTGTTTCCTTACTTGGCTAATGCGCACCCAGCCCAATTTTACTCTTTAGGTGTGTGTGTGTGTGTGGGGGGGGTGTATCATGACCGCTTCTGTTAATGACAGTGCGGGGAATGAGTGGGAGGGTGGGGTGGGCTGCTTTTAACCATGTAAAGCACTTTGTGCTACAGTTTGTATGAAAAGTGCTTTATAAATAAAGATTGATTGATTGATTGATTGATTAAAGTGCCGCATCCGGCTCCGGAGCCGCAGGTTGCCGACCCCTGATTTAACTGGACAGGTGAGATGTGGGGAAACATTCTAGGTCATGCCTGCCAGTGTCCCCACTAGGGATGGGTATCGTTTAGGTTTTATCCGATACCGGTGCCAAACCGGTACTTTTGAAACGGTGCCGGTGCTTAAACGGTGCTCAAACCGGTGCTTAAAGAATGGAGAACACAAAATTGGTCCAAAAACCTCTCATGTTCAGCTGGTTTTTTTTTTGTAAAAAGATAACAATGTTAGCCTTTTCTGCAGCTATAGGGCATATATGGTCTCACTCTTGGCTGGAAGCAGTGCTTAAACAATGGAAAAAACACAAACTTTGTCCAAAAACCTCTCATGTTTAACTGTTTTCCACTTTTTCTTTGGTCATTTTAGCCTTGTTGGCCAGGGTGACGGGAGTATCTGCCATCAAACAAGAAGACAGCCGCATGTAACTACGACGGTGTTTGCTAGTTCACCTTACATGCATTAATGTAATAATGTGGTTAGCCTACTCAACATAAATTACACACGAACAACATGAAGCTACTCACGCAGAGGAGAACGGCTGCTGCTGCCATCATCATCCTCATCATTTCTGCTACGCTGACAGGGCTAGGGGCCAGGACTCTACTCTTCGGGTTTTTGGGGGATGTTGCTAGCTCCGGGTCCGATAACAGGCACCACACCTTCAGTAGATGTGCACGGTGTGAGGTCTCGCAGCAAGCTATCAAACACGGCGCATTTCTCGGCTTTAAAAAAAAACGCTATGCGTCGCCAGGTGTTTCATCAGATTTGAGGTGTTACCTCCTTTGACAGTATCACAGTATCAGCTTAAAGCACTTGTTGCAGGCTGCTGAGTTTGCATCTTTTGCTGTGAAGTACAGCCAGATTTTTGACCGCTTCACCTTGGGCATTTTTAATCTGTAGCTCTGCTCTAAAAGAACGTACGTACCTGGCCCCGCCTACTATCCTCGGAAACGTAAAATGATTGGCTAGAATTGGCTCAGGGAAAAAAAGCACCGAAATAAAGCACCGAACTGTGCGTTGCTTTTCGGTCTGGTTACTACCGTTTATGTCAGAACCGGTGCCATCATGGCACCGGACACCGGTACCCATCCCTAGTCCCCACTGTTACTGACGGGCAGCATCTTCTGACCGCGACGGACAAGTATCAACATAGTGGTCTTTCTTTCCACAATAAAAGCACTCACCCACCAGTAATGTTCTCCTGCGATCCAGGAGGGATAGATTGGCACGGCCGAGCTGCATCGGCTGCTACTCCCCATCCGTTGGCTCGTTTTCCTCCAAGCAGCAACATTTGGAGAAGGAGTGGAGGAAGTGCAGGTGGTACATTTTCAATACTGGCTTGGTGAGTCTGAAACATACCTTTGAATTCTGTTTCTACCCGAAGGAGTGCGCTTTGTTCTTTAGAGATCTGTTGAAGCATTTTTCATGGCGATCCAGTTGGTCTGCTTGCAGCAATAAGATTCGCTGAACAGGGTGCCGAGTCCTGGCTGGATCAGATCAGTCAAGTTGCTGAAACATCTCACAGATGACCAGTGGAAACAGGATGCACCTGCATTTTATGCTAATCTTTTTCACTTTATGGGTTAATTTTGCATATAATTTTCAGGTGAAAAAATAGCACTAGATAATATTCCAGCACATGTTTTTGAGCCATTTAGATGTTTATAGATATAGCTGAGCAATAAGGGGGCACAAGCCAGTGCATTCCTAGTGCTGGTCCCAAGCAAATTGGTGAGCAATAGGAAGGGCATCCAGTGTAAACTGGTAAGATTTTCCATGATAGACTGGTCGAGGTCTGAGTTACCAGTGACTGCCACTGGTCTTGCTGGTCATCATAGCACTACTGCAAACTGTTACTGCTGGAAAAAGACAAAGGAAGAGGAAACAGAGAAGGCCTGTTTGGAGGCAATTAGACAGATGGAAAGGCAAGAGTATGGAGTAGGGACTATGTCTGATAAAGGCAGAGAGTTGGCTAATATGATGGACAAATGAAAGCTGTGTGCAAGAAGGAGCACAAGGTCAGGGCAGTGGAATTGGATTTAAAGTATTCTACCATCTCAAAGACAGGAAACAAAAGGTAGTTGTGGTAATTTCATCAAATGTGTGATGCTGAATCTTGTCAGTACGTATAGGTCGGATCTTAAAAGAGAAAGGAACTCTCAAGAAACCTGGAAGAAGCAGGAGAGCGTGTTCCCAAGGGGAGAGAGAGTGGTAATTGGAACTCTTTGTTCTAAATCAGCTGAAATGCATAGCACAAAATGCCACTGAAGTAGAACTCTGGGTGGAACTCATTGCAGGTTCGCACCTCTGGCCTATTCACCTGCAAATAATGACTTACCTGCTGCTGGTTATCCGGCCACTCCAGCTACTACTTAAGATGACGGCTTAGTGTTTCTCACTGCTGGATTGTTGTACGACACTCGTTGTGAGCGTAAGGGTTTACGAGTGGCGTGTGTGACCGAAGATTAGAGTGGAGCACGACCGAAGAGGAGCATATCCTGTCTGTGGCCAAACAGGAGTGTGGTTTTCCCTTTCCCATCCCTGGATTCCCTCAAGCCCCTTTTCCCCTTGCACCTGGTGACATTGTATAGAAACTGTTCATTCACTATGTCAACAGAGTCCTGCGATTGAGTCCGCTCATTCACTGTGACAAAATGACTTTTTCACATAGGGCCAGGTAGGTTTGAATAGCATTTTCCTCATAATAAATGAAATCATTATTTGAAAACTTTAAATTTACTTAGTTATCGTTGTCTGTTATTAAAAAAAAAAAAAATCAACACTTCAACAGGTATTCCAGTACTGATGTACCTACTCTGTCTGCAAGATAAATACTTTGATGTCAACAAATAATTTCATTTTACTTACTTGCTGATTTAGGACCAGTGAAAACTTTTCCCTTTTCTTCGACATGCAGATCTAGTGAATGACTTGATGAACACCTTGCTTCATTTCTGCTAGAGTCATATCAAAGAACAGGCCAATAACTTGGAAAAAAAACAACTGTCTGGCATAAATAAAAGTAGACTACCTCAACTAACACTTCATTTATTTCATAATCAGACTGGATGGTGCAAAGGTAAATTTTCAACCAACTATCGAACCAGTAGATTATCAAAATAATTACTGAATTAAAATCAATTTATTTAAATAGCTCCAAATCACGACTACAGTGGTATGAGGTGCTTTATGTTAAAGACACAAAAATAATAATTCTGTGGCTGATTCAATTAACAGGTAGACTCTAGGTTGGTGTTAGGAGACTCAGAGGCAAGAAAGGGCCCTCATGTGGAGAGGAGAGGTTGAAAAATGCTGAAAATCCGTTAACCAGTGGTTTCATTATGCTCTTGTGCACTGGCACTCTCAGCTGATTTAACTGCTGAGTGCACAGAGAAAGAGTGACTGCACTCATGCTGGTGAATCTGGCTTGCAACATGGTGCAGAATTTGCAGTATACATATTTATGGAGCAGCTCTAAATCAAACGAAACCTCAAATTAGAGCTAGACGAGGTTAGTCAGACAAATATAATGTTCATTCACAAAGGCACAGTGGTGCTAGTGTATGAACAAACAATTGCGTGCTCTATGGTGTTAGAATGCATAAGCACACAGTAGAAGATCAGTCAAATCAGCCTTCCACTACAGCCAGTGCTGACAGTGTGGGATGAGATTATTTGGATCATTTGAATTCTTTGAAAAGTGAAATGCATGAGCAATAAATTAGATTATTGTGAGTTGAGCTTGTTTTTAGTGAGTAAGTTTTGATGTACTACTTTTTCTTCAACCACAATACAATTAATTGGCAAATATTGTACTTTTGAACCAAAAGCAGTTATTTGACAAATATAGTTTATTGCAGGTTTACGACTGGCAGAATTCGCGAGATAATTTTATATGGCCACTCTACGGGCTTTATATACTATATAAGCTTGTGTGTCATATACACAACATACTAGCACCTTTAGAAATACATTAGAAAATTGGTGATGTGTTCATTAGTCATTTTAGCCACTCTATAACAATAAGGGGGAGATCATTGATTTTACCCACTGTGAGATGTTTCTTGTGTGACACCTTGGTAATGCAGCAGCTTTTTGTAGGGCATTGGTTGGGACTGGACCAGCTGATATTAATTTGCACCAAGTGGTAGGATTGCTTTCTAATTACTGATAGATTTCAGCTGGTATCATGACTTGCTGTGTCTTTTTGCACCTCATTTTCTTCATGTCTTCAGTACTTTATCCACGTCATTTCTCATTAATACTACATTATTAGTGTGAGAATCTCCGGCATGTTCGTCACAAATGGAATTAAGGAAAGTTGTTGTCACGGTCAGCGAGGCAAGCCGTGTGGAATTTATTAAAGGACCCAAGATGCAGGCATACGTGATGAGAGTGGGCTTTTATTGAGGAGGAATACAAACAGAAATGGCAAAGGTGTGGGCGGAAACTAAGCAGAACCTAAACTGGAGAAAGCTAACAAAACACAGACCTGAAATAGTGAAGCAGGGAGACGCAGTTAGAGGACACAGAACCAAGCAGGGAACGAACACAGATGACGGAGGAAGATAACACAGACGAACTGGCAACAGGCAGGAGAACACACAGGGCTTAAATGCACACAGCAGTGATCAGGGGATGGGAAACAGGAGGGGAACACACCTGGGAGAAATCACAGCTGACGAGACAGGGGAAACGTAACCTGAACACACCCACATGAGACAAGGACCTTCAGAATAAAACAGGAAACTAACAGACACAGAGGACCTGACAAGACACTGAACTTAACAGACTTACGAGCAGACACAGTGACACTGTGGACAGACAGAGGGAACACAGGCAGGCATAAAACAAAACCCAAACACATAGCAAACCTAAACAAAAGACATAACAGAATAAACAAGAACATAGAATAATATAAAGAAACCCCAAAACACTGAGTCGTCAGACTCAGGACCATGACAGTTGTTGTGTCTGTTAAAGCGTAGAATCAAATAAAAAGAGTTATGTATGCATTGCAGTGCTAAAAGATTAATAAAAAAAAATCATAATGTGTGTGTATATGAGTTAAACAGACCTTAAGACATGAGAAAAAGGAGAAGTGATTTTTGGTTGTATGAAACTTAAGATTTATTAGGGAAGTTGAGCTGCAGCATTGTTGGGTGGAGTGGAAGAAAAGAAATGCACTAAAACTGCAAGTCATGCCAGTACGTCAAAGAGCAAAGAGTGGGCCTAAGGAGGAACATGACATGTCCATAGATGGTGTTTCCGTCCGGAAGATGTTTAGACATGTCTGGAAAGGTCCGTTGAGGTGTATAAAAATGAGAGGCAGAAGCAGAGAGGGGCTTTTTCCTCTAGTCCCGAGCCGGTGAGTAGGATGCGAAAAGACTTAGAGCAAGGGACTACAGATGAGAAGCCATAGCCCTTCACTTTGGATCGACTGATTGGGTTATGAATTTTGAACTGCCTACTCATCGTATGCTGAGTTAGGATCAGAGTCAAGAAGGTGAAGTCGGGGAGCCTTGTACTGGGCTACACTTTATCTTTCCTTTGGACTTCGGCCAACACAGCGGGTAAGTGGATTCTATCAGTGCGCACGATGATCCTCCTTCCCTCCTAAAAGAAGACCCACCTCAACAACGGTTGTAGTCACTTAGCAACAGAATAGTTAGGGTTTATAGTGTGATAAATTGATTATTTGGATTTGATTGATTAAATTGCAATTAAGCTGTTTGCCAACCCCTGCTGAAATCTTGCTTTAATAAAAATTATCTACCTGCATTCAAAGTCAGAATTGTGGACATTCATTCTATTACTTCCTTAAAACAGTAAATGTTAAGACTTTATGTGTGTTAACTCATAACATCAGATTTAGGGTTCTTATAGGTTATTCTAGTAAATCATTATAACACGTCCTTGGGACCTACTGTCCAGGTCACTAAATTTTACTCAGCACAATAACAAGTGCCATAGATCATTAGAGGAGAGCTGCCGTTAATAAGTGTGGCTGACAAATATGTTTCATTAAGGTTGCCAATGAGAGCATAGAGTCAGAGGTAGTGCAGGGCGGGCGCTTAGACGAAGGCAGTTAGGAAGGCTGAGCGAATCTCCTCGCTGCCGGCTTAAACTAGTCTCAACTTCACCTAACAGGATAATACCCGTAGGGATTAAGGGACTCTGACCCGAAGGATGGAGAGCCGGTCCAGACCACCTGTACAGGGGTAAATGGGATCTAACAGCTTGGCATCCCTGGGTGGGCACGAGCGGAGAATCAAGTCCACTAACAAAGAAGCAGCGGAAGGAGCACCGCTGACAGCTGTTGAGACGACCCAGAGGAGCAGTAAGGACTACTGCCACAGAGAAGGTGTGCAGCGGAGACGACATCCGCCCGAGCATCGAATCAAGACGACCAACTCTGAGGAGAGAAATCGTCAGACCTGCGCGGCCAGCAGGAGTAACGCAATGTCGAAGGAGGATTGACCAAACTCCGGAGGATGGCGTAGAACAACCAGGCAGCTGACCAATCATCCTGTTAAGGGTTCAGAAATTGAGGAGGAAGACCAAAAATAATGACCACTGATCCTGCCGGGTGCAATTAGACGGCATTTTAATGAATACACATGTGGAGTCCAACACTGTGCAGATTCAGTGTTGAACTGTCTTACAATAGTCAGAACAAAGACTTTATAGGGGTGAAAATAGTACAGCCCCCTCTTCTGTTGCCAGGCAGATCCAGTACAGCATACGTCAATCCAAAACCACAACCGTTCAGTCGACCCTTGACACAGTTTAAAGAACACCGTCCTCGGCTCGAACCCAGGTGCTTCCCCCAGCTTCGGTGTCGCTTATCTCTGGGACATCTGGTGTACTTCCTGGAACAGACTAACACATACGCACCCCAACTTTGCAGTTATAGCAAAACACATCTTAACTTCTTACCTACTAAATGAGTCTACTTATATGTGTGTGTGTATGTGTGTGTCAGCTTCTGCTGCCCTTTATTTCACCCTTCACTTCATCAGCTAAACCTTGTATCCTTTCCACCAGACAGAAGGCCAGCACGTACACAACTGAAACTATGTGTGTGTATGTGTGTATGTCTGTACATGTGTGATCCTCACGCTGCACCTTAATTGACCTCAGCTTAAGCAACCAGGCTAAGGCCATCCTGTGTGTGCCGATCTTGACTTATATATAAAATGTATAAAACAAATGTTTCAATCTAATACAACTACTTAAAGCTTAATCAAAAATATAAATGCATAATAAAATGACAAACCAACTCAGACTGCTTTCAGTTTCACTTCAGCAAGCCTTGCAGAAGTGTTTCCTGTCTCATTTTGGCACAGAGTATATTTCCTGTCCCTGCAGCTCAGTTTCTCACCCACTGAAGACTTCAGTGTAAGAATATAAAAACATTCAAAAGCCTTTAAAATTATAGATTCAACTCAACAGTTTAAAGTGGTTCTTACTGGACTTGTAATAAAAGCTTAATTGGGTGCCAATATGTTTAAACATCTAAATGCAATATCAATATTCATAATTAATGGAATAGTAATAATGATCATAAAAATATCCACAAAAATATCTTTCTCCTCCCAATAATCCCTGACTCAGCGCGCGAAGAGAGGCTTTGAGAGGTTAGCAACTCAAGATGACAAAGACTACAGACCAAGAACTCTAAGGAGAATGGAGAAAAAGGAGCAGCAAACCCTCGAGGAAGGAGGGAGCTCTCCCTCATCACTGGGCAAAGGTTCAAGTTCAGAGGCCACAGGAGGGACAGAGGAAACCCACAAGCAACTGTGCCGAGTGATACCCTACGTAAATGGCTTTAATTCTTGGCACGAGTCAGTCCGGGCGCACCTTAAAGAGATGAATGAAGAAACAGAAACTGAGACCCTGAGTGAGAAAATTGAGGAAGCAATAAACGAGGAGAGAAGACCTGCGATAAAGAGATTGTGGTGGTGATATCCAGTCCAAAAGAGACGAAAAGCAAAGAAAATATCTGCAGTTGGATAAAGTGATGGAACATAACATTGAAAGCATGGACCCAGGGGAGCATCAGCACCTTGGTGAGCCCAGCAGAGAAGGATGACCCAGTAGTGAAGATGCTGGCTAGAGAGATGGATGTGGATTGTGTGTTAGTAAATACCCACGTTAAAGCAGCACCGCGTTATAAGGACTATGAAGAACCATTGAAGGAGCTTCACAAGTTCAAGGGAGTGCTGAGACGACAAAGCTCAGCAGTAGTCGAGACATCCAGCCAGCTAGATCAGGCAGAGAGCCCGGAGGAGAGTGAGGGAGAAGAACCTAGTCCCTCAACGCTGATAGCAGGACTTGGACAGCAGGAACTCCCTGAATTCATGGCAGCTGGGGCAACGCCATTGGTCAAGCTACTAAATGAAAGGGAGAGACAGCGGAAGCACGACCCCCAAGACTGGAGGAACAAGCTAAGCAGAGTCCCTGAGGGAGCAAAAGAGCTCCCAAACCCAGATGGAATGAAAATATATCAACTGAAAGGGAGCCCGTGGGATCTAAACGGAGATGCGCTGCTCATGTTCACGGACACTGACCTGAGGCTCTACAACAACAAATTCAGAAGTGCCCTGCTCACCAGAGCAGGAAAAGACTTTGAGCAGCAAGTGAGACAGAGCCTTAAGGGAGATAAGAAGAGAGGACATCAAGGGGTCGTGACAAGTGGAGCTGAACTGCCGTACTATGCTATAATCCATTTGCACATAGAAGAATATGCAACCCATGAGACAGTCCCTGGAGAACATTTCTCCTCAGCCGGTGGGTACCGACGGGAGATGGTAAAAATCCTGGAGAAAGGACTTGGCCAAGCCAATGAGATGGGCAGTAGAAGAGTAGTAATGTGCACCGACGGCCTGAGGTCCGAAGCCCTGCATTGGGAGGTCGCTAAAGGGGCAATGCTGGCTGCGGTACGACTATACTTGAAAGCAGCAAAAGCCTACAACGCCATACAGGAGTTTGTGATGATCTCATCCCCCTCACAGCAAGAGGAGCGATTGAGAAGAACACTAGCCGAACTAGAAAGAGGGCAGGAAGGGTTAAGCCCGGTGAGAACGAAGAAACAGGCGAAAGAGGAGTCCCAAACTGTGCAGGCAACAGAAGAGTCAACGAACCCTGAAAAGGAGCCTCGCATTTCGACGGGAAGGAAGAGCGGCTTTAAGACACCAAGAGTAAAGCCTGGAATTCGGCATAAGTGTGCTAAAGCCCCTGAGGTTTTTTTTTTTTTTTTTTTTTTTTTTTTAATTTGTTCATTTCAGGCACAACAAAATACATATATTAAACATAAAGTGCACAAAAACAAAAAACAAAATTTACCTGAAAAGGAGTGGGACGAAGAAAACTTATTAAATCCCACCCCTATACTCACTCATCAACAAAAAACCAATAGCTTCCCACAGCTACGCCCATCATTGCAAACCAAACAACACATCAACAGCCCCGGGCATCTCAACGGCAGCTCGCAAACAACAAATAGAACCTTCATAACTGAATACAAAATATATTAATTATAAATTGCGTTACCACAGGTAACAGGCAATAATAATTACATAGTAACAAACACACATCTACACACACATGTACATATATGTACATACATACACTTTTTTTTTTTTTTTTTGGAATCCATACCAGCAATGGTAAGAGAACAGACATTACAGAGCACACCAAAACCATCATTGAGTATACTGTGACCAGACCAACTGTTTGTAGAGGAATTTAAATTTATGAATATTTTTGCATTGTTTCAGTTGTAAACTCAGACTGTTCCAGATTTTCACACCACATACAGACACACAAAAACCTTTACGGGTTGTTCGAGTTCTGGGTAATTTAAATTCTCCGAAGCCTCTCACATTATAAGCCCTTTCTCGAATTTCAAATATAGTTTGTAAATTTGCAGGTAGAAGTTTATTAAAGGCTTTGTATAAGATTATGGATGTATTGTAATTAACCAGATCCTGGAATTTAAGTAACTTTGCCTGAAGAAAGAGTTTGTGAGTATGATCTAGATAACCAGCCTTGTGAATAATACGCAGTGCTCGTTTCTGTACTGTGACTAATGGATTAGTTGTATTTTTATATGTGTTTCCCCACACTTCCACACAATATGTAAAATATGGAAGGACCAGGGTACAGTACAGAGTACGAAGTGCATCTTTATCAAGGTATGGTTTCACTTTGTTCAAAACTGCGAGGCTTCTGGAAATTTTGGTTTTTATGTGTCTGACGTGGGGTTTCCATGAAATTTTGTTATCAATTACGACTCCCAAAAATTTGTTTTCACTCACATTATCAATTGGTACACCTTCAATAATAATTGGTAATTCTATATTATATTTTAAATTACCAAAAAACATTGCTTTAGTTTTACTTATATTTAATGATAATTTATTTATATCCATCCATTTTTTTATTAATTTTAGCTCCCTGTTTACGGTCATTACAAGATCAGTATAATCATCGCTACTGAAAAATATGTTGGTATCATCTGTGAACAGTATGAGTTTAAGTACTTGAGAAACATCAAAAATATCATTTATGTATACATTGAAAAGTTTTGGTCCCAACACTGACCCTTGGGGAACACCACATGTAATATCAAGTTTTTCTGAATGGTAATGCCCTATGCTAACATATTGTTCCCGACCCGTTAGGTAACTTTTTAACCAGTTACCAGCTTTCCCTCGAATACCATATCTTTCCAATTTATCCAATAAAATTGAGTGATTGATTGTGTCGAAGGCCTTTTTGAGATCAACAAAAATACCAACTGCATATTTATTTTTATCCAGTGCATTAGTAATTTCTTCTACTGCCTCAATTATCGCCATTGAAGTGGTTCTTTGCGTTCTGAAACCATACTGACCAACATTTATTATTTGATGTTTTTCAAGGAATTTTTCTAATCTTGAATTAAAAAGTTTTTCTAAAATTTTTGAGAATTGAGGCAGTAGAGAAATAGGCCTATAATTGGTAAAACTGTGTTTGTCATTACTTTTGTATAGTGGTATTACTTTCGCAATTTTAATTTTTTTTGGAAAACAACCGGACTGAAATGATAAATTACAGACATATGTTAAGGGACTAGCAATATTCAGAATAACCTGTTTAACTACAGACATATTTATGTCGTGATAATCCATTGAAGACTTACTTTTACATTTTAATGTGATATTTATTACTTCTTGCTCATTTGTAGCTGAGAGGAACAGTGAAAAAGGATTTGATTTTATATTACTGATATTTTCATTTTTTTGACACGGGATGTCCGCTGCTAGTTCAGGGCCAACATTTATAAAAAATTTATTGAACCCATCAACAATGTTACTCATGTTATGATTTTCACCATTTGCATCAATGAAATATTCAGGATATGATGTTCCAGAAGATCCTTGTTTAATTAAGTTATTTAACACATCCCAAGTTCCTTTTATATTGTTTTTATTTTCATATAATCTTCTTCTATAATAAAGTTGTTTACTCGTTCTTATAATATCAGTCAATTTATTTCTATATGCTTTATATCTACGTTCCACTTCTTTTGTTTTTACTTTGATGAACTGTTTATACAGATTGTTTTTCTTTTTGCAAGCATTGATAATTCCTTTTGTGAGCCAAGGACTTTCTTTTTTTTTTTTCTTTGTCCTGTGTTCGTTTACAGGACAATGTTTATTGTACAACGTAGTGAAAATATCTAGGAAATTGTCATAAGCCTTGTCCACATCTGACTCTTCATACACCGAACTCCAATCTTGTTGTGCTAAATCGAAATTGAAGGCATGAATTGCTTCTTCATTTATTGTTCGCTTTGCTATCGTAATCTTGGTATCTATTTTTTTTTAAATCACAGTCACACAAAGTAAAAACTGGTAAGTGGTCAGTTATATCACAGACAAGCAGGCCACTATTAATTTGGAAATCCATGACATTAGTAAAAATGTTGTCAATAATAGTGGCACTATGTGATGTTATTCTGCTTGGCTTTGTTATTGTTGGATATAGTGATAAGCTGTACATGGTGTCAGTAAAGTCATCAATGGCTTTTAACCTTGTTGGGTTTAGCAAATCAATATTAAAATCACCACAGATGAATAGTAATTTTTGGTTCACCGAAGCAAACATTTTTTCCATCCATTCATTAAAAGTGTCGATACTTGAACTGGGTGTCCGATATATGCAACTTATTATAACATTTCTCTTTTTTTCATTCATGATCTCAATGGTCAAACATTCCAAAATTCCATCAATAGCCACAGACATAGTTGTTACAACATTATATTTTATAGAGTTATGAACATATATAGCAACCCCGCCACCCGCCTTATTTAATCTATTCATGTATTTTAAATCATATCCATTCAAACCGAAATCTATTCCTTTATCGACATTGAACCAAGTTTCAGTGATGGCTATAACACTAAAGGGGCGAGAAAATTGTTGCAAGTAGTCCTTAATGAAATCAAAATTAGAGTACATACTTCTGCTGTTAAAGTGAATTAATGAGAGCTTCCCGTCTAGGTTGATTTTTTTTTCATATTGTTCCTGTGTGAAATAATTACAATTTTTAACAAAAGAAGAGAGAAAATTACTTTCAGAATCTATTTCTGGGTCTATTATATTATGCTCCTTATATTCACAATCTAGATCAATAACTTTCTGTTGGAGAATTGATTTCAACGTGTCCATGTCATTTCCTGGTGTAATTAGAGATGTTGGTGTATTTATCATCTTTGATTGTCATTAGAGTTATATATTACCTCGATACATTAGTGTCAGTTGTACTTGTCCAGATCCTCCATGTTCCTCACTATCAGTACTTTTGCCTCTTCTGGTGTCCCGTTTAGCTTAATGAAAATCTTGCAGTTTGTTACCCATGTATGTGGTATTTTACCGTTCTTCTTCAGTTGCCTTGCCTTCTTCGCGATGTCTGCGTTTTTTCGTGTCAGATGCTCATTAATGAAAACGTTCGTGCCTTTCAGTTTGCGTCCTTGTTTCAGCAGTGCGACCTTGTTCTTCCGATTGAAGAACAAGGTCCGCTCAGGTTGTCGCATGACCTGAGCAGAGAAGAGCCTGGGACGAGCGGAATGGGACTACTGCCCCTTGCGAAGTTCACCCCACCTCAAGGTGTAGGGAAGGACAGGAGCCTCAAAAGGGAAGACCCGGAGAGTCAGCAGCGGGAAGGACACGAATCAGAGGCTGAAAGTGACCCGGAAGGAGAGCAAGAGAATGAGGAGGCCAGCTCGCTATCGACGCCTAAACCAAGGGAATATAAGGAGTTAAGATCAGGAGCCTGGAAAGGCAATAAGAAACCAGCTGAGATGGTCAACGTGGGCAAAGCCAGCGAGAAGATGGCCCGTGAGATACAGTTCGGCCCCGTCCTCACCAAAGATGGAAGAAGAGCTTATATTCTGAAGCAGGTCACAGGGATTACCAGATCCCCAGTGTGTGGAGTGAGAAACTGGATGAGAAACAGAAGCTGGAAGTAACGGCAACTATAGGTGAGTGGGCTAACATACTAATGATGCCAGCCTACCCCACCTTAGTCGAGTGTAGGGACTTAACTGCAAACTTCAGGGCAGCGTATGTGGCAGTCGCCCATGACGTGATGTTAAGAAGAATGAAGAAGGCAGCCTACCACTTTGCCCAGCAAACCTTAGAGAAAATGAAAAGAGAGTTCTCGGACGAAGAAGAAGAAGAAGATTTGGAGCCGACTATCCATCACCCTACACCTAAGGAAGAAAAACGAGGGAGCGGCCCGCAGGTGGCCCTGGACAATGCCTACTGGGTCGGGGATGAAATCTACACGTTAGTGGATGGATCTCCATACCTGGTAGACACAGGGGCAGAGGTGTCAATGACCCGCAAAAGTCTCAAGAGAGAAGGACACCTGACTGTACAGTTTGCAAATGGATTTGAGAGTGCCCATACAGATCTATGGAAAAAGATCGCTGAACTGAGGTTGAGTATAGGCTTGAAAGTAGTCCACCAAAGAGCCCATGTCAAGGAGGGGGCTCATTGTAGAGGAAACAACAAAGTGGATCACTTCATGCAACACAGCAAAATAGCCTTAACCGGGATTGAGAAGTGGGACAAGACACCCAAGGGCCGGGTAGTCCCAGAAGAGTCGGTGGCAGGAGTTGTACAGGCGGTACACGAAGGGTTAGGCCATGCAGGCACCCTAGCCATGCGGAAGGAGTTGGAAAAGCAACACATCTGGTTTCCTGAGAGCCAAGTTTGATGAGTCCTAAAAGAGTGCTGGGTATGTGGTCAATATAATGCCGGAAGAAGAGGACAGTGAGTCGGAGGCCTCACCATAAAGAGCACTATTCCATGGGGGTCAGTATGCATGGACGTTGCAGGAGCTATGAGAGTAACAGGGAAAAAGGGAGAAAAATACCTGTTGGTGCTTGTGGATTCTATGTCAGGGTACATAGTTACCAAGCCGGTAAGAAAGGCCAATGCAAACAGTGTGGTTGCAATGTTGGAACAGGTGTGCAGTGATCTGGGCGTGCCTAAAGAGTTGCGGACAGACAATGGGACGCATGGACCAATGGTGTCAACAAAATGAGGTGATTAGGATTTATTCTCCACCTTACACACCTCAAGCTAATGGTGTCATGGAACGGACCATTGGGCTGGTGCAAAATTGGATAGGTAAGAACGCCAATTCCAAGGAGTGGAGCACTAAGACCCTGGAGATTGGGAGGGCTTTGAACGATCAGCCGAGAATAGGTCGCCCCTCCCCAGCAGAGGAGCTGAATCTATGCCCATTTGTGACGTCAGAAGCTGGGAGGAGCTTAGAAAATAACAAAGAGGCTCCAGCCCAGAAGGTCCCATTCCACATAGGACAGAAGGTGTGTGTTAAGGCACGTGACCAACAAAAAGACACTGCAGTGAAGGCCAAGTACGAGGGTTCAGACATAGTGGAGAAGATTTTGGACAGCAACACGGTTTTGCTAAAGAAGAAAGGAATCCAGGGTGTGGAGCATATTTCTGCACCAACTGTGAGTACTGGAGAAACCCTGACCTAACAAGACTGGAGCAGGAAGCGAAACCTGGGCAAGGTGAGACTAAATGGGACCTGAACATGGACCCCTTGGTCTCAAGCTGGCTGTTGCAAGATCTAACATTACACATGAATTAATATATGGACGTCCATGGTTTGACTTCTTTGCATGTGTGGATTCGATGGCTTGTTACTGATATCTGGTTGGAATTTCATGTCTTCTCTAGCCCTTCTCTTAGCCCTTGGTATTTCTCAAGCTTCTCATGCTCCTTTCTGATGTTGCCATCTCTTCGAATAGCTACATCAATCACTATGGCTGTCTTCCTCTGTCTATGCAAAACTACTCTGTATGTTTGGTGAGTCATCATCAGTTTGTCACTGTCTGTATCAGGAAGTCCCACAGGATCTTAGCTCAGTCAGTCAGTATCCCATTTTGACCTTCGGACTTCCAGACGCTTCTCGGCACAGATGTTCCTGTATCCAATGCCAGCCACTTGCTTATGGCGTTCCATGTATGCATTGCATCTGTAGCATCTTACACCCTGCTGTTATGTGCTGGATTGTCTCAGGGGCATCTTTGCACAGCCTGCACCTGGGGTCTTGCCTGGTGTGGTAGACCCCAGCCTTTATAAATATTGTGATTAGAGCTTGTTCCTGTGCTGCCATGCTTAGTCTCTCTGTGCTGTCTTTCAGTCCAGCCACTGGTAGGATTTTTCAGTATCAGCTAATTCTTCTACCTGCTGGTGGTACGTCCCATGCAGGGGCCTGTCTTTCCATCATGGTTCCTCTTTTTGCTCCTCTTCTTTCTCAGGTTTCTGCTGCCTGAGGTATTCACTAAGCATACTATTAGTTGTGACATCTACCTGACGTTCTCATGAATCTCTGCTGTTTCATCCTGGATAATAGTTCTGACTGTCAGAAAGCGGCTGTGTGCAGGCAGGAGAAGGACCCAAACGCAAAACTCACAACAACAAAACACAGACCTTCAAAGTAAAACAGGAAACACACAGACTGAGCTCAAGACATGTAAACTTAACAGACTGGGGAGACAGAAAATAGGGACCTGAAACATGGGACAGAAAGGCACAGTAGACACAACATGAACATAACGACTCCACAGGGGAAGAGTAAAACAAAACACAGAACACAGGAACACAGGACCTCTTTCAAAATAAAATAGGAAACATAATGAAACGCAGACATGAGTACATGAACTTGACAGCATAAAACACAGACATGAAACACATGAAGGACAAGGGGGACTTAACACAGGGGTTGAAAACACAAGGGGAATGTAATAAACAAATGAACTTGAATAACTTAATGAACCTAAACAAACCATAAACATCAAAATAAATTAAAACTTAAAACGCTGGGTCAAAGGATGGCCCAGATCGTGACACTGACACTCACTAGTCCTCGGCCACCTTCCTTCTGCTTAGCATAAAGTCTCAGAATGCTAGATTTGGAGTGAAATCTAGAGAAGTTAAAGATCAGGCTTGTCCAGCCTTCAGTTACTCATTCCAGGTGCATCTTATCCATTGGCAACTAGTTAACGCTGATGGTGTGCAGTTAGCTTCTTTAGCCAGTAAGTGTCAATGATGTCGGGGCCTGGTGCTGTCCAATCCTCAATGCCTGAGACTGTCTTGAATGTCTCCCACTGTGATATATACTGGATCCTGTTCTCTTAGGTTGCCATGCTCTGCTTTTAGATCAACTAACCACTGAGCATTGATGTTATGGGTTACGTCCTTCTCCTATATACTCTTCCAGAATTGCTCCATCTCCAGTGTTGGTGGGGCTGTTCTCATACTGTTCCAATTCTGCCACTGACACTATATCTTGGATCGTTAAATGAGTTTTTAGAGGAGTTTTTATGTTTTAGTTTCAGAAATAGTTGTGGGTTCTACTTGATGATGGCATCCATGACACTTATTGCACCTAATAAGATCTTTAAAATCTGTGGATTTATGGATGTGAATATTTATCTTCCAGCCCTTTCAGTTCCCCACTGAACTCCTCTGTTATTGTGTTTGCTGGGTCCATGAGGGTCAGAGTGTTCTGTCATGGTCTGCAGGATATACAGACAGTGTTCTGTGGAGTACCAAACTTAATACAGACAGAATACATCACTAAAGTTCACTACCCAAGATTGGCCCACCCACTCACTGAGCAGCTCTTCATTCGCTGAATGAAGCCAGCTGTGCAGTGGCTCCTCAGGTCAAACAATTGGCAGCTGAACTCCCACACAGCACATAGACCTACTGGAGCTGTAACACCACCCTCCCATAAAAAAACAAACTGAATTTTGTTATTTAAAGTCCTACACTATAAAAAAAGAATAAGGTTTTGTCTACTGCAAACCCTACCCACACTAGTGTGAGCGAAATGTATGCCTAATAGCGTGAGTTCAAGCCACAAGCTTTTGTAAACAGTTTTGTGAATAGATAACTGCGACTATTCATAAACTGTGTGAATAGTTGTTGTTGCTTGCTTTGTCTTGGGTGTGGTTGGAATGGGGAGTTGCATCTAAAGAGGGCGATAAAGAAAAAGTCTGGAACATGGGGGTAGAAGAACATACTGGGGCTAGGGAAACATACACTAACAAAGGTAAATGCAGGACAGCAACTATATAAACACACAGAAGGGGAATCAGGGAAATATGGACAGCTGGGTAGAACAAGACACAGCTCAATTAAATCACAGAATCAAGACAAAGGAACCAAAACTAAAAGCAAAGCACGAGGATTGCCAACTCTCAGAAAAGAACAGGAAGTGACATAACTAAATGTGAAAAACACAGACATGTGAATGAACGTAATACAGGAGACTTGACACAAGGCGAAGGAACACTGAGAGGACAATTAATCTCTAAAAGAACTCTAAAGGAACTGGTTCCTAGGATATTTAAAAGTAGAATGGGAGGCAGAGCCTTCAGTTTTCAGAACCCTCTTCTGTGGAACCAGCTCCCAGCTTGGATTCGGCGAGAGACATGCTCACTACTTTTCAAATTATCCTTAAAACGTTCCTTTTTGATGAGATTTCTGGTAAAGGCTGGATCAGGTGACCCTGAATCCACCCTTAGTTATACTGTAATAGACTTAGTGCATCATAGGAATCCCCTATCAGCCTAAGCGTTTCTCCTTCTCTCACTCCTTTTCACTCACCATATGTTTATACACAACTCTGCATTTAATTATGAATTATTATTAATCTCTGTCTCTCTTCCACAGCCTGTCATGTCCTGTCTTCCTCCTCTCACCCCAACCGGTCAAGACAGATGGCTGCCCGTTGCTAACCCTGGTTCTGCCGGAGGCTTCTTGCTGTTAAAAAGCAGTTTTCCTTCCCACTGTCGCCGGATTGCTTGCTTATAGGGGCCGTGTGATTATGGAAGTTTCTCTGTATTATTGTAGGGTCGTTACCAAAAAATATTAAGTACCTTCTTGCTTACCGTTGTTGTGATTTGGTGCTGTATAAAATTGAATTGAATTAAATTGTGAAGTTCAGAAATTTTTCTTTGAATGTTGGTTTCTAAGAAAGGTTTCATTTTAGAACTGAGGAATGAGACAAAGGGGAGTAGCAATTTTAACACATAAAAATTTCACAGTACTCAAGACAGTTATAGATCCAGAGGGTAGATTTCTGATCATTAAATTATCTATACTTAACAAAAAGCTATGTATTGTAAGTGCAGTGTTGGGCAAGTTACTTTGAAAAAGTAATTAATTATAGTTACTAGTTACTTCTTCAAAAAAGTAACTGAGTTAGTAACTGAGTTACAAGATTCTAAAAGTAATTAATTACTTGAAAAGTAACTATTGCGTTACTTTTAAAAACAAAGTTTAATCCTCTGGGGTCCAGGGTATAATTGGCCATTTTTAACTATTGATTTTCCCTCTACATTTCACCTTTAAAAACTATTTACTTTGCCTTGTTTGGTAGCATTCTTTTCGGCACAAGCTCATGTGTCTGAATTTACAGTTATGTTTTCATTTTCCTCAACCTTCCTCAGCCAAACAGCAGCACTCATGTGATAGTTTTGCCCCCTAGCTACAGGTGTTGTGCCGTTAGTAACGCCGTTACTTGTAACACCGTTATTCCCATCACTGTGTAAGTGTATATGGCCCAAATGTTGATGACCCTTCATTCTTCCATGTTTGTTTTAGCACATTATCTGAACACCTAGATTCAAGGTCAGTAAGGAGCATCTGTTTTTGGACCTACCAGACTGTCAGCTTTACCAAAATCAGCCTTAAAGTCACACAGAATAAACTCAGCCAAGGGAGCAAATAATGCACTGAGTAAATGGTAAATGGTAAATGGCCTGTATTTATATAGCGCTTACAGTTATGTTTTCATTTTCCTCAACCTTCCTCAGCCAAACAGCAGCACTCATGTGATAGTTTTGCTGATGTACTGTTAGAGTAACACACTAACAGTACATCAGGGCAGTGAAATATATATGTTTACAGACAAAAAACCAGACAAAAAACCCCACGAGTATGTTTGTTTAACTGTAGCTGATAAATAATTTACAGAATGAAAAGTTGATCTTTGGGTTTTTCTTTGAATGTGCTGTTTTAGTTTGAATCACGCCATGAGACAGATGTAGCCATTAGGTTGTAGCAGTATTACTTGGCAACTTCAGCAGAACTGACGAGCACCTAATAAGGCACCCTGCAGTACCTCATGAAAGCCAAGCCTTTGGCTAACTTTCCTTCCCCTGTCCTCATGCCCAGTTCTCGGCCTGGTCCGCTGTACATTTCTGTGCCAGTTAAATCCCCCATGCCCCCAAACCTGCTGCTAACTGCTAAACGGTGTGTCGCTGCTCCATGCCAGTTACCCTTTCACATGCACTCTGTTGTGTGTCCAGTCATCTCCCTTAGTTCAATATTTTTAGTGGCATTTTCTGCATGTACCTTGCATCAGTTTATAAGTTAATACAGCTGCACTGTATTTTGAAACTTCATGTGAAAATCATTTAAACTGAAACCAGGCTTTGAATCACAGATGTTTTCTCAGACATTTAACAACTTTTGAATTTGTCCACACTGATTGTTTTATGCTGACGTCTCTGGACCCTGTTCTATTTGATTATTGAGAATAAAGAATTTTTGTTTGTGCCTGAGTTTTTTAAATCTCTCATATCACTGAAAAAGAAATTGTAACATCTGAACAGCCAGCAGGTTGTCATTAGAAGCAGAATTAGATTCTCATCTACCCCTTCATATGGAAGTTTCAACTATATTACACAATGCAAGGGAAGTCTTATAACAAAACTAAAATGCTAGTTACTGAAGTGATGCTTATTTAACATGCGCTAAATTGCAACCTAACTCTAACCTTACCTGTCTGTGTTTACTCATAAAATTCAAGTTTATTCATCTTGGCCTTACAGTTACATGTGGAGTTGTAACTGAATTTAAATACACTGAGCAGGCAGTATTTAAAAAAAAAAAATTCTTACAGATGCCAACCAATGCCGTTACTGCTCTGGGTGTAAATGTCCATGATGTGAGCTTAAAGAAGCCTTATTTACACAGCCTGCTTTCCAGCTGCTCTCATTAGCTCCACACACACAGCTCTGTCCTGTTCAATAACTCTCCTCCTCTTCCGGGTTCTGGCAGTTACGGAAGTAGGGAAGCCGTGGTTAGTATGATCGATGTAAGCTGTGCCAGCCGGCCTTCCTCGGCACTGTCCCCTGAACCTACTGCTCCACCCCTCTAACCCCCTGCAGCTGAACCACAAACCACACTCCACCATATACACCCATTGCCAAACGAAGGTCAGAGAGACATCCACCTAGCCTGCCCCCATTTGGCGAGTAACGCTGAGCTAGAAGAAGGAGATATACAAAGTCATTGTCTCCCTGTGAAAATTGCCCGAGTCTAGCCCATCTGTTGTACAGCCACTGCTGATGTTACTGGACCGCGAGAAAATTCTCTCGTGACAACCTCCTCAATGTGTGCAGCTTTGCTCTCAGGTCCACAATGCACTGAATTTCATTCTTAGCTGGGCTTGAAACTTCCACCCAGTTCTCCTTTTTTTTTTAAGTGCTTAGGGGAGACTGGGGGTAGTTGTAACACTTCTGACATTTCTGTCTGTAGCTAGGAGCTCTTTTAAGGTAGTGGATTCAAAATGCAATGCAAAGTATTTACATTTCTCTGCTATTAAATAGTAGAGCTATTTTCTCTGCAATGCAGTTGCTAATGGCATGGCATGGTCTCAAACACAAAGAGTGAAATGTTACAATTAACCCCATAGTCTGGGTTAGTTCTAACATACCCTGGGGTGAGATGTAACACAACGAAATAAGAGTACTGACAAAATCTTAACACGTAATCTTTTTTTATTCAACACCTGTGTTAAAGGCTTTATTGTAGTTAAAAAATCCCTAGTTGTTTAGCTTCATTTAAAACTCCTATTTCACTGTGTTTCATGACAAAGCTTGCATGAGAGAATACCACAGGTGCCTCCACCCTTGCTGAGTTTGCTGAGATAAGCTTGACCGGTTACTATTTTTAACAGTTTAAATATGTTTCATGCTTATCACCTTGTAAGGAGTTGTTTTACACACAAGGGGCGCCGACCTGACATATTTTAGGAAGGAGCAGTGTATAAATAAAGAGGGAACTGATGTCTCAGTGTGAGTCTCCACTGACATCACCCATGTATATACATGTTTGAGTTGTGTCTTTCTTTGCTTGCTGAAACGATTCTTTGACATATTTTTTGGTCCTCCGAGCCGGAGAGGAAATAACAACTGTTTTGTTGTGACTCCAAAGCAGAGATCTACACTGATTCCTGACGCCGCGGGGGAGCCCGCACTGAAGTCTGTCGACAGCCCTCTCTAGGTAGAGGTGAAAGCCCAAGAGCGTAAAAAATTCGGGTCTTGGCCAGTGTTTTTATCAGTGGTCCACGGCGGTGGGATTCAGTGGAAATGGTCTCTCGAGCCTGAGTATAATAGCGTTTCAGTAAGGTAAAGAAATTCACTCGTATACACTCGCGTAAAAAACAAACAAACAAAAAAAAAAAACGTTGTTCGCCTATATCACGGGCTGGTAGAAAAGTGCAGGGATCCAAAATAGATTCGCCACCGCACGGGCTGGTATAAAAGTGCAGGTTCGCCACCGCACGGGCTGGTAGAAAAGTGCAAGGATTCGCCCGCCTGAAGGGCTGGTAGACTGATCCGCTGAAAGGATCTGCGCAACTGTATATTAAATGTTTGTGTTTTTTGTGTGTTAAGTTAAGTTAATCATTTTGACAGCACAGTACGCTGCTGGATTACTCTTTTGTTCTGTCATTTTGTTTCCTGTCAGTAGCCAAAGTACTGGTGAGTAGAGGAGAAAGGTTGTGTTCATCACGTAAAACTTACACCGCTCCACGAATAGCGTAGGGGTAGAAGGGCGTGTTAGTTACCACTCCTGACTCTAATACCAGAGACGGCTCTGCAGTTTTGTTGTAATGGGTAATAAAGCTACAAAACTCACTGCTGACGAGCAGTGGCTAGAGAAAAAATGTCCAGGTGCCGGACAAATTAGTGCATGTAGATGGAGGAATCCAAAGAAAACCAAATGTCCCACGTGGGAAGGCAAATGTAGTCCCTCCGCACTAACGCAACTATAAGAAACCCTCCAAACAGAAATAAATACAAGAGGAATGAAGTAGAATAAACAAAAGGTTAAATTAAATCAGAGCTTATCCAATGTGTTCAAACTAACAATAGGCAGGATAACAACCTGTAAACTGGTATTAACAATGAAATATCGTTGGCATGACGAACGTGCCTAGAATGAATAGAATGCATGAAACCAGATAATTCACATGAAAGTATATCAAATAAAAAAGAGAGATGCATAAGGTATATTGAGGCTGTGTCATTGTTCAGCCAAGGAAAGTGTGTCTCCAGCTTGGGTAAGGGTGAAACTGCAGATCACCCCCAGCCCTTGATGGATACATAATAAAATATATATGAAATATTATAATAGACTATTGTATATTTGTAGTATAGTAGTATATTGTAATATACTATTGATGTTATATAGAAATAAGAGAAAACAATTATGAGATAATAATATTAATAATAATATTAATAGTGACATAATATTAATGAGAAGAAGCATCTTATTCAGTTATGATGTAAGGTGGATAATTGTTAAAGGTAGTCTGAATCAAGCTTAAGGTTTGCTCAAACTCAGTTCAATGGTATATGAGATGAAGAAAATAAAGAAAATACCTAAACTAATCAGGTGCTTGACCTGATTGAAATCCTGTCATCCTAGATGAGACTTTGTTAAGATGGAGAGCAAACCTATACTAACAACTTTGCAGACAAAGCAGCTGCAAAACAAAAAGTGGACACACTGACACTTGACACCCCCACACAAATTCCACTGGATGTTTTGAGAAATGAACAAAAATCGGCACCATTATTAGAGCAAAAGAAATGGTTGAGGTGCGGAGCAATCCTACAGGATGATCTGATGATATGTGATGGGAAACCAATACTACCAAAGTCTTTACATAAAACAGTAGCTCTTGTGACACATGGAGTTACTCATGTGTCAACAGGAGGGAGTATAATTAGTTAAAAACACACTTCTATACACTAAATTTCGAAACTTCGGCAAAAGAATTTATAAGGCCATGCATGATCTGTCAAAAGCATAATACACAAGGTAACCTAAGACCAAAAAGAGGTCATTTTCCTGCACCACCTCACCCATTTCATACTATTCACATGGATTTCATTGAGCTAAATGAAAGCCAAGGTTCAAAATACGCCTTAGTGATTATAGATGTGTTCTCAAAATGGCCAGAAATTTATCCTGTAAAAAAAGGCAGATGCAATCTCTGTAGCAAAATGCCTATGCAACCATTTTGTCCCAACATATGGCATACCGTCCCTGATAAGATCAGACAATGGAACACATTTTGTAAATGATGTGATTAGCAAGATCTCCGAAGCATTGGGATTTAATATTAAAAATCACTGTGCCTACCATCCACAAAGTGCAGGGCTAGTGGAAAGAACAAATGGCACTATCAAACAAAGATTAAGGAAATGCATTGAAGAGACAGGGAGACCGTGGCCTGAATGTATAGGTCTAGTAAAAATGTGGATGAGATTAACACAAGGTTCCCAAAAATTGACGCCGTTTGAAATAATTCATGGAAGACCTTTCCCCCTACCAATACTGAGTGAACCAGTAAACAAATCAGTTAGAGAGACCACTCTAGCAGAGTGGATGGCAAAGCTACTAGAAAATAAAGAAATTGTGTTAAACAACAAATTGCCGCATGACTCTTCTCCAGTATCTTGCAGGACCATACCAAGTGCTTTTAACCACGCCTACTGCATGCAAGATTTCTGAAAGACCATCCTGGATCCACCAAAACCACTGTAAGAAAGTGAGTGAGAGCATAGACTAACTAGACGCCGACGTCCCTGCCCTCTGGTGACCCGAAAGGTGGAGGAAGGGCTGATCGGGTATATCCCGCCTTTGCTTCTTGCCTTTAGTCTACTTATCAGAGGGGCCAGGTGCGCCAGGTCACCATGAAGCTGCTCCTGATCTCACTGACCCTGGCAGTACTGGCTGCAGGATGCTTCCTACTATGCAATATGGACCAAAAGCATCACCAGAAGAAAGCTTGGACGCATGATAACTCACACCACTACACAATGACATTTCCAATGGCACCTATTGGGTGCAGGGAATGGCCTGGCTATGTGGACAGCGGGCCTATTTCACTCCCCCCAAGAACTGGACAGGTATGTGTGCTCCAATCTTCATATCTGATCACACGTTTAAGATAACTACCGACGATACATTACTCAAAAGAGGGAAAAGATCAGTTGACACTCCAGATCCGAAACTACATGACCCAATATGGGGCTCTGACGTCCCACAGGAATTCAAGCTATGGACTACAGGATAGAAAGTGCTGCACTCACTCTTTCCGTGGGTAGGCACAGGGAAAAATGCGCTGAGGATCGAGACATTGAACTATTGATTTGGATTGTTCCTGAATACATCATGTCGAGTCAATGACCAGCAAAACGAGGAGATAGATGCCCTGCGAATAATGGTCATGCAACATCAAGTGGCACTTGATATTATGCTGGCTGAAAAAGGAGGATTATGTGTGCTTTTTAACACCACCTGTTGCACTTACATACCTGACAACATACATTCTAGTAACATGACGGATGCATTAAAAGTTCTAAAACGACTTCAGAATGTGCAGTCAAAGGAATATGTAGACGGGGGTACAGATTGGTTGAGATGGTTGCTAAATGGCTCATGGACTGTTTTGCTGTATAAAGGTCTAATATTCATAGGACTCTTACTTGTATTATTCTGTGTATTCTCCACATGTATTCTCCCTTGTCTCAGGAAGATGATTTCTAAAATGATTTCCACATCATTGACAGCTTATGTTATTGTACCAATGGATGACAAAAATGATCTGAGTAACAGTGAAGATAACTTTGAAGACGAAGATGTTTATGTGTGAGAAGAAAATCTTAAAGACGACCTGTGAAGCTAGATTGCAATATAAGTAACACATAATGATGACGTTTGAAAATGCTAGGAGCAAGAGAACATATTCTGAAACAAAGTGTGAAACGTGTTTAAATGAGCTAAAACAGGAGGGGATGTTAAAGGCTTTATTGTAGTTAAAAAATCCCTAGTTGTTTAGCTTCATTTAAAACTCCTATTTCACTGTGTTTCATGACAAAGCTTGCATGAGAGAATACCACAGGTGCCTCCACCCTTGCTGAGTTTGCTGAGATAAGCTTGACCGGTTACTATTTTTAACAGTTTAAATATGTTTCATGCTTATCACCTTGTAAGGAGTTGTTTTACACACAAGGGGCGCCGACCTGACATATTTTAGGAAGGAGCAGTGTATAAATAAAGAGGGAACTGATGTCTCAGTGTGAGTCTCCACTGAGATCACCCATGTATATACATGTTTGAGTTGTGTCTTTCTTTGCTTGCTGAAACGATTCTTTGACAACCTGAATGCACTTCTAAACATTTATGTAGCTATTTGTGTGTGTGTGAGTGCAGAAATATAGCTTTTGAACATATTCTAACAAAAAAAGACAACTTTTCACTACCTGAATATTTCATTAGTTTTGGTTGGCCTTCATTGAGTCTGGCCTCATTGGCTCAGTGGGCATTGTAACCTACCTACAACTCTTGCACTAACATTTGAAAACAATAATGAAGCTGAAAAAAATATAGTTGTGCACCAGCTTCATCAACTGAACTGTATGTGTTTGTGTCAAGTTTTAATCACCATCAGAATCACAGTGGTGACAGATGTATGGCTGTCCTGGAGTGCAGGCCTCATGAGCCCACAGAGTACAGGTCAGGCACTTAACCCAAGCTTCTTTTGGCTTTGAGTTATTGAAGTTTTCCATGCACACAATACAGAAATTCTCATCAGCATCTGAGGAATCTGTGCTGACCTGTTCAGTGTTATTCATTTTCAGATTTTTCGTTCATGATGCGGAAAACTTGGATTGTTTTAGGGTTGTGGGAGTGGATTTGCCTTGTTTCTGGCACAGCCTCTTCTTTGGGAAACTTATTTTCCTCCTTCTCTGGTCTGCATCTTAACTGGTTTAACAGTTAGTATTGCTGTTTGTTTCCTTTTTCTTCCTGTTAAAGGGGTTTTTCTAGGTCCAGCTTTTGGTAAGGGTCGCACATCTTCTGGGTTAAAGCCCAAGGAGGTCTGTGGGTTTTCATCACAGCCTGATGAGGAAGCAGTTTGGTGGTCAGTTAGAAGACTGGTGATGTGAGCATCTGGAGGAGTGGTCACTTCATCAGCTTTAGGACTGGTGAGCAAGAGGAGCGGACTGTTGGTCAGCTGGAGAAATGTCCATATGGACTGTTGGAGAAGGATGATTTGTGACCTGTGATGGAGCAAAGTGACTTTCCTCAAATATGTTTGGATTGTATGTCCAAATTCCACAGCACTGGAATCCAGGCTGTATATTCTTTGGCGTAGCTGCTGCTGGAAGTGCCTTCCTGACAAGACCTGCTATTTCATATATTGTCATGGTCTTTCCTGGATTCACTGTCATACAGGAATCACTTGCACTGTTCACCATCTTTTTCAGTGGGCCATAAACACTCCTGTCGAGTGGTTGGAGTTTGTGACTACAGTGAGGGGGAAATGAGAGCATCACAATTCCATTGCTCTTGCAGAAGTCAATGGCTGCAATTGACAGGTGTGAACTGTGGTTATCCATGAGAAGAATCACTTTTTTTTCATGGCTTACCTTGGTGTGGTTTGCAAAGTGGTAAATGGACTGAAATGGACTGATTCTTATATAGCGCTTTTCTACTCTCCCGGAGTACTCAAAGCGCTCTATACAACATATCGCATTCACCCAATCACACCCATTCATACAAGCACTTTATCTGTACTTAGTGCTTTTTTCTAACTACATTCACACACATTCATACTCCGATGGATGCATCGGAGAGCAACTTGGGGTTAGTATCTTGCCCAAGGATACTTGACATGCAGACTGGAGGAGCCAAGGATCGAACCACCAACCTTCCGATTAATAGGTGACCTGCTCTACCTCCTGAGCTACAGCCAAAGTGCTTCAGAAAAGATGAGGAACTCTGTTTCTTGCATCCATCCTGATTTATTTCCACTACCAATACTTCCTACTGGCCCATCTCTGACAAGGTGGTCTGCATAACGAATGCATGGGAACACAAACATTGGAGGAATTGTGTTGCCAATGGCATTGACTGCACATACAAGTGTGACCAGTGAACCTCTCTCTGCTGATGTCATTGCCCCAACTTGTTTAGTGCCACGTTTTGCAATTACTCTGTCCGGGGTTTGCACAGTTGTTATGCCAGTCTCATCAATATTCCATATGTCATTTGCAGTTAAGTTGTGTCTCTTTAGCACTTCATAAAATTTTTTGAAAAACATTGCTACATTGTGTTTATTAAAACTGTTGGCCCGTGCCAGAATTGTAGCCTCAGCACTTCTAATGGACAAAGTTGGGTTTCGTTTCATGTAGGCTGAGAACCAGTCTGGTCCAGCCCTTGAGAATTTGTCCCATGACTTTGGATATTTGCATCCATGTTCACTGCAAGCTGATACGACAGTTCTTTTACCTGTAATTTTAATCACAAAATATGTTACTATTTCCGATATACTATATTTTAAATTGCCACTATTACAAATTTCTAACTTTCCCTTGTCTTATCCTTTATCACTTCCTATCTCCTTACCTCACGTGGACATAGTCCATAAAATGCATCTGCAGCTCTCATCAGGTATTCTGTTAATTCTTTCTCTTGTTCATCAGTGAAGACCTTCTTTCCACTATGGTATCCTACACGTGGGAGTTCAATTGATCCCTGCTCTTCCAGTTTCTTCCTCTCTTTACAAAATCTGTGCAAACTGACATGGCAAATGCCATACAATTTTGCCACAGATCTGTTGGACTTATCCTGATTTCTAACATCATTTGATGCTCTCTCCAAAATACTGAGAGGCACCCCTCGGTCAGTCTTTCTTTAGGCATACTGTAATTCAAAGAAAACAAAAACAATATGAGTTAAAGTAATAGCGGGATAAGTTGTAACATTTGCATGGTTGTTACAACTAACCGAGACTGTTGCTGTTACAACTGACCCAGACTACTAAAGCCACAATCTAGCTAACATTACAGCTAATGGCTAAAACATTAGCATTAAAGACATGCACAGAACATATCCCCATAGACATACAAATAACATGATTTAAGTTTGATTTTTTTAAGTTTGAGTTTATTTCATTTTCTGATAGCATTATCTGCTTTGCAGTTAAAGTAAAAAAAACTTACTTTTTGGCTTACAAATTAGTTTTTTTCTTCTTAAATTGTCTGTGTTTGTGAAAGGGTGCTGATTTTTCACAAGTGATAGAAGAACTGAATTGGGGATGTACAGAATGAATCACATGATTTGAAATTTAGCCCTGATTGGAGAAATTAGAAATTAGAAATTTCTGACCCATGTTACAACTATCCCCGGTCTCCCCTACTCTTAGTTATGGGATTTTCTCTGTAAAACTATATCTGTTTACCTTACAATTTAAAGTGCTTTGCACAGTGGGTCATTCACAACAATAATCATGTCAAAGTGACGTCGGAGTGATGTCATCTTATGTCATTTTTGGACTTCCAGTTTTGGTCAGGGGTTGTTTCGTAATGCCATGTGATGTCTTTTTTTATGTCTACTGAACATCTAGTATTGACCTTCGTAAGACCTATGTGTACGGGCCATTTACAGTCCAAATGTGATCATTGAGGACATCTTTTCAATGTCAAACTTAGACTAATTTTAGATGTTGTTTTTATACTACTTATATTGGTTCTGTAGTCCCATGTTTCCAGAGGGTGGAGGAAATGTTTTCTATAGGCTACCAGTTATTTTTTCGGTAGCTTTGTTTACACCTCTCACCCTGCGTATTGATAATTGGCTAAGGGAAAGAGAACGTGAGGAAAGACTACTCTTCCGTTGCTGCGCGTTGCCCCGCTTGCCATAGTGCTGAGGGCTAAACCACTTCCCAGTCAGGGACAAGTACCCACTTCCTCTCATAAGCTCGGCTTTCTGCTCACACCCCCACAACCTCACCTGTAGTCAGCCTGGAATCGAGAGCCACACCACTGTGCCAGCCTCTCTCTTCACATGGCGCTGTTGCCTCCTGTGAGAGTCCTGACACCCCTCCCCCACGCATCACCTTCACTCAATACCAGGTTGAGATGCAAATGAGGAGACTCCACTCAGGCAAGTCTGCTGGACCAGATGGAGTGAGTCCCCGTGTCCTCAAGGCCTGTGCCCCCCAGCTGTGTGGAGTCTTTCATAAACTGTTTATGCTGAGTCTGAGTCTGCAGAGGGTCCCAGTGCTGTGGAAGACATCATGCCTCGTCCCTATTCCAAAGACGCCACGTCCCAGTGGCCCCCAGGATTACAGGCCTGTGGGACTGACCTCCCACATCATGAGGCAATGTT
The DNA here is from genome assembly GCF_001858045.2 of Oreochromis niloticus. NCBI lineage: Eukaryota > Metazoa > Chordata > Actinopteri > Cichliformes > Cichlidae > Oreochromis > Oreochromis niloticus. The sequence continues at coordinate 35,398,315 of NC_031974.2, forward strand.
AAACTTAATCATCATCTCGGCCTCCTCTGACGACCTGTTTGCTGCTGCCTGCCACTGAAAGGCAGTGGGGAGAGGGGACACTTGGGCACTGCATTTATCACAGCATATAATGTGTATTCTGGATACACTGTGCTTTTTCAGCTTGTCAGTTCGAAACGTATTAGCACCAGTCACAAATGCAGTATTGCCAGCCACAGTCTTTCCACACTCACGACAGTAAATGCAGTGCATCATGTTGTCAGCTTTACTGTATCTTAGACAGGGAAACTGGTCAAAGCCGCTCTCTTCCAAATGTATACACTTTCCCTCCTTTAATAACCCAACAGGAATATCTGGACCATGGCCATAAATTTTGCTTGGATTATTCTCTACATTCAGGTTAAGGGGTCATATAATGATGATGACACTTTGATTGCTCCCAAGAAACTATAGAACATGTATAAAACAGTATTAAGCTGTGAGTAATCTGCTGATTGCATAGTTGAAAAAAATTGTATTCTGTGGGGGCAGGAGTGCTGTTTGTGTAGTCACTCATTAAGACCAGGTTGACCACGAATAACTATTAAGTCTCTCCTAGCTGTCAGCACATGGAGTTTTTCCACCTATAACTAAATCAACAAATAAATAAATACTGCAGGCTGCACACTTATTTGCGCGACATGTATCAGTAGTTGGATTTGGACTGTCCCTTCCACAGCGCAAAATAAAGTATGAAAATAAATCACAAAAGTGATTTACCGGCAGACTGTGATCGTTGCTATGACTGTTCGTTTATTTGCAAAGCCAATGCATACAGTAATTGGTATGCACTGATTACCCACACATGTACAGTAGCTACGACAGTACCAAAGCTTTGGTTCCCTCTCCTGCAGTACAGTAGCGTTTCACTGAGACCTAAAAATTTAGAACAGAGGCCAACATATTTCTTACATATTTAATTATCGAAGAATGCACAAGCACATACACTGTTGTTGCTATCATGGTGCTCTCTGTCTGACTCGCCCATTCTCTGAGAGGACCAACCAATAATCAATTTGCATTAATTTAAAAAATGAAAATGAAAATTTTAAAGAAACATTGCAGTACCATGCTTTCATGTTCACAAACATTATTTAGCAATAACCAAAGAATGCAAGCATCACGTTTTTGTTTTCTGCTGTATCTTGCTTGTTCAGTGTGCACAGCGTCTGCTGTTATGTTTATAGAACCCCTGATCAATGCACAAACATGCGATGATATGTGTGTAGAAAGCTGTAAGTGAATGTAGAAAACTAACTATCCAAGTCAAAGTTTCTGTGAAGAAAGTGTCACCTCTTTGTCACACTCTGCAATTCAGTGAAACGGGCGTGTTTATGGTGGACAGTAGATGTACCACAGCAGAACCTGGGGTTATTCCCACTGACTGAGAGCAGCAATTCTAGGTGGCTGTATATCTACATACAGAACACCTCTTCGTACCTCTGCTGTCATCACCTACAAGTCTGCTCCAACCATCCTTTGTCTTTAGCCAACAGCAGTACAGTTTCCACTGAAACCCTAACACATCTTAGTCTGGAAATCATAATCTTGATGAGTCGGATGTTTGATTTGGCCAAGATTTTTGAGAAGAATGCCCTTAATGATGCAAACCTCCACATTTAACCCTTTCATGCATAGTGGTCACTACAGTGGACAGCTATTCATAGGCTGTTTTTGTGAATTTGTGTCAGTGTTGATGTACAGTACATTTACAGTGTTGATGGTATACTTGCACATAAACCACTACATTGGACACTGATGTGTCGCTCCATACACATCAGTTAAACAAAGTCTTTGAGAAGTACATGTTTAAAAATATGAAGCTCAAAAATCTTTTTTTCATGCCTAAAGATGAATAAAAATACTTAAGAAAAAATCCTGATTGAGGTTGTCATAATTCATGCATGAAAGGGTTAACTGGGCTTGGCTCAGTCTTGTGGTCTTCCTGTGGCTGGTTTATGATCCTGAAATTAAAATTGAGTAAATGTGAACCAGGTATGTTTCTTTAAATTCATGGAACTCAAATACTTGGGAATGTCCAGATTTTATTTTGGATTATATTTTGGATGTTAAATTTTCATCACTTCATCATTTTGTCCTACTAGCCTCATATGGAAAAAATAGCCTGAGTAAATTTCCCATGATATGACATTTACCTGTAAAGGATTATTGTCTATTTTAGAAAAATGAAATTCATCCTACCATCCGTTTTCTTCTGCTTATCTGTGGCCAGGTTGCGGGGACAGCAACCTAAGCAAAGTAGCCTAGACCTGGAGAGGGACACTGACGAACACTGAAGCGTTCCTATGCCAGCCGAGAGGCAGAATATGTAGATGATGGACCAGTATAGTAACCGCATCACTGTAGTTGCAGAACCAATCTGCTGTTTTCCCACTCCCCTCACTCATGAACAAGACCCTGAGATACTTAAACTCCTCCACTTGGGACTGCAACTCATCGTGACCTGGATTGGGTACTCCGCTCTATTCCTGCTGAGGACCATGGCCTCAGACTTGGACTTCCAGATTCTCATTCACACTCAGCTGCAAACCACTCCACTGCAAGTTGGAGGCCACCACCTGATGAAGCCAACAGAACCACATCATCTGCAAAAGACATAGACAAGATTCTGAGACCACCCAAGTGGAAGTCTTCCACCACTTGGGTGTGCTGAGAAATTCTGTCCATAAAAATTAAGAACCAAATCAGTGACAAAGGGGAGCCCTGGGCGAGTCCAACACCTACCAGAAACAAGTCAGCAAGCAATGGATACCAAGCTCTTGCAACATGCCAGACTCAAAGCACCTCCCACAGAATACTCCCAGGGACATGGTCGAATGCCTTCACGAAGTCCAAAAAACACATGTAGACTGGCTTGGCAAACTCCCATGCACACTCAAATATCCTCAAGAGAGTAAAGAGCTGGTCCAGTGTTCCATGACTGAGATGAAAACCACATTGTTCCTCCTGTATCCGAAGTTTGACTAACGGATGGACTGTTTTTTCCAGCACCCTGGCAAAGACTTTCCTGGGAAGACTGAGGCGTGTGATCCCCTTTGAATGTAGCACACCCTCTGGTTCCCCTTCTTGAAGATGCAGGAGCTGTGGCCAGGCGGATACCATTGACTAAAGTCCTGCTACCTCAGGCACCCTCCCAATGTCCGGCTCCAGGGAGGGGCCCCAGTAACCCTATCCCGGGCAGGATGAACTGATCCCTTGATTTTACACTCATAGGAGTCTTCTAAGTTGCTCTTTGTCTGGTCCCTCAACCAGGACAAATTTGTCATGTTAGACCCTATCAGGGTGCAAAAGCCCCCATACAACAAAATACCTGGAATCCCTGGGACACACAAACCCCTCTACCATGATAAGGTAAGGATTCATGATGATAATGAGTTAATGGTAATAAAATTTCAGCTGGGAAAAGTGAGTAATAAATAAAAAAACTTTACAGGCTTAAGGTAAGCAATTCAGAAAGCTATGCTTTCTCTTGAGATTTCTTTTGACTGTCAAGAAGGAAAGTGACAGGAACAAGGGTCTGGATTTCCTCTGCATGTGTAGTGTTTCCTATTACTGGGTGTAAGAATATTATCTTCCTGCACTTTTTTATAGACCAGTGTTAATAATACATAGATGTGCTACATTGTTTTCCTTAACATAACTCTCATCCCCAGTTCACACTAGGATGAGGGCTACAATGGCCCTGATGCATTCTTCTTTCTTTTTTTTTTTTCTTTTTTTTTGTCTGTCCCATTTGGTTCTTTAGCCGTCAGAATTGTTGTCTGAAGACCAACAAGGATACCAAATGGATTTATTCTGCCAAATGGATCATCATGGCATTGCTGTATTGGTCCATTTGATCAAACTTTGTTGTTATTATTTATTTTATTTTCAGTTGTTACAGATGGGACAGACATGACTGGGGGATAGGAAAGGGAGAAAGAAAGAGAGGAAGGAAAAGAAAAACAGAAGGGAAAAGAGACAGTGAGAAAGGGCACTTACAAAGACAAAGAGAAAGAAAAACAAATCTCCTGGATCACCTGTTGAGAGAAAAAGAAGAGAAGACAAGCAAAAAAAAACCCAAACAAAAACAAAGCAACATACTAAACACAACACCATCACGTTAATCTAGCTAAGTGTGAACATCAGTAAATACTAAATATTGAAAGTTGTTGTGCAGCATGCAGGACAGACAGCGCACAATGTGCTTTGAAGTAGCAGCTAAGAAAGGTGTAGTTTATGTCTACGAACAGTGAACACCCATGTGCACACCTGTGTGGATCAACGCGCTTGTATACAAAAGGTTTCCCCATGTAACGGTCTGCTAGAGGGTGTGGAGGCCCATAGCCCCGTCCCCCAGGGCATGAAGCAGGCATGGAGGAGATCCAGGCTCCAGACATCCAGAGGCCCCAGAGTGCGAGAGCCCAAGGAGTACCACCGGAGGGGCATCCGTGCCACCTTCCTGGGAAGGGCTGAGGAGATCCCCAGACGAGGGGGTCACCCAGTAGCCACGGAGCAGAAGCCAGAGGGGGCTGCACCGGCGTGCCCGCCGGCTCTGCCGGCAGCCAGCTGTGGCAGAGTGAACCGAGTTGCAGGCCCCGAGGCCGGAGGCCCGAAGGCCCCCTTTGCCCCGGAAGAGGCCTGACCGAGCGACAGGCACCAGGCCCCGCCAAGTAGCCACCGGGAGTGAGCTGGTGCATACCTGAGCGCCCAGCCCCGGACACCAAGAACCACCAATGCACCAACCCCTGAGGGCATCAGTTACCAGCAGGGAGTGTGGTGAGGGGAGATAGGCCTCCACACTTGGAGGGCCTGGGAGTACCCAGGGAGGTGGAGTCTAAGACCCGACCTGACATATAGACACAGACAAACAGGCACACACAGACATAAACATGCTTTCCCACCTTCATGCACACATATACAAACACTCAGCACTCACCCAACGTAGGGACAGACATACATAGACATGTACACACAATCATACTCCCCAAACATACTCTATGCCCCGGGTCCAGGTACCCTCGCCCCCAGAGGGGGAAACGGCACCCAGACCCAAGAGATGTGACCCTTTCCCCCGAGGTGGAGGCAAGCAGACCGCCCCAGGCTCCGCAGCAGCAGGGAGGCCAATCGGACAGCCAACACCTCCTCCCAGCCCCCCGCCCCGATGGCTAGTAGAGAACGGGGGTGTGTGAAGACCCCATACCTCCCTCCTCCCGCTCATGTGTAGTGTTGCTGCGTGTTGTTCTAAAGTGCATTTAAAACAAGGGAGGGCATGGTGCTGCTGCCAGAGAGCAGCAGGTGTTAGCACGGCCCCTCCCGAGAACCCTCAATGTCTACATGGATTTAAAATTGAGACATGGGCACCGGCGCCAGAGGTAGGGTTGAATACACAGACCGTCCTCTGGACACCGTTAACGTGGTCACCCTCAAGGCCCTATATATATATATATGTGTGTGTGTGTGTGTTATGAGAGTGTGAATAATGTGGATGTCTAAGTTGTGAAATAAAATTGAGGCACAGGTGGCCAGAAGGGGACAGAGGGGGGGTAATGCCTCCCCTGCACCCTGGTGACACACCCGCACCCCAAGGCCCTACCTGTGTGGGTGGGTGTGGTGGAGCGGGAAGAGGGAGGCAGCCGGGGATGGGGAGGAAAAGAAGGGAGGGGCAAGATGCCCCTCCTTAGGGCCAGCTCCCCCACTGACCCCAGTAGGCACCCCCGTCCTCTAGCACCCACCAAGGCAAGGGAGCCCAGGTCCATCCAGACCGGGGCCTATGGCAGCAGCACCGCTAAGCCCCACAGGACCTGGGGAAGCCCACCCCACCCCACCGCAGAGGAAACTATACGCACCCCAACATTCAATCATCTCCAGACTACACAAGACAACAGACACCCAGGTTAGGTTTATTCTCCACCTCTCCTGTGTCTCTCCCCCACCTGCAGAGTGGACTTCTGCAAGGATGGAACAACCTCCCTGCCAGTTGAAGAGCCCACCAGTTAGGCCGATGCACCAGAGGCCCCTTGCGCCAGGGTTGAGCCCCCGTGCACCCACCCGCCCACAACCTCGGTGACACACCGACGAGGACCGAAGCCCCCAAGGCCCAGCCAGAGCCCCATCACGGAGACAAAGCACCCCCGAACCCCAAGCCCCCCCGCCTGCCCCGGATCCACTCAGGGGCAGCCAGGCCACCAGGCCAGTAACCTACGTCCGCCAGTACAGACCATCCCCCAGCCTCGCTGCACGCAGCCACGAGGAGAACACCCTCTAAGAGCGACCAGAGCCACTAACCAGGTTATGACCACAATCCCCCGGGTTGAGCCCTCCAGGGATAACGTCTCTAGGGGTTCTCCTGGCGCCCTAAGCCCATCCCAACCTCCACATCAACCACAATAGCCAAGGCAGGACCAAACCATGACCCCCCACCCCCACTAGGTGATGAAGCCGATCAAAGGAGCCCAAAGGGATTGATCAAATGTGGTGGCCCTGATGCATTCTTAATGCTATTCATGAGTTTTCTGTGACAGCTGGTGTCTGCTCAGCAGACCAGGTAAGGCTACAAGGTTCTGGAGCAACTCTCCACTTTTTTCCCTCCTGCTTTCCTTTTTTTTTTTTTTTTTTTTTTTTTTTGCTATTCTCTTGTCTCACAATTTTACTTGTTTTTATTTTTTTTGCTATTAGCTCCCCCCCCCCTTCTTCCTTTAATCTACGTTCTGTGTCTCAGCAGTAGGGCAAGGAGAGGAGGGAATGGTACTAACAACGAGACAGACAAAATACTGCTGCAATACTTTCTTCATCAATATTTAATGTCCTCTAAGCAAAACCTGCAGAAGGACAGCTCAACCGACAAACACCAGTGGCTGCTGAACCTTGATACTATATCTAGTTGTACACTGATATGTAATTGTGTTACGCCCCAGTCTAGGGGTACAGGAACGTAGCATAAGGGTTAAAAAGGAAGTGACCCCGCCCTGGTCCCCAAAACCATACACAGAAAAACCAATTTCTTAAGTGAATGGTGGTGTATTTGTCTACACTGAACTTAACACTAGAATTACTGAGCCTTTTTTCCCTGGTGCAAGTCCCTACTACTAGATTTACTGGCCTGCGCAAATTTGCGTAAATTCCCCCCGACCTTAACACCTCTTGGCACCCCGCTGAGATTTTCACAGGTCTTCAGCTCCATTGTTCTCCTGCTTTTGTTGTGCAAACACACCCTCCCCCAACCCCTAACCATGAGAGATTCAAGTTTTTCCTTCCCTGCAAGGCTACTTTCCTTCCTTACCTGCCTGCATGCCTGTCCATAAACATATATACACAGAGTTGTACATATATTTATATATTTATATAGCCACACCTTATATAATATGCATAAAGTCTAGTTATACACACAGACACATCTATATCATATATACACACACACACATATATATATATGTATATATATATATATATATATACATATATATATATATACCCCCTAACCCTTTACTTTTTTACTTACTTACTTTAAGCACAATGCTGCAGGCTGTGATGGGTGCCATCTTTTGCATTAGGAACCACACTCTTGACACACATCACTAATTCAGACCTAAATGAAAGCCACCCCCAGTCCCAATCCTATTTTCTCTGCCCACATTTTTTCCCCCTGTGGGGACCAGAGGAGTCTCCTGCACCCTGATGTCTGGCTATTACTCTGTGGCTCTTGCTTGCTCATTCATTCTCTTGCCTCCTAAATAATCGTGAATTAAGCATTCTTGTTTTCTATTTTGTGCAGGATTTGCCCTTTGAGTTTATCCCTTCCATGTGTGCACAGCACTGCAAAACTCTCATCATTGCAAACCTACTGTAGAGTTTGCCTTGCTTTCACTTAAAGTACAAATGAGGATCAGCTCCCAGTAGGTTTTACTGTTCAGGCCAGTAGGGGTTTTTGATACGGGCGACACGGGTGGTTGCCCGGGGCGGCATCGTGGTGGGGGGCGGCATCGTGGACATTGGCAAAAAAAAATAATAATTTTTTTTGCTCGTACTCATGCTTCCCCGACGTCAGCAGCACATATTGGGAATGTCATAGGCATCAATCGGTTTTCTATCGCCCATTTGCTGGGAGTAAGGGTGCCCTCTTTTGCGAGATGCGCCTGCTGCTTGCGGCACAGGGAGGAGAGGGCGGGGCGGCGGGGGATTCTCTGGCTTTCTGGAGCAGCATCTAATAACCAACTCGCAAAATAAAAGAAAATGAAAACAAAACAACAAACACGAAACCACCAGACATTATGATACAGACTTATAATTTGCACTGATGTTTTTTCGAAATTCTATACGCGAAAAGTGAGCGCGAGAGCCCTCGGTGCGCCTGCTTGCTGCTGAAGTCAAAGTAAACTTTATTGCTATATACAGTCCAGTATATAGAGAGACGACGAGGCTCCAGTTACAGCAGTGCAAGTAAACAATAAATATAAGAAGAGTAAGAAAATAAATATACACTTTAGGACTAGGGCTAAAGGGATCAATAACAATTTAAAATGTATATTTTACAGTTTGATGATTTAAAGTCTCACACACAACCCGTCGAAAGGGGAGGGGGGCTGCTGCTTCCAAATAGAGCACATTTCATTCATAATGTTGTAAATCCAAGCCCATTATGTATTCATGATTTGAATCCTGGGTTGTGCAAAATCCCAGAAATAAACCCTAGACAAAGCGAATCTGTGAACTAAGGTGTAGGTCTCTTGTGGTTATGGTTATGTTGTGGTGATCCTCGGGTTGGGGGATGGGTGTTCATACTGGAGTGCAAAATTAAAACCAATGGAAGATGGACAAGAAAAGTTCAAAGCCATCAGGTGATCATTATGGTACATCTTAACTCAATAGCTGGGCTTTTGGTCTTGGAGAAGAGCCACTGGGGAACAGGGCCTATCGTACTCTTGCTTCCAGGCGTAAACCAGGTGAAGAGACTCGGGCCATAGTTCAGAGGCTTCATTAATATTTTGACTGTTTTCAGATCCTTGCAAAGGCAAGAAAGCTATAGCGAATAAACCCTGGGAATATGACCATCTCCATTTTTCCTGACCACATTGCCAAAATGTCACGGGCCTGTGATGCTTTCAGCAAGGTTCCCCACCTGCTGCATAACACTGAGAGAGTTATGTTCAGTACTATATCCATCCTTGTTACCTCCTCGAGATGTGTTCTTTGTGTCACAGAGAGCTCCGGGATCATCCCATTATTACTATTATCATTATTAGGAGTAGCACTAATTATCTCTCTGTTTTATCCATATTTTTTTTTTTTTTTGCCTGTTGTTGTGCTGATAGTGTTAGTGCTACTTCATTTAAGGCGCTTAATTACTTAATTATTTATTATTATTTATAGGTTTTGTCATTTAGGCCCAGAGTGGCTGCTGTGTGAACATGCACCTGACTCTCTTGGAGAGTCTCACTCCAGTACAACTGCCTCATGCTGAGCTGGAGATTGTGAAAGCCTGACTTTAATTCTGATTTTCCATTTTTGGAAATGCAAATAAAATGAATTCAAGCATTTCAACATGGCATGCAACCTCCAACTTTTTGCCACTGTTTTGTACTATTGTAAGGTGACCCTGAGGGTCTTTAAGGCGCCTATAAATAAAATGTATTGTTATTATTACTGTTATTATTGTTATTATTTTTCCATACTGACAGCGCTCTGTTATCACAAAAGCATGGAGTTTTATTAAGAGTAACATTTTTATTATGGTTTAATAGGTTTTCACACACATACAAAAACTGCTGTCTAAAAACATTTTTTCTACTTTATGGTTAATATGGCAACAGCACACCATTATGAATCATTATTCCATCATTTTAATTTCTATCTCAAACAGCCTATTCATCATCTTATTCCATCGCCATATTTTCATGATCATATTTTTCGTCCCATGATTATTGATTATATTGAGTATGAAATATATTTTTATAATAATTTTATGATATTCATAAACTTGGATGTCATCAACTTTTATTACTTCCTTTATTACTTCCTCTGTCATAAATCAGGGTCATAAATCACTTGTTTTGACATAAAGTACCTAAATCCCAGTCTCCAGTGAACTGTCATGGTTACTGCCTCATGATTTCAACAATCACACAGTCGGTTTAGTTTTGATATAGACACTACACTGTGGTGGCTGCTTTTCATAATATTGCATCACCTGTCACAACAGCTTTTCTCAGGATGGCGACTTCCAGCATCTAACATTAGTGTATTTGTTGCAGCAGGTGGAAATGCCATACACAGGTTCCTCCAGTTTATCCATCATAAACGAGAGTTTCAGTTCCCAATGCAGCATCCTGGTTACAAAGACTGAGTAGAGGGAAAGACAAAGGCAAGGAGTGGATGACAGGGACCCAGTTTCTGAGACCCTCTGGAAATGGCAGTAGGCCCATTCTAGGATGGCCACAATGCTAATGTATGTCTGCTCAGTGCCTATACAATCACAAAAAGAGATATATCATTTTATACATGTTCATGGCAAGGAATTCCAAGCCTTACCTGAGGACCTACGGATGAAGACTGAAAGAGTTGGTTAGGTTCTTCATTTCAGAAGCGAGCACATGCAGGAAGCAAGCCCACTGCACAGAGCAGTTCTGCACCTTTTTTTTCCCATTTTTGTGCAAATAGTATCTTACATTTGTATTTTACTCTTCTAGTTCTGCCGAATGTCTGGAGTGTGTAATAGAAATTTTATTTAGCCCAATTCATTTTAATTTAATTGAAACTAATTTGTTATGTGCCATTAAGTGGCTTCCAGCTTTATTAATATGTGTATGACGTTTTCCATCCTGATCTCTTGTGCCACAATGGTAGAGCACACAAGCACAGTGTAAATATATGCCTTTATAGAAGATGATCCATTACTGTAGATCAAACTACAAAGTAAAATACAGAGGATTTGAAATGGGGTTAACCACAAACATTTGCAGCAGTGATATTAATCCATAAAAATATGGGGTTAGAACGATGCCACATTAAAATGAAACTGAAAAAAAATATTGTAACTGAAATAAATGTACTGAAAAATGTTGTATTGAAAGTGAAAAAAAATTGATAGTGAAAAAAGATTAATTGAAACTGTTAAAATTTTTTCAGTTTATTTATTTATTTTTTTTCAGTTTCAATTTACTGGCATTGTTTTGGCATCCAGGGACGCTCTTGAGGGGGAGGGGTTTCACCCCGCATGTATGTCATGGTTGGCTGTGTGGCAGGCAGGCAAGCAGGAGTGGTGGATCCAAAATGCAGGACTCAGACACGGAAGTACAACTTAAAGCGCAGCTTTATTGCTGGGAAAAACCTCGTACTAATTAAACTCACCAAAAGACAAACAAAAGTCTGAACAGAGGAACTGAGGACTGAAACACTGGAAAATAAATACTAAACCTGAGCAGGTGACTAAACACTAGAAACACAGAAGCAGAACACACAGCTTGTTGAGGGGATGACGCCACACTGACACAGAGAAACACAGGTGCCGTTTCTCAATATGCGTACTTGCGTTCTCGTGTACTCGTGATACATCATCAGTCGGAGACCAAGTACTGTTCCAATTCGAAGTACGCATCAAACCGAGAACGCGAAAAAGTCCCGGATGTGTTCTCGCTCCGCCCGTTTTATCAAGCATGCATCGGTGGTGACTTGTGTGGACTTGGTACAGCTAAATATCCCAGAATGCATTTCATCCGAAACTCAGACAAAGGCCATGTCAGGAGATTTCCTGTATTGCAACTCAGGTCAGAATAAAAACGCACAGACAGGTTTAACGTGTACACGGGTGAGACTCAGGGAGACTCGCACCCTGCAGTAAAAGAAGCCTTTATTCATAGCTATTTGTCATAGCACGTACAGGAAGAGATAAAATAGAACTGTGCTGCGTGCAGGCTTCCTGTGGAGTCTGCACAGAGTGTAACTTCCCCATTTAAGCTGAATACTGAAAGAGCAAACACATTTAGATAATGAAACGTACTTTTAAGCATAACATAATAAAAATCCCAAAATCCTGAAATCCTTTGACATTCCCACCTGTTGTTTGATCTTTCCTTCTATATATGTACATAGCAACCAACCACTAACATTGTATCAGTCTACGGCCACTTGTAAACATTTTTAGCCAAGACATCATAAAATAGTGGGTTTTGTGAGTATGTTATATCCAAGTGTCTATCTCATCTTCTTCATTCTGTGATAGGGTGATGTAAACATGAATTGAAGCGGTTACCATTTTTGATACCATGTTCTTCAAACAAGGTATGACACATGAAGTGAAAAGACACAATAACAGTAAAAGAACACCAACAAAAACAAGTCCTTTAATCAGCAGGGACTTCCAAGAGCCGCTTAAAAGCCACGTAAGCCAGTCTTCTGTGTTTGTGGCATAGTCTCGTTGTTGTGCATCCCGAAGTTGTCTGAGTGTTTTCAGAGCATCAGTCATGTTCGGTGAGTGCACATTATCTGGAATGTATGTGCAACATGTGTTGTTAAAGAGGACACATATTCCTCCTTTCTCGGCGAGAATCATGTCCAATGCTACCCTGTGTTGCATTACTGCAATGCGCAGAGCGTCAATTTCCTGATCCTGTTCGTCGTCGATTTTACATGAAGCATTCAGAAAAAGTCCAAAGCGGTAGTTAAGAGTCTCTATCCTTAAAGCATGTTTTCCTACCCCCACCCATGGGAAGAGTGCGTGAGTAACTTTCTGTCTGTCAGTCCAAAGTTTGAATTCCTCTGGGACATCGGAACCCCACACAGAATCATGCTGCTTGAGGTCCGGGGTGCTTCGTCTTTTCCTTGTTGTAGGCGTTGAAGTTGACGTGGCGTCCATGGTTATCTTGAAAGTGTGGTCAGATATGAAAATGGGAGCACACTGACCTGTCCAATTCCCAGGAAGGATAAAATAGGCCCGTTGGCCACAGATCCAGGCCATCCCTTGCACCCAGAAGGTGCCATTTGAGATGTTGTTGCTCTTCACGGGCCCTCCAGGAGCATGTGTCTGTACTGCTTTGCAGTTGGTGGTGTTTCCCATTGGCGTGGATCCGTTCTCTTGGCAGTAGCATAGGCTGTGGCTCAAATTCCCATTGTTTTCAAGAAAGACTGGGAATGATTTAGCCTTACTTCTGTGCTTCACTTTCAGGTCAACCCAGAACCATTCGTCACATGTGCCATTTCGTAGTCCTATCTGGAGAGGTTCCTCATGGTTGACCATGATTCCCTGGAATTGATACCCAAGGCTGGCGTAGCTTGCGGCACACTTTGCCTGAATTATGTCCATTCCCTTCGCGTACAAGGTGGCGTATTGTGTCGTTGGGGGCATATAGGAGCAAACATAGCAGTCTTTTCTGGGTGTGCTGTCATGTATATATCGATACCATGCGTTATTCATCCATGGATGAATGTGGTCTTGTGTCATGTCACGAAGATGTGAGTTGTCATGTGTCCATCTTGTCTGCAGGTGGTGTTGTTCATCCTTTTTCTCTCGGGTGAGTGTTAATAAACTCACCAGGAGTGCAACATTAGCCACTAGGAGGACGAGTGTCTTCATGATGACCAGACACACCTGTGACCTCTGATGAGTAGACTACCGGCAAGAAGAAGAAGAAGGCGGGGTGTACCCGATCAGCCCTCCCTCCACCAATAGATCACCAGGAGTTAGGGGTGTCGGCGTCTAAACGTTTAGGTTGTCACTCACTTTTTTGCAGTGGCTTTGATGGATCCAAGACGGTCTTTCTGCTATTTTGCAGGCAGTAGGTGTGGTGAGCAGCACTTGATAAGGACCTTCCCACCTTGGTGAACTCCAGTTTTTCCTTTGGAGTACTTTGATCAGGATCCAATCACCTGGTTTCAACCTGCAAGACACTGGAGAGATGTCACTCGGCAGTTGGTTGTTTAGAACAATCTCTTTATGTTCAAGTAATTTAGTCATCCATTCGGCTAGTGTAGTTTCTCTTATTGACTTATCTATGGGCTCACTTGTGATTGGTAGTGGAAATGGTCTACCGTGAATGATTTCAAAAGGTGTGAGTTTCTGAGAACTTTGTGTCAGTCTCATCCACATTTTTACCAGGCCTATACACTCAGGCCATGGTCTCCCTGTTTCTTCCATGCATTTTCTCAGTCTCTGTTTTATTGTGCCGTTAGTTCTTTCCACAAGTCCGGCACTTTGGGGGTGGTAAGCACAGTGGTGTTTGATGCTGAATCCTAGTGCTTCAGAGACCTTACTGATTACTTCATTAACAAAATGTGTCCCATTGTCTGATCTTATCAGAGTGGGGATGCCATATGTTGGAATGAAGTGGTTGCATAAACATTTTGCTACTGAGATGGCGTCTGCTTTTTTTACTGGATAGATTTCTGGCCATTTTGAGAATACGTCTATGATCACTAGAGCGTATTTTGAGCCTTGGCATTCATTTAGCTCAATAAAATCCATGTGGATTGTATGAAAAGGATGAGGTGGTGTGGGAAAATTACCTCTTCTCGGTCTGAGGTTCCCCTGTGCATTATGTTTTTGGAAAATCATGCATGTTCTGACAAATACTTTTGCTGAAGTTTCGAAATCTTGGGTGTAGAAATGTTTAGAGAGTATATCTACCATTCCTCCTGTCGACACATGAGTAGAACCGTGTGTCACTAATGCTGCTGTTTTGTGTAGGGATTTTGGTAGTATTGGTTTGCCATTACAAGTCATCAAATCATTTTCTAGCCGTGCTCCACATTTTAACCACTTCTTTTGTTCTCTAGTTGGTGCGGCTTTCTGTTCGTTTATAAGCACATCAAGTGGTATTTGCATTGAGGAGTCAGACATTAATATGTCTATAGTTTGTTGTGCTGCTGCTTTTGCTGCTTGATCTGCAAAGTTATTGCCTTTAGTGACCTCTGAGTTGTCTTTCTGGTGTGCAGCACATTTACATAATGCTAACTGTTTCGGCAATATTATCACTTCCAACAGTGCCTTTAAAAGATTTCCATGTTGCACTGGGTTGCCAGTAGAGGTAACCATCCCCCTATTCTGCCAGATTTTTGCAAAATGATGCACAGCAGCAAAGACATACTGGCTGTCAGTGTATATATTTATGTGTCGGTCTTCATGCAGTTGACAGGCACGTATGACGGTCGTGAGTTCTGCGCTCTGTGCAGAGTGTGAGGAAGTTACTGCTTTTGCTTCTAAAACTGTGTCTACTGTGGTTACCGCATAACCCACACAGTTCCGCCCAAGGCTATTTTTGGACGCTGAACCGTCTACAAAGATATTAACGAAACCAGCCTGTGGGGTGCTGTGAAGGTCAGCGCGTGGTTTTGTTTCCTCATCTAGCGTCTCTATACAGCAGTGTGCATCACCATCTTGCGAAGTTGGGAGAAGTGTGCTGGGGTTTAATCGTCCACACTTCTCAATCCTGATGTGTGACTGTGAAAGCAGAATGCCTACATAAGAAAGGTGTCTGGCATGTGTGAGATAAGACAAATTTGCTTGCAACAAGATGGAGGTTACAGCGTGTGGGACTTTGATAATTAATGTATGTCCGAGAATGATATCAGCAGACTTCTTAACTGCCTCTGCTGCAGCTGCACAGGGCTGCACGCACGTGGGCAAACCTGATGCAACTGAGTCTAATTTGCATGAATAAAACGCAAGTGGACGTTGCTTTTCCCCGAAGGCCTGCGTCAACACAGCCTTCATGTAGCCTGCACCTCCGTCTACATGCAAACAGAAGGGTTTGTCATAATCTGGCAATGCTAAGACTGTATGAGTTTGGAGTGCAAGTTTTGGATTACTGAACGCTTCTTCTGCTTGTGGTGTCCATTCTATTTTATCTTTCAGTGTCAGATTTTTACCATACCACCACAACTATACCACACCATCTGTTGTTTCGTGAGTGGTTTTGGAGCGTTTTGTACTGCTAGTTTTCTGCTGCCTAACAGTGTCTTCCCTTCCCCAGTGAGTGAGTGCCCGAGGTATGTAACCTTTTGGCTCCACAGTTGTAGTTTGTGCTGTGAGACTTTATGGCCCTGCTCAGCTAAATGGTGTAACACTGTCATTGTGTTTGCTTTACAGTCTGCTAGTGTGTTCCCTGTGATGAGTATATCATCTACATACAGGAGAAACTGTCCCGGGGCGGGGAGTGTGCACAGTGATATGGACCTCTTTAGAGCCTCTGCGTACAGAGTGGGGCTGTTCTGGAAGCCCTGAGCTAACCTCGTATATGTGTACTTTTGACCCTCAAAAGTGAACCCGAACAGATGCTGCGAGTCAGGGTGTAGTGGTACAGAAAAGAAAGCATTAGACAGATCTATAACTGAAAACCACTGTTCTTTGGGGGTCACTTGATTCAGAATTGTATGTGGATTTGCTACCACAGGTGGGATTTGTTCTGTTACTTCATTTATTGCCCTGAGGTCATGTACTAGACGGTACTTTCCCGTATTTGCTTTTTTCACTGGGAAAATGGGCGTGTTACAGGTTACTTCAGTTGTTTTTATCAAGATGCCTGCCTTTTCCATGTCTGCAATTACTGGTTTTATTCCTGCTTTGGCTTCCGTTGTGAGGGGATACTGTGGCTTTACTGGCCTGTAAGTTGTAGTGGTTTTTACTACGACAGGATCTGCTCCTTTAATTAGTCCTACGTCTGTTGGTCCTGTAGACCACAGCTTAGCAGGTAGTTCCTCTAGTTCTGGATGAGAACTAGAGGAAAAGAGTGTGTATCAACCCTCACTAACTTCATGCATGTGTGCATCTGCGCAGTCAGTCATGTGGGTTGCTGGCTGTGTTGTGCGTACCCACCCTAATGTGTACCTCATACATCCTGTTCTACGGCCCTGAAGCCACCCTTCATGTGTTTCTTCAGTTTTCTCATATCTGTCCCTTTCAACCTGAGTGAGGATGTGGCCTAAGTCTTTCCAGTCCGTGTTGTCATTGCGTGCTACTGACACATGTGGTTTTGGCATCCTGTTTAGCTCTTGTACCTTTCCTGGCTGTATTACAGAGCACACTGCGTTACCGCTTTGGGTAACGTAGACATGTTGCAGTGTGAGTTTCTGTGGTCCTAGTCTGTGCACTTGTTGGTCATATATGGGGTCATGACCTGGGCTTTGTTTGAACCTTAAGGTGTTGTGGTACTCAGCAAAGTCTAGCTTTCTTGAATGGGTTGGCAAGTAGCGACTTGCTATACGCTGCAAGGGTTCTAATGGAGGCAGGTCTAGTGTCCAATAATAATGGGGTTCTCCCTGTCCCTTACACACATTAAGCTGACGGGCCTCAGGACTTTGCTCTTCATGTAACATTAGTTTAGCATACATGCCTTCTAGCCCTGGCACTACACCGATCTTTAGTTTCTCTAAGGCATCTCTCCCCAGAAGGTTGACTGGGCAGGATGGGTCATATATACATTGGTTTTTACAACTTCTGCCGCTCTTTTTGTGTACTAGCAACAGTTCTTCTGTTAGTGATTTAACACTGGTGTGGCCTGATGCAGATTTAACTATCAGGGTGTCACTTGAGTATTTTAAATTTTTGGGCTTTTGATTTAGCACGGTTTTACATGCTCCAGTGTCACATAACATGGTCATGGGTCAGCCATTCACATGGATTGTTACTGTAGGTTTGTGTTCAGAACCTAGGAGCAACTGTTCTATGTTGAAAATTTCTGTTTCCTCTTTTGTTTCCTGTTCTAGTCACTTACTCTGACCCTCTCCTGAGTCATCCTCCTTTTTGTGCCTACAGTCCCTTGCAAAATGTCCGTCTTTTCCGCAAATATAACAGCGATTGTCTCTCTCACCCCTTTGTCCCCTGTCTCCCTTATAACCCTTATAACCACCACTTTTCTTTCCCTTTCCTTTCTGCTGTCCTTGTCTCTGTCCTCTGTATCCACCAGCAAATGCTATGAATCCTGTTTCAGGATCCACAGTGAAAACACCTCCGTTCTCTTTCTTTTTTAGCACTCGGGTTGCATGTTCTGCATACTGCAGAGCATCTGGTAGGTTACCGGTGTTCATTGTTACCCAGTGTTTTTCAACATGGGCTCTAACTGGGGGAAGGAGACCGTTTAAGAATGCGTTCTTTAAGTGCTGTTGATATGGTCTCTCTGGGGCTTCTTCATAATCTAGGCCTGAATGCTGTCTAAAAACCGGGCGTAGCCGGTCCAGAAAATCAGAAGCTGTTTCGGCTTCTTTTTGCTTTACCTCTCCTATTTTACCATAGTCAGCCCTTGGGGCCAACCGTACTCTAATTCTCTCATATAAATTTGTTAGGTCATTGATTAGGTCGGTGCTTCCTGGTGCATATGCTACACCCCCGGCGTTTGAGCCGGTATAATCTCCTCTAACTGTTCCCATCTTTAAACCTAATAAATCTTGCATTACTTGAAGCATTTCATGACCGTTTAAATACCATTGCCTCCTGATCAGTTCTACAGCATCCCTCCATGGTATAAAACCTTCATTCAGTGGAGGAACGTCTTTCAGGACATTTTGTCTGTCCGTTTGTGACCACGGACGAAAAACATGTATGCTTGGGCGGTCATCTTGCTCTTCCTGTCCTTCTGGCCCTATTATTAGGCCAAATCTAGGGTTAGCCACTGCTACCAATGGGTAGATACCAGTGGCTGGCGGGTCGACTGTGTCTCCCCAGAGGTTGGTCCCAGTGGGATCACGACCTATTTCTTCTTGTGGGTTATTTTTGAGTGAAAGTCTGTTTAGCATTGTCTGTGCTTTTACATAAGGATGATGATGTGTGTGTGACCTAGTTCTTCCTGATATGGGTGAGTGTTTAAAAGACTAGGTTTACTATGCGTAACTTCCCTAAACCCAACACCCCCTAGAATTACTGGCTTTTTTATTTTCTGGTGCAAGTCCTGAAGTGTTAAGCACCCCTGCTGAGATTTTCATAGGTCGTCAGCTTGTTTCTCCTACAGCTTTTGTTGTGCAAATCACCCATTATCCTTGAGGCCTGGCACATTTGCATTTGCTCACTCAGAGTTGCTCAGATCCAAGGCAGGCCAAACCTCTGTGTTACAACTTTCAGAAATGCCTGGTAGAAATGCTTTAACTTATTCATGAGATTTTGACCACATTTCTTGCGGAAGTCACAGCTATACTGAATGCATGACCGTTGCTGCCAGCTGCAAGAAATGCAAGGTTCGTTGTCCATTCACACAGTATATTGCAACCAAGCCAGACAAATTTGGGATCAAGTTCTGGATGGCCACGGATTTGGACACCAAATATGACTGCAGTGCATCTCCTTACTTGGGAAAGGACCCCAGTCGTCAGAAGGGAGAGAGGCTGGCAGAGAACGTGGTCATGAAACTGATGGAGCCGTTTTTGGATGATGGGAGAAACGTCACAACGGACAATTTCTTTACTTCACTGTCACTGTCGCACACACTGCTGCAGCGCAAAACAACGTTACTGGGCACGGTGAATAAAGTCCGGCATGAACTTCCTCAACTTGCAAAAGATACTGCAAAGCGAGAGGTATTCTCCACTTCAGTGCTTAGAAGTGGCAGTGTCTCCTTGACAATTTATGCACCTAAAAAAAAAAACAAGACTGTGTGTGTTCTAAGTTCCATGCACCAAGACGTGACGATCGGTGATGGCAGAAAGAGGAAACCCAACACGATAACAGACTATAACCACATGAAGGTATGTGAATGTGTGTACAATTTTACACCAGTGCAACAATGTTTTCTGATGTGTGCTATACAGGCCTATAGAAAAAAACATATACTCATGACTCTCTCTCTCTGCTTTTACAGTGTGGTGTAGACGTGTTGGACCAAATGGCACGGATGTATTCCGTTAGATCAGCAACACGCAGGTGGGCAGTAGCGGTTTTCTACAATATGCTGGACCTGGCAGCAGTGAATGCCTACATTTTGTACAAGGCATGTACAGGGTGGACAGGCAAAAGAAGATTGTTTCTGAGTCTTCTAGCTCAGCAACTTCGTTGCCGATTCATGCAGCACAAGGAAATATTAGCACAGAGGCAGGCTGCTGCAGCTGCTGTGCCGGGGACTGTAAAGCCAACGCAGTGCCAGGTGCAAGAGAGCTGCAACAGGAATCGCAGCAGGTTTACCTGTGCAACATGTCAGAAATTCACCTGTGCCAAATGCAGGGATGATGGACACTGGGTCTGCAAACGCTGTAAAGTTTGAAACACTGAAATAAAACAGACTTGTGTACCCATATATTGTGAATGTGTGTCTTTTGTATGTAGGTTGTAACACAGAGGTTTGGCCTGCCTTGGATCTGAGTAAACAAATGCCAATGTTGCACAAACACACACACACACACACACACACACACACACAGCAAATCTGCATTTATTTGTCCCACAAGTGGAAAATCTGCATTGTCATTGCAAAAAAAGTGGACAGAGCATGGTATAGAAAGTGCACTATACAAACAATCTGGAAACATATATATGGACACGAGTATTCAAAAATATTGGTGTACGTATACACACACACATCTATCCATCTATCTATCTATCTATCTATGTGTGTGTGTGTGTGTGTGTGTGTGTGTGTGTGTGTGTGTGTGTGTGTATATATATATATATATATGATATAGATGTGTCTGTGTGTATAACTAGACTTTATGCATATTATATAAGGTGTGGCTATATAAATATATGTACAACTCTGTGTATATATGTTTATGGCCAGGCATCCAATGTAGTGACAAGGATTGACAAGAACTAATATTGCATATAAGAAATATTGCAAATAGAAAATACCATGGTGTATAGTACGCTGCAGGTAAGGAAGGAAAGTAGCCTTGCAGGGAAGGAAAGACCTGAATCTCTCATGGTTAGGGGTTGGGGGAGGGTGTGTTTGCACAACAAAAGCAGGAGAACAATGGAGCTGAAGACCTGTGAAAATCTCAGCGGGGTGCCAAGAGGTGTTAAGGTCGGGGGGAATTTACGCAAATTTGCGCAGGCTAGTAAATCTAGTAGTAGGGACTTGCACCAGGGAAAAAAGGCTCAGTAATTCTAGTGTTAATGGGTGGTGCTGCAGCTGTGGCTGCAGATGTGGGTGGCGCTGCAGCTGTGGCTGCGGGAGGTGGCGGTGCATATGGTGGTGGGTGGTTAATACTCAGGTTGCGAGCACCGCACAGTGTCTCGTCTTCTGGTTTTACTAAACTGGCGGTTATGTTCTGTTTTTCTGACTTTTTATCTTTTTTCTCTTGTCTTTTCTTTTTGTTTTCCTCTCGCCTAGCTGCTTCTACCTTCCAGGCCTTGAAATATTGTAATTCTTGCGAACGTTTCCCTTTCTTTTTTAGGTTTTTTGTTTCTACTATTTCTTTCAAAAGAGCTTCCCTCAGTTGTGTTAACGCTGATGGGCTACATTTCCCTTCCCATGTGGGACATTTTGTTTTCTTAGGATTTCTCCATCTACATGCACTAATTTGTCCTGCGCCTGGACATTTTTTCTCTAACCACTGCTCGTCAGCAGTGAGTTTTGAAGCTTCGTTACCCATTTTAATCCTTTACAACTACACAACTGCGGCACCTTCTCTGGCACGAGAATCGAGAGAGGTAGTTGACACGGCCTTCTACTTTCAAGCTATTCTTGAAAGCGGTGTCAGCTTTACGTGATGAAACACGACCTGTTTCTCTCTTTTCACCAGTACTTGGGTGGCCAACAGCAAACAAAATAGTGGAATAGTTCAGCCTCCTTATTGTGCTGTAAAATCAACTTATTCCACCAACAAAAATAAAACAACAACAATACCTTTTCAACGCGTACTACGTTTTATCTAAAAATGCTTCCAGCCCTTTTTCAGGCGATTGTTTACTTTTAGAAACCCTTCTAAAAATGCTTCCAGCCCTTTTTCAGGCGAGCGTTTACTTTTAGGAATGCTACCAACCCCTCTGGGCGAGCCTAAACGTTTTACGCGAGGTGTCTCAGAGTGTTAATATTCACCTGGTTGCTGCCGGTCTCTCAGGTCTACCTCATCGACCCCCACCGCCGTGGACCACTTTTAAGAACGCTGGCCAGAACCCGAATTCACGCTTCTGGTCTTTATCCTGTACCTGGACAGGAGCTGTCGACAGACTTCAGCGTGGCCTTCTCACGACGTCAGGACTCGATGAGGTTTTCCTGTGGGGTCACACAAAAGTGCTGTGTCCCATCCGGCTCGAAGGACCAAGAAATGTCAGGAGATTTCCTGTATTGCAACTCAGGTCAGAATAAAAACACTCAGACAGGTTTAACGTGTACACGGGTGAGACTCAGGGAGACTCGCACCCTGCAGTAAAAGAAGCCTTTATTCATAGCTATTTGTCATAGCACGTACAGGAAGAGATAAAATAGGAACCTTTTAAAAACAAGCGCGTTCATGCTCACAGGTGTACACACGGGTGATCACACACACAAACTACACCCTTTTTGGCTCCTACCTCAAAGCACACTGTGCGCTGTCGATCTCACGTGCTGCACAATAATGTTTAATATTTAGTATTTACTGTCATATTCCCATATATCATTGTGATCTTGTTTATTACTCTCGTTTTCTTCTGCTTGCTTTCTTTTTTCTTTCTCAACAGGTGATCCAGGTGATCGATATATGTATTTTTTGTCTGCTTATTCTGTTGGTTTTTGTTTTTTGCCCTTTTCCCCCGTCCCTCTTCTCAGGTTTTTTTCTTTCCCTCTTTCTTTCTCCACGTTCTCTCCTCCAGTCAAGTCTGTCCCGTATTCAGCAAGTGAAAATAAAATAAACAATAAAAAGTTGAATCAAATGGACCATTACGGCAAGGCTGGGATGGTCCATTTGGTAAAGTAAATCCGTTGGGCATCTTTCTTCGCCTTTAGACAATAATTCTGATGGGAAAAGAACCAAACGGGACAGGTTAAAAAAAAAAAAAAAAAAGAACCTCTCTCTCCCTGTTTTATATAGAATTGTTCTATATAAAACCTTCAAGAAGTTCTTTGAAGATTTACCTGAAAAATTCATCTCTATGCATCTCTCCATACTGGTAGGCTCTCCAGAACACCAGTTTGTGTAAGTGAAACGTGTCCCATCGATCCAAAACCAATAGCCCTCCTAGAAATGGGGACAATAATAGACAAATGAAGCTACACTACTAGATTATTAATTTGTACATACATATATGATTCTACTTTCTGATAAGTAGTATACCTGTTGACCATCAGAGCCTCCAATCCATGTCCGTTCACTTGCTTGACTGGCTTCAGATATGACCCTCTGAATCACTTGGTACTCCTCAAGGCTGTGCACAGATGCAAGGTTTGCATTCATGGACTCACAGTTTCTCTGCAGTGGAAAAGAAAGCCCAAAACAAAGGAAAAAAACATCCTAAGCCTCAATGCAACTGTACAATATGACGTTTTTTGATAACCATTATTAATAAAAGACTGACCTTTAGTTAAGTGAACTTTAATTAATCACTTGACACTTTTAACAAACAAGAAAAGATTATCACTATTTTCTAACTGATTCAATGGTATTTTAAACAATCCTCAAAGTTGTAGATGAAGTTTAGTGTCAATATTAACGATATTTGGTTGACTATTATAGACCTGCACATAACTTTTACAACAGTCATTTGTAAGTGTCAGGTGCTTTATCTGTGGTGTAAATTGCAGGAATGTTTGATCCCTTGTGTGCAAAATAAAATAATCTCTCATGAAAAAAAAAAGAAAAAAAAAAGAAAAAAGGAAGAGATAAAATAGAACTGTGCTGCGTGCAGGCTTCCTGTGGAGTCTGCACAGAGTGTAACTTCCCCATTTAAGCTGAATACTGAAAGAGCAAACACATTTAGATAATGAAACGTACTTTTAAGCATAACATAATAAAAATGCCCAAATCCTGAAATCCTTTGACAGGCCGTTTCTCAATTCTCAAGTATTTGAGTACGTACTCGCGTTCTCGGCCAGTACGTACTCGCCGAGAACGCGAGTACGTACTCACGTACTTGAGAATTGAGAAACGGCAAGGGTTTAAATACATTGGGAAGTAACGAGGGGAATGAGACACAGAAGGAGAGCACAGCTGGGGGAAATCAGAACTGACGAGACAAGGAAGCGTAAACTGAACACATTCACATAAGACACGGACCTTCAAAGTAAAACAGGAAGTATGACACAGAGACGCGAACTTGACATGGTGGAGACAGCAACTAAGAAACACAGAGACATAACCAGTAAGGCAGAGGACTCGAACCAAAAGACAGAGGGAAACTCAAACATGCAGACACAGACTTCCACAGAACAGAGGGGACACAGAGAGACATGAAGGGCAAGGGATCAAAACTAGAAACCATAGACTAAATCACACAAGTACAATAATACAAAAATCACAAAGAACTAAAAACGCTGGGTCAGGAGACCCAGGACACTGACAATGTATTTGTATACATTATAGAGGCCGACGCTAGTGCTGACCAAGCTGCCATCTTTTTCTCTTCCCTTCTTTCAATGGCTGCATCATGTTCAGGTGGAGCCTCTAAACCGCAGGTAAGTAATCATTTTCCATCATCTTTCTTTGCTAGTCCACTCGACTGGACACAAGTTTAGTTTTTATTAGCTAGATCTGGTGATTTTGTGGCAAAATGCTAACATTATGATGATGCCCCTGTCTCTTTAGGAGTTAGAGGCCAGTGTTATAACGGCGGGACAAGATATAATCAATAGGTTAGCTCAGTGCCTTCAGCAATCTCATACCACATGCATACCAAATGCTGAGCAGTCTCACGAGCCCTTGGGTGGACAAGCCCAGACCCCAAAAGATACAGTACAGGAGGAGATGGCAAGGTTAGAAATTGTATGGAAAAATTATACTTTTAACAATTTTGATTTTGAAAAATCAGTTTCCTGCATTTTTAAAGTTATTTCTTCTTCTCACTTGTAGGTGATTTCCAGCATTCCCCCCCCCCCAAAAAAAGGGGGGGGAATCATTTTTCCCCACTCCAAAGTAGTCCGCTGAGGCCTAAATCCAGCAAGGCATTCAGTGTGTACATATATATGTAGTGAATAAAGGCTGTACCAACACTCCTTCTGTTACTGAGGAGCTGCAGCTGAGCCAAGCAGGGCTGGGAAAGAGATCCCTCATCTTGACTGATGACATGAGCCATCCAACGGCATGTGAGACCCTATGTCTCACAGTTTTAATTTAGTTCATAAATTAAGAGAAATGCATTAACATTAAACAACATGTTCTATCTCAAATCATAGTGATAGGCATGCAAAAGATAGTAGTCACTCCTTTTTTCATATATTAGCACTGATAAAAGTATTATAATTATGTAGCGTTTTACTAATTGTGTCCCCTTATTTAATGTTTTAGATTAATAAAATCATCACTGAAGAACATCCCAAAATGGATATAGTGCAAGGATGGTTGTTGCACAAGGCCTCAGGTGCATAATTTTCCTCTTTTTTTGGGTTTTTTTTTACGCGACTAAAACATGAAAATTGTAAAATGTGATTTTAACCATATGTAATCACCTGCATATATGTTTGAAAGAAAAAAAGGCTTTGATTTTGATTTCGCTTCTATGGAAGCTGGTTCCACAGAAGAGGGGCCTGAAAACTGAAGGCTCTGCCTCCCATTCTACTTTTAAATACTCTAGGAACAGCAAGTAGGCCTGCAGTGTGAGAGCAAAGTGCTCTAATAGGGTGATATGGTACTACAAGGTCATTAAGATAAGATGATAAGATGTTAAGAACTAAGTAAGCTTCTGAATCTGCGTTTTGGGTCCACGTCTTCTATGAACCTTCGGTTTGTGACATCTTTGGATATTCAGTTGAGTTGAATTCTGTACAATTCAGATCTGTGTTATTTGGTGTGACTGAGAGGAATAGCGTACCTTATGTGAACCTCAGTGGTGTTCTGTTATTGGACTTCTGTGACAATTATGGTTTGTCTATAATGAACAAGTGCATGTAATATAAGTGCCTTAACAAACACAGGTATCATCTGATCTACAGGTTCATTTCGTGGACACTTTGTGAAGAGAGGAGCTGAGCTCTCAACTGATCACCACATGGTGGTGAGTTGGACCAGGTAGCATGGGAGGACGCTGGCCATACCTGGCATGCCCACATTTTTTGTGAGGGTGTGATAGGAATATCTGGCAGAGGCATGAGATCTTCAATCCCCACCTCAGCAGAAATTCCAGATCATTCCAAGACAGACAGGACACACTGAGTCTGAATGGACATACATGTTCTGCACTTCCATTGCCAGAGCAGCTTCACAGAGCTGTGGCTACAATGTTGTAGTGCCTGTTGTGAGGCCTGTGTCCTTCTCACCCTGGACACAGTCTGTTTGACCTGCTCCCCTCAGGCAGGAGGCTCCGGTCCATTCGTACCAGAACCTCTCGCCATAAGAACAGTTTCTTCCCCTCTGCTGTTGGACTCATGAACAATAACCATATGACTGTTCCCACCACTAACACATGACCCTACACTGTGTTCACTGCATCATTCCATGTTTGGACCTGATCACCACCTGCACTCATGTACATATCTATCCTCTTAGCACTTTTAATTCTTATTTTTATGTCTATTTAAGCGTTGTATAACATTATGTTTGCACTAAGTACCGCAGCAATTTCCTAATGTTGTAAACCTGCTCAACATTTGGCAATAAAACCCTTTCTGATTCTGATTCTGATTCTGATGGTTCTCAGCCAGAGAAGGATGGAGTTCTCCACATGGAGAAGCAACTCATCCCTGGCCCAGAGTGGGGAGTTAATGTAATTCAGGGTCCTGCTCATGAGTGAAAGCAGAGCAGTGAGAGACTGACAAACGGATTAGTGCCACATCTGCAATGATGTAGGCACTGCTGTTATGAACAGAGAGTCGAGTGTAAAAGCAAAATTGTCAGTTTACCAGTTGATCTATATTGTCAACCTTACCTCACCATAATTTCTTGATAGTGACATAGAATGGAATCGCCAACATGCATGTTATGAAAGAATTTTCTATGAATTGTGGCTAGGCTCGCTTTTGGTGATAGAATGAGTTCACTATTTGGAACCAGTTGAAGTGGCTGGGCTACACGATTATGATGTGTCTCGGGCATCCTAGTTCCCGGGGCATGTTGGAGAGATTGTATCTCTCTTGAGGTCTGGCTTTCTCTACATAGCCTGCTGTGTCTGCAACCTGGACTCATATAAACAGCAAAAAATGGATGGATGAACGGATTTTCAGAAGAACAAAGCAAACAAAGCGATCTGAGCACTCCGCCCTCTACATTGATGGGGAGGAGGTGGAAAGGGTAGAAAGCTTTAGAAAGTTCCTCGGGGTCCGTATCTTACCTGGTCCACAAACATTTCCCACCAGGTAGGAAAAACACAACAAAAACTATACTTTCTCAGGAAGTTGTGTCAGGCCCAATTATCCCAAAAACTGCTAATCAACTTCAAACACTCCACCATCGAGAGCTTTCTGACCTACTGCTGTACACTCTGGTTTAACTGCGGTACTGTGGAGGACAAGAGGAAACTGCAGCAGGTGGTGAAGCAGGCAGAGCGGGCAATTGGCACTTCACAAATGCCCCTCAGAGACATCTATACTGGCAGACTTCAGCAGAGAGCCAGTATCATCACCCTCTTACCTTGGACACCTTGGCAGGTGGTGATGGCTGACAAGCGGCAGGTGTGGCTGCCTCCAGTGCGGGGACACTTCCGTGTCGCAATCCAAAACATTTGGGAGTGCAAACGTAAATCACACCCACACCCACAGGGAGACAGGGAAAAAGGAGGGAGAACAACAAAACACCACACATGGAAATGGAGCTTATTTACACAGACCCCTGGGCAGGACGACTCGTGAGGATCGCCAGCCCGAGGTAACCACAAAACATCTACACAAAGCACCGTGGGTCCCCACACCCAGGCCCATGACAGAAACAATTGCAATCAAAAGTTTAAAATGACTTCTGCTTGACTCCATTTCCTTAAAAGTATTAAGCAACTTTTCATCAGAGTAATCTGTGTGACAACTTCATGTGACTGAAAAAACCCTCCAGCATAAAAAAACTAAACAAACTTCTATCTATGTTTCTTCTTTGTTGCTATAACAACTTTTGCTTCGATATTTATTTCATCAACTTCAAGGGGGGGGGGGAGTTTTTTTTTCTTCAAGTGTGTTATTTTCAGCTTTCATGTGTCACAACATGTAATATAATACTTTTTTAGTGAAGAAATGTCACTGACAACAGTTATAGTCAAGATGTTTAGAAGAAAAATTACTTTCTTAGCCGTGCTGTATCTAAGGTAACTGGCTCATGATAAATGTTGAAAACCTTTAAGCACATCTCAGGCATTAGTTTAGCTCGCAGAGTCTCACTGGATTAAAAAAAAAGCCTTACCCACGCTTTCAAATTACAGCGCTGTCTTGTTCTTCTTCATATCCCAACACTTTTAAGATAACTTAGAACCCCCAAATAAAAACTTGATATCTTATCAGTCATAAAACAAAACTGCATGCTAATGTAAAGAGAAAATTCTTTCTAAAAGAACATTACCTATTTCATCACCAATCAGATTCTTTTATGATTTAGCAATAAACAAAGTACAATTACAATGGTTTTTTTAATAATCAAGAACAAAAACTGGGGAGGAAAAAAAAAGAAAAATCATCCATTGATCCAGGAGTCCATTTTCTGCCATTTATCCAATTCAGGGTCAGGAAAGTGGGGAGGGTGGTTGAAATAAAGGGAATACGCATTTAATCACTTTTAAGTTATTGCATACTATTGACATGTTGCTACTGACAAAATTTAGATTGAGGACTGTGCATGCAGGATACTAACTAGATGAATGTTAGAGGTGTGAAGGACCTCACATTTTGTAGCTGGAATGTGGATGAAGTAACTAATCTGGTCAAGAGAGGGAGGGTTCTGGCTCATTTGAAGTCCTTAACATCAGACATCATATTCCTACAAGAGACCTAACTTGTAAATAGCCAGGATGCCAGGTTACAAGCACGGTGGATAGGTGACATTTATCATTCTTTTCAATTAAAGCAAGAAGTGTGGAGATTTTATCACAAAAAGATGTGTAATGTTAACAAAAGAAATTGATTGTTGATGGCATTATAGTAGGTGGAGAGCTCCACAAAGTCTGTGTGATAAATATGCTCCAAACATATTTGTCTCACAACTGAAGTGTACATAGTATGTATGAATTAGGTAGTAGGTGAGTAATACCTAAGAAAATAACATGCTCTGAAATGTCACACTATTCCTTTAGTAATGCATGGGAAAAAAACGTCTTTGTGTGCTGTGTGCTCCTATACTCAGGCAGTGGTGTCTGTGATTGAACCTGAGTGGATTAATAGCCTGGAGGCGACAGATGTGTGCTTTGTGAGTAGCTGCTGTACTCCAGAAAAGGCCTCACCTGATAAAGCTGTCTCCGACAAGGAAGGAGAGGGAAAATGAGAGGAAGTCAAAAGTGGGAGGTGAAGTAATATGGAGAGTTGGACTGAGGAAAAGATGAGTGCTCAGAGGGGATTAAGATGGAGTGAGAAGGAGGAAAGAGGATGTCAGAGGACAGAGTAGACAACAGTAGAGATAAAGGCTAAGCAAAATTGGGAGAGAAGTGAAAAAGAAGAGGTGATTACACCCTAAAGGAAGTACAAAGGTGAGGTGGATAAGACCAGTATAAGGTAGAACACCGTTGTATTTTGCGTGGTTTAACTGAGGATTGAAGGGTTTTAAAAGTCAACATGTTTTCCTCTTTCTTACTTTGAATTTGCTAAGAAAAGTTCAGCAATTTTAAATTTGCCCAGTTCACATAATTTGAGTATTTACAAGTACTTAGAAGTAAGTACAAGTAAAGCAAGTTCGGTGCTTCTTGCCTTCACTGTGAGAAAGTTAGGAAACTTTTCAGTTAAATTTGAATGTCAAATCTGACCTTTGAGCTTGCTATGAAGAGTGTCTGGGAGAATACTGTTGTATTTTTTTCCTCTCATTCCTTCCAACTGAGAAGCAGTGTTGGTTTTCTCTTCACCCACGACGTGGATTCCTATGGTTTCCTGACCTTCAGCCACCCCAGCTGTTGCCCATAAAACTAATTTTCTCATGTTCTCCAGTCTCTGACAGATAATCTGTCTCCTCCGTGTGGTAATCAGGACTAACCTAGTCTCTGAATAATTCCTTGATGCACTGTCTACCAATCCTGCTCTATTGTTCTTAGTTCCTCCTTTGTCAGCTGAAGTATTCCCATTCCCATTCCAGTCAATTCTCATTCACCTCCACCTGCCTGCTTAACCTCCAATGGCACTGCTCCTCAGATTCAGCCCAGTGCCTTACCCGTCCCTCTGGAAGAGGTTCTCACTGATGACAACTAAGCCTTCCATTCTCACTCTTAAATAAATAAATAAATAAAATTTTATTTATATAGCACCTTTCTAGACAGAATCACAAAGTGCTGCACATAAGATAACAAATAATAAAAGGGTAAAAACAGACAATATAAAACAAACACTCTTCTTTCACATTGCTCTGTGGAAACTGTGGATGCTGAATTAGTTTTTCTTCTTCACTCTCAGTGGAGAAATCCTGAAGAGACCTAGGAGAAACCCATGTGCCCTTCCCCCAGATACTCCAGCAATCACATCACGTCTCTAGTGTAAAAATAAACTCTGTCAGATCTTTTATTGTGTCTTTGTTTATTCTACTTTTGGGTCCAATTTGCTTACTGACCTCCTCTACTGGATTACATCAAGCTGCATGCCAGGAGTGAATGAGACATTGACTACATACCACTAAGATTGACAGCAAAGACATCAGAATTTCATTTGGACTGTAGAAGTTACATTGGATGGTAACAAAGAGAGGGAAGGTAGTCAGAAATGAGGATATTTTGCTACCAGAAGGCAACATGTAGACATTGAGGACAGCTACAAGTACCTTGGAATACTACAGGAAAATGGGAAACATGGAGGGGTGGCTAGCAAAGCCATAATCAACAAATGGAAAGAGATCTAGGCAATCAACACTTACGCCCTGCCTGTCATGGCTGTGTGCGGGCAGGCAGGGAGATAGGACCCAAAATGCAGGACTCGGAGGAAGACGTGAACTCAAAATACACAGCTTTATTGCTGGAGCAACAGAACAGAAACTAAACTAAACTGAGAATACAAAAAGAAGGAAGGAAGGCAGGCAAGCAGGCGGAACACACAGATAACGTGAGGGTACAACGCAACACTGAGCAAGGGCAAACACAGGGCTAATATACACAGGGAAGTAATCAGTGAATGGAAGACAGGAGGGAGACACAGCTGGGACAGATCAGGGCTAACGAGACAGGGGGAGCAAAGCTGGACACACTGGCATAGTACACAACCTTTCAAAATAAAACAGGAAACAATAAACAAAGATGCAGACTAAGAAACACGGACTTTACGTGGGCAGAATTAAACCTAAACTAAACACGGGACACAACCTAAGAGCTAATCCCTCACCAAGAATAACTGAAACAGATCTATAATAATAATAATAATCAAAGCACCAGAGCATCAGAAAATAATCCATAATGCAAAAATAATGCAACACCACCTTTAGGTCAGGAGATGCACACGCCTACAGTACAGCCAGGGCTAATCTAAAGAAGGGCATCAAAAAAGCCAAACACCATTACAAAAAGAAGGTAGAAGAACACTTCTCCAACTCCAACCCCCGACACATGTGGCAAGGACTCCAGACCATTACAGACTACAGGACCACCAAACCCTCCCCCACATCCTCTGATGCCTCCTTCCTCAACGAGCTCAACAACTTTTATGCTCGTTTTGAGCGAGGGAACCCCACAACCACAACCATAACAGACATGACGCCAGACCACCAACCTCTGACTCTCTCCCCCACCGATGTAGGAGCGGTGCTGAGCAGGATCAATGTCCACAAGGCTGCAGGTCCTGATGGTATCCCCGGGTGTGTTCTCAGAGCGTGTTCTGGGGAGCTTGCAGGAGTGCTCACAGACATATTCAATCTGTCCTCGGCCCACGCTGTGGTACCGGCCTGCTTCAAATCCACCTCCATCGTCCCGATACCCAAAAACTCCAACCCATCTAGCCTCAATGACTACCGCCCAGTAGCACTCACCCCCATCATCACTAAGTGCTTAGAGCAGCTGGTCTTAGCACACTTCAAATCCTGTCTCCCCCCCACCCTGGACCCCCACCAATTTGCATACCGCCAGAACAGGAGCACAGAGGATGCAGTCTCCATCGCACTGCACTCTGTCCTCTCACACCTGGACAACAACAACACCTACGCCAGAATGCTGTTTATAGACTTCAGTTCAGCATTCAACACAATCCACCCCTCACAACTCATCAGGAAACTGACAGACCTGGGCATCAGTTCCCTCATCTGCAAATGGTTACTGGACTTCCTGACCAACCGCCCCCAACATGTCCGACTGGATAACCGCTGCTCATCAACAATCACAATGAACACCGGTGTACCACAAGGCTGTGTGATGAGCCCTTTCCTCTACTCCCTCTTCACCCACGACTGCAGACCTGCTGATGGTTCCAACACCATCATTAAGTTTGCAGATGACACCACGGTGATTGGCCTCATCAGCGACAACGATGAGACCGCCTACAGGGAGGAGGTGGATCGTCTGGCTGAGTGGTGCGACACAAACAACCTGCTGCTTAACACTGAGAAGACTAAGGAGCTCATCGTGGACTACAGGAGGAATGCTGACCCACATCCACCCATCCACATTAAGGGGATGGCTGTGGAGCGTGTGAGCAGCTTCAAGTTCCTGGGAGTCCACATCTCCGAGGATCTCATCTGGATGACCAACTGCTCCAAGCTGGTCAAGAAGGCTCACCAGCGCCTCTTCTTCTTGAGGACTCTGAGGAAGAACCACCTGTCCTCAGACATCCTGGTGAACTTCTATCGCTGCACCATCGAGAGCATCCTGACCAACTGTATAACAGTCTGGTACGGGAACTGCTCTGCCTCGGACCGGAAGGCGTTGCAGAGGGTCGTGAAAACAGCCCAGCGCATCGCCGGAGCACCACTTCCTGCCATAAAGGACATCTACAGGAAGCGGTGTCTGAAAAGGGCTGGGAAAATCATCAAAGACCCCAGTCACCCATCACATAGACTCTTCACCCTCCTGCCCTCTGGGAGGCGCTACAGGAGCCTCCGGACTAAGACCACCAGGTACCGGAACAGCTTCTTCCCCACAGCTGTCAGACTCCTGAACTCTGCCTCCTGACATCTGACCCACGTTAAACTCATGGACTGAACATACACACACCCACAACCACTAGCACTTTACCACTACTGTACAGTTCTGTGTAAATAATCATTCTGTACATACGATAATTTTTAATCCTACAACTGTTTATAACTTACATAGTTCACATTTCTGTATAACTGTATATCTCAGATTTCTGTATAGTTTTTATTTCATATTTATATCCTGTTCATAGCCTGTACATAGCTTGTACTCACTACAGCCTGTACATACTTATAGTTATAGAATATTCATAACATACTTCACACTGTGTACATTATAACATACCATAATAGACCCATTTCTGTAATATACTTACACATCTCTATTATTGCTAATATATATTGTAATATATCTATATCACGACTAAAGCACTTTCTGGATGGATGCAAACTGCATTTCGTTGTCCTGTACCTGTGACATGTTGTTACGACCCGGCTCTGCTAGGAGACAGTGGACGTAACATAAACAAGCCCCGAACACAAAACTGAGTAAAGAAAGGTTTTAATTTCAAACTTTAAACAGAAAACCGACAGGGCTGTTCAACAGACCTCTGGGCAAACAATTACTATATAAAGACAAAAAAAGAAGACAAGAGTAAAAGCCAAAGGTTAACTAAGGCAAGCTGGCGGCACACAAAATAAAAGCTAAGAGAAAACTAAGGCGAGCCAGCATCACAATTTCTACTCACAGCCAGCTAGCAGCGCAAAGCTCTCATCAGGCTAAGTTCAAGCATGCATCATGGTTTGACAAAGAAACAAGTTCAACAAAGATTGAAGAGGGAGGCACGAAGGGCAAACTGCATGTTCAGTCCTAAGCAGCAGCCACTGAGTGAAGGACCTCCAGCCTTTTGTATTCCCCGGTAAATGCAGGCAGCCGTGTCATTGGTCCATCGTGTTCAAGGCTCCTGCAGCAGCCAATGGTGTGAGTGGTCTGGCACACTCTGATCTGCATGGAGTTGGGGCGGGCATAGGTCCGGGCCAGCCAATCCCCCGTGAGTCCTGGAACACTTTGATTTCCATAGAGGAAGGCGGGGCCACCTGAGGCCAGAAGCCGTAACACATGTGCAATGACAATAAAGTTGAATTCTATTCTATTCTATTCTATTCTATTCTATTCTAAATAAACCAAAACATAAGGAACTCAAAATGCTGGGTCAACACTGACCCAGAACCGTGACACTGCCACTCATCTCATAGCTTGCTCGGATAGTAAGGAAATAGAAGCCACTGACATTAGGACAAGAAAGCTCCTTACCATGTATGGAGGATTTCGTCCCAAGTCCAGCACCCTGAGACTGGATGCTAAGGAGCCAAGGACTAGTGAGTGTCAGGACTACTATCCAGGACAAAACAACAAAGATCCATCAGTACATCAGGAAGATTTTCACAACTGATGAATATCTCAGATGGCAGAAACCCAAGAAGCCCAAGGGGTGTATTATTGGTGTAGTGGGGTGTAGGGCAAGTGGGGAGTTTTTTTTTCATATATCAAGCAAATGAGTGGGCTTTCTCATATGCAGTAGCTTATGCAATACCTCTCTTTATCCTTCAAGTTCAGGTCCTTGAAGTTAATGGTCAGTATTTTTGATGTTCCTAGGACTGCGCTCTTTTGGACAGAGAATTCCAGTGTCATTCCTGGGATCTGCTGGAGCCACTTACCCAGTTTGGGGGTCAATGCTCCAGGTGATCCAGTTACCAGGGAGATCACTGTTGCCTTCACACTAAACATCTTTTTATCAAGCTTCTTTTGGTCCTTCCTCATGTTGCCTGATGTATCACTACACTATAGGCATTTGGTAACCCTGGATAGCATAGTGGTAATACAGGGTGGGCCATTTATATGGATGCACCGTAAAAAAATGGGAATGGTTGGTGATATTAAAGTCCTGTTTGTGGCACATTAGTATATGTGAGGGGGCAAACTCCTCAAGATGGGTGGTGACCATGGTGGCCATTTAGAAGTCGGCCATCTTGGATACAACTTTTGTTTTTTCAATAGGAAGAGGGCCATGTGACATATCAAACTTATTGGTAATGTCACAGGAAAAACAATGGTGTGCTTGGTTTCAACGTAGTGTCTTAGTAACTTTCCACTGGAAGATGGTCCCCTCTTATCTACTTTCTCCCAGGCAAGCGTGAGCGAGAGTCTACAGCCTTCTACCCCCCAAGGACACATGGTCTAATGCCTTTATTTTTCAGGGCCGTGTCCACTTAATACTACACTATATGGTTATATGGCATTTTAATTAATATAAAGTATAAAATCGATGCACTTCAAATAATTTAATCCCAACACTCCCTCCTTTGATCTGATCAGATCAGATCAACATTACTAAAAGTCATCAAGCATCATCATGTTGTCTGCTTTGGTATCAGATCCCCAACAGCCCTGTTAACCAACCTTACCAATAATCCTCGGATAGAAGGCACACAACAACAACCACAAGTTACCAGAATAGCTATAAAAACGGATAAGGAAACCCTAATGGACATAATACAACCTTTCCATTGCCCAAGGACAGATGTCATCCACTCCTCCAACAGATTATCAATTCCAAAGTCCTAAATAATGTTCTGAGTCTTCCCAGGCTATAGTTACAGAACCATCTGGGGCCATATTGTTGGGAATGAAAGTGCAGCACATCTCTCCAAACGTTACACACACACACACCCGTTTTACCCACTAGGTGTCAGTTCTCTTAGTTGTCACGCTTCTCTTCCCTCTTTGGGCATCTGTCCCCCTTTAATGGGTGGACCGTATGTGGGATGACCGCTGTGTTTGGGCAATTGTCAGAACATAAAAATCACAGACTATTGCCAAAGTTAATATTCTCAGATCTCCCACTACTTTTCAGCTTCCCCCGATCCCCATTCTGGTTGTTTCCTGCTTCCACCTTTGTGCTCAGACTAGAACCTCTGTCTGAGGGGCTTTTGACCTTCTTTACAGTTAAACAACTAATCTTCCAGGACAGGCGATTCTCTGCCCTCTTCTCCTCTTCTTGCTTCGGCCTCAGGGGTGGACTATCCTGAGGTCTTTTCCACGGACCTGGGGATTACTCTGCCCCGTAATTCTAGGTTTTTTCTGACTCAGCCAAGTCAGGGCTTTGGGCCTCCTTGGTCTGGTGCTTCTGAATTTCCGCCAACCCTCTTCGTGGTTACTGCTGTGGTTCTGGAATCCTCTCGAGGTGACTAACACGAGCCCAAAAGGCATGACCCTTGACCCTTATTGCTGTCTTGGCAATCTCGGTGTCTGCTGTGAAGGATCTTCATATCTCCATGACCTCGTCTGGTGTCTACTCCTTTTCTCTGTAAGAGACAGAAAAGCAAAACACCTCTCTGCCTAGCCTTGATAATCTAATGTTGGTATCCATTGTTCTTCTAGTGATTCAACGTTGGTTTAGAATATCATGTTCGGGACTCTCTGACCCAGAGAATTATTCTAATTATTATCTATGTGTGTAAGCATGTTGTAAATGTGTGTAAGCGTGTTTGCATTTACCCCTCTGCACTCTAAGTCATTTACTACAATATATCAGTCCGGACAGTCACGCCGAACGAAGCTTATGACCTTCAAAAGACTGCGTGCCAACTCTAATGAGCACAATCGCAATGTGTGTATGAAAATAATTATAACCCCTTATTTTAGTAAGAGAAATCAAACATTTTCAATCCTAACATTTTTCCCTCCTTTCACACGTTTTAAGATGTGAACAAAAAGCATGTGTTTCATTCAGCCTGCTGTCCCACAGGTTCCCCTCCAGTGTGATTCTCAGCCTTTCAGCTTTTCCCTCTTAACTGAGGTGGGGTCCTGTGGTTGAGCCAGTGCTCAATCAGCTGTCGTCTCCATTCAGTTGGTCAGATGCTGGGTCTTCCAGACCGTCAGCCTGCTTCCTCATGAAAACGCACTAAACAAACACAGACATTTCATCTTCTAAACACTATTCAGTTTCTTTTGATCATTAAAGCTTAAATAGGGATGGGTATCGAAACCCGGTTCTTGTTGTGAACCGGTTCCCACCGTTTCAATTCCTTGGAATTGTTTGCCATTTTTGCAAATGATTCCCTTATCGATTCCAGTCGCCCCCGAATGACGTCACCACGTTGCGGAGCGTCATTTACCTGGCAGGAAACATGACGCCTAAGCGGCTCAAACGCTCAAAAGTTTGGTTATACTTTACGAGAACGGATGACAACAGGGCAACTTGCAATACTTGCAAAGTAGATATTTCATTTAAGGGAGGAAACACTACGAATTTGCAAAAGCATTTGCTCACAAAACACGCGATCACCTTAAATGAATGTCATGTTTTTAACTCGTGAATCTCAACCCAGCAGCAGCGGTAACATTTGCACATCCTCTCCCGTTAATGCGGCAGGTAAATAATCAACTAACAGTGCATATTATGTTAGTGCGATCTGCCTTGTGTAGGATTAAAGAAATTATTTTACGGTTACTGTTCATAACCATCATCTTTATCGTTGCATTAATTATCATTTCATCAAAGCATTTATTGAAGCTGTTGGCATTATGTTATAATTTGTATTACAAGGGTTATCATAATCACATATTAACATGTTTATTACAGGTGCAGTTATAACCACTTCAAATCGTTGAGTTAAATCTATAATCTTAAAAGCTGATATGCTGATTATATGGTTACACTAAAAATAGTAGCGGAGCAAAGGCCTGAGTGGATTCAGCAACATGTTGCACTAGAGTTTACTTGACAACAGGTGACAGAAGGAGGACAAGTCCATGGGGACCTCAAAGGCCTGAGATCATCACCATATTTGGAAGAGGATCCCAGAAAGGGGAACTTCTGTGTCTGCATTTATCTCTTAAAATAGATCACTGTCTGTAAAAGAGGCAAATAATGTTCTTAAGATGCAAATTATGTGCTTGTAAACGCAAGAGGGGGCGTTATAATACCCTGATGTTATAAAAGCAATCTGAAGTGTATTTTTGGGCGGAGGTTTACAACTGGTGTTTTGCAGTTTACACCTCCCCACGCTGCGTGTATTCATTAAAATCAATTGTTTTGATCAAGCTCTTCTGGACCATCGTTGTTTTACTCTCGTCCTCAATTTCGGACCCTTAACATTTGGTGCATTGGCCGGTGGTTGAGGGGGGAGAGAGTTGGATGAGACCGAGAGGGTCCGAGGCGCTCGAATGGGGAGACAAGAATCAGTGGTCAAAGTGAGTTGACATAAGCCGGCTTATTCAAATGTAAGGCACTACCTGTTGAATTATTCCAAATTGTGCCACATTGGACATTGGAAATTTAAGTCTACTCACTGAAATTACTGGTAAATGTCTGTTTTGATTTTGGTGAAAATCTCATGAGAATTGAAGTTGAAGTAATGATAATGGAAGTTATAAGTGACAGTAATGAGTAAAGAGAAAGCAGTTGGACTGCTAAGAGAATTTAGTATAATAGGTAATTGGTCATGTTTAAGGGATAGAGTCCCGATTGGCAAGACGGTTGGACCGGCTTCGGTCATATACTTCATGTGAAGTTGTGATGGTTGTTTTAAATTAAGGTAAATTTTTGTAGAACGGCAGTTGGACTGCTTAGAAGTGCATTGTTCGGAGGTGACGCTCCAAATTTCCTTGGGGATGCTCAGGATTTTCCTTGGGAAGGGATAGTCCGATTGGCAATCGTGGACAACTGAGGACGGTCCAAAATAGCTACTGATTGGATCAGTTTACCGTTTGGAACGGTATTTGCACTTTTTTGGGTAGCAAAGCTTGGAGCTTGGGAGTTGGACGCTTTTAAATTGAGTTAGGGACATTGGAGATTAGACCAGAGACAGTTTGGAACTGATACAAAACCTGCCATTACTGTGCATTTAGGTGACCATGATGAGAGAGACAGACAGAGTCTGGCTGGCGCTCGCTGGCAGTTCTTGCTGCAGTCTACCGGTAGCATCTCCTTTTAGGCCAGGATAGACAAATGTCACCGAGCAGTGACTAAGTTTGTGGTCAAAGGCTTGCACCCATTTGCCACAGCAGATGCCCCTATTTTCGGTAAGTGAATGTGTTTAATTGTAGGCAGGGACATTACTGGATATTCTTGTGTAATTGCTACAGAATAATTTATGTTATACTTTGTTATTGCTACAGAAGAATATTTATTTTATTGTTTTACATTTACAATTTTTTTTTCCTGGGGACCCTGTGACACCCCATTGAAGAGCCGTAGGCTGTGGATCTCTTAAGATCTCACTGTTGGGTTTGTAAGGCCATATTACTCCTAAATTTCTATCTTGTTCAAAGAGAAGATATAAAACAAAGTTCTAAGCTAATCGACCTTAGTGTTCTCCTTTTTTAAAAAGAATCGATAAGAGAATCGATAAAGAATCGAATCGTTACACAGAATTGAAAATGGAATCGGAATTGTGAAAATCTTATCAATACCCATCCCTAAGCTTAAACATGAAAATAATGATTTATGCTTCTCACTGGTTCTCTAAAAAATCTCGAGTTCTGGAACTTATGGGTCATTATAATCTTAAGTTTTACCGTACCTAAATTGTTAAACACACAGATCACCGTAAAGTCATAGAAAAATAATCATAGAAAACATTGTTTCATTTAAACCTGGAATTCCCTCTTTTTGACAAGCTCCCATGTGTCAGTTCACCAAAACTATCAAATTAAAAGGTTAGTGACATCATTTCTCAGACAACATCAGAAATTCTCCTCTCGAGTATCATTGCTCCAGCCCTGCCACTCTGTGTTCAGGAATGAAATCAGTTTAGTTATCATCTTAAACCTGTTGACAAAGGAACTGATTATGGACTTTAGGAAGCAGGCTCCTCCTCCTACCCCTGTCACCATCAGTGGGGCTGATGTGGAGATCGTTGAGGACTACCGGTACCTGGGGGTACACTTGGACTGTAAACTGGACTGGTGTCACGTTTTAGTTAATGGACTCAGGCGCAGAACGGGAATCCTAGCAGAGTTGACAGTTTATTAGTACAAACGACACCAGGTGATACTATTTACAATGTGCTGGAGGGAGGGGAGGGGGGTCCAGGGTTCCGGGGCATGTGAAGGGAAGGACGGGAATCAGACACACTCCAATGGCTCTCTCTTCTCTCTCCACAACGGGGCAACACAAATCCACTCACTCATCCACACGATAACAGGCAGGCAGGGAAAGGTCCGGGGTAGATCTGCACACAGAAACTGGAGTTAGCGGCGAACAGACGGAAGTAACTTTACAGAGTTTAACTCACAAACAGTAGAGTGACTGACGCTGATAGCTCAACAATCCAGCGACGAGTGGCACAGCGCTGCTGTCTTAAATAAGCCTTGCGATCACCCCGATAGGCAGCAGGTGCGTGGGCCAGGGGCGGGAGCCCATAATGAGCACCGCCCCGGCAGGTGAGAGAGAGAGAGAG